>NW_027205605.1:182500-560000 GCF_024711535.1 Dipodomys merriami
AGACAGGCAGGCAGACAGACAGGAAGGCAGAGAATAAGAATGAGAATGAGAGACTGAGAAAGAATGAGAAAATGAGAATGAGAAAGAAGGAGAGACAGAATGAGAAGGAGAGCGAATGAGGCTGTGGTGCGTGTCTTGTGCGGCTGCCGGGGTTGGCCGGCTCTGGGGAGCAGCACTGAGCGGGTTTCACCCTTTGGCTGTGTGGCCTGGGGTGAGTGCCTGCTGTCTCTGGTGTCCTGAGGTGCCTTGGGAGCGTTGTGTGGCCTTAGGAAGCGGATGGGTGTTGGGGCGGGGGAGAGCTGTGCACACGGGGGCAGGGGTGAACCCCTCCTGTGCAGGGCCCGCCTCACCGTGCTGTGTGCTCTGGAATACTGCACCCCAACTCATGGCTCCTCCATCTCAAACACATGCTCAGATCTGCCATGGATCTGTGTGTCTCTAACAGGGGGACCACGGTTCTGCAGTTCTGCACCCACAAGGCTGCTGCGAATTCCCCTCCGGAAGCTTCCAGGTCGGCACCTGGTTCTTTCTGTTCTCTGCCTCCCTGAACTCTGGGCTCCTATGGACCCCACTCAGGAACAAGAAGGGGGGCAGGAGGGGGAGGGGCAAGGTTCACATCTGCTCGTGGTGGGAAGGAAGAAAATGACCTTCATGGATTCTCCACCAAGAAAACAGAAGGGGGGAGGGGGAGGGGGAGGAGGGTGGGGGGAGGGAGGGGCCGGGGAGGAGGTTGTCTGGCCCTCAAGGATGGTACAGAGAGCCAGGCAGGAGGCTCACGCCTGCCATCCTAGCTGCTCAGGAGGCTGAGAACCTGGTGCAAAGCCAACCCAGGCAGACAAGTGTGAGAGACTCTGATCATCGACGAACCATCCAAAAGCTGGACAGGGAGCTGTGGTTCAAGTGGTAGAGCACCAGCCTTGAATGAAAAACACTCAGGCCCTGAATTCAAGTTCCAAGACTGGCACGCGCACGCTCGCACACACACACACACACACACACACACACACACGATGATGTGGGGGCTCCAGGTCCCCAGAACATTTTACTTGTGGTATCGGGACTCCCCCATTCCCCTCCGCACCCCAGGGTCCAGAGGTGACTTTGCTACAGGCTCAAACGAAGATCCTAGCTGATCCCTTGCAAGTTCTGAAGCCCGACTCCTCAACTTTGGGGTGTCGCAGCCCAAGGCACATGACTCACCCCAGGGTGGCCCCAAGGCCAGCAGAAAGAAGGGGAACAGCGGGGACCAGGAGGTGCCCAGGGGGGCGGGGTAGGCACAGATGGAGGGGCTCTGGGCTGGGGGCAAGGGGTCCATGCAGCTACCCCTGGAGCATCAGCTGCCTAGTTATCTCCTATTGTCTCCCGTTCCCCCCAGCTCCCCCCGCCCAGCCGCCCTTCTGTCATCTCCACGCGCCACCCCCCAGCCCAGCCCAGCCCCAGAGCTCCAGAGAACGCCTAGGAGAGGGTCCTCGGGCCTCTGCCACTGGGGCTGCGGGGGGTGTGGGGGGAGGGCCTGGGGGAGGGGGGAAGGGGAGGGGGTGTCAGAGTCTATAAATCACAGTCCACTGGCCTCCAGTTCAGCACACGCTTCTCCCGAAGAGTTGTCAGTGAAACCGTTAATTAATTAGCTAATCCCGCAATGAAGTGGGTTCTAAATGGCTCTCCCCCTCCCGGCCTCCCATTTAGATAATTGCTTCTGCAGGATCTTTTATTGTAAGAGTCATTTTTTTTTCCCCCAACAGGGATGGCCCTGCCTGAACCACGGAGGGAGGTGGCTGGAGAGGCGCGGTCAGCACGCTCTCCCCATTAGTGGGGGGACAGGCTTCTCTTGAAACAAGGCAAAAGCTGGAAAAGGGGAGGGGGGTCATCTGTTGGGGATCGGACAAGGGGGAGGGGGAGAGGGACTGAGCGCTGGGGTTTGGGGGGGTGTGATGTTGACCTCATGATTGTGAGGGGGTGCGCGTGCGTGCGCACGCGTGTGTCGATCCTGGGTCTTGAACTCGGGGTGCTCTCCCTCAGCTATGTCATTCAAGGCTTGAGTCACAGCTCACCTACAGCTCTTGGGCGGTTCGTTGGAGATAGAGTCTCGGGGATGCTCCTGCCTGGGGTTGGCTTCGAACCACAATTCTCAGACACAGTGAGAATTAGAGATTTGGTTGGAAGTTGGAGGCGGAGGTGACGCTCCAGGTGGTACTGTGGTCAGCCTTGAACGAGGACACTAAGAGACAGCGCCCAGGTCCTGAGTTCAGGCCCCAGGACCGGCAAAAGTGTGTGCGTGTGCGCATGTGCATGTGTGCGTACTCACACACACACACACACACACACACCACTGAGACCTTTCTGCTCTAAGATGGTCACTCGAAGATGGCCACTCACATGGGAGGAAATCGGCCATCCACACACCTGGCTCCATCCATATGGAAAGGTGGACAGGGCTACAGGAGGAAGCTCCTGTCTGTGGCCCAGTGGCTCGGGGACCCGTCACCTTCCATGTGCCTCCATTCCAGCCAGGGCTGCAGAGTCAGGGTTCCAGGGATGCTGGGCCCCTGGTGTTCCCGTTCAAAGTTGGTGGAAGAAGGGCTGTGCCAGGAGCAGACCAGGGGCTGAATTCAGGACGCACCAGGAGGTCCTGGGAGAATCCGGAGCCAAGCGTCTCACCGGGTGATTCTGGCCACCAGGGGCCACCAGGGGCTGACCTCAGACACTGCAGATTCAGCAAGAGACCCAAGTGAGAGGTTTCACACTCGCACTTAGAACTGCGCTTTAGAAAGCCTTTGCTAACACCTGTACCGTACAGGTCTTAGAAGGTTAGATTTTGAGTTTCAAACACCCTCGCCTTCTGGGAACTTAGGAACTATAGAATTTTTAAATCAGACAAAAAAAATCTTGTTTAAAAAAAATAGGACAAGGGGCTGGGAAGGTGGCTCAGTGGTAGAGCGCTTGCCTTGCATGCAAGAGGCCCTGAGTTCGATTCCTCAGCACCACATAAGCAAAAAGAAAAAAGCTGGAAGTGGCGCTGTGGCTCAAGTGGTAGAGCGCTAGCCTTGAGCTGAAGAGCTGAGGGACAGCACCCAGGCCCAGAGTTCAGGCACCACAACTGGACCCAAAAAAAAAAAAAAAAAATAGGACAAGCCAGGCACTGGTGGATCACGCCTGTCATCCTAGCTACTCAGGAGGCTGAGATCTGAGGATCGCAGTTCAAAGCCAGCCCAGGCAGGAAAGTCCATGAGACTCTTATCTCCAATGAACCACCAGAAAACCAGAAGTGGTGCTGTAGCTCAAAGTGGTAGAGCGCTAGTCTTGAGTAAAAGAGCTCAGGGACAGCTACCAGGCCCCAAGTTCAAACCCCACAAATCACACACACACACACACACACACACACACACACACACACACACACGGGATAACTCAAGTCTGATAGCTCTAGATTTGTAGAATCTTAAGAACCATCAAGTGTTCAAGAATGTAATGAGTCAAATCTTAGAATTAAGGAATTCTAGAATGTAAAGCTGACTTTATAAATGCCAGATGTAGGGTAAGATATACTTGAGGTTGGAGAATAGCTGAAGATCATAGAAATCGCTACTAGACTTTTTTTATAATATTAAAATAACAGAATTTCCAGGTAAAATAGAAGAGTGCAAGAATTTCTGAATTTTAAAACTTTAAGAGGGCTGGGAAGGTGGCTTGGTGTTAGAGTGCTTGCCTCGCATGCATGAGGCCCTGGGTTCGATTCCTCAGTACCACATACACAGAAAAGGCCAGAAGTGGCGCTGTGGCTCAAGGGGTAGAGCACTGGCCTTGAGCTGAAGAGCTGAGGGACAGCGCCCCAGCCCCGGTCTCCACAGTGTGCGGCTGCCTGGCCACTGGAGAACAGCTTCTGGATGACTTCCCCTGCTCTGACTCCTTCAGGGATGTCTGTGTCCCGTCCCTGGGCCCACAGGTCCCAGCTCTTCACCTTGGCCCCCAGGGCCTCCCCCCCCCCATGCACTGTCTAGCCTCCTTGTTCAGTCCTCTTCCCTCCCAGCCTCCAGGGCTCCTGGCAGAGGACAGACGGCAGCTGGTGATTTTCACAGCCTTGCACCTTTGCCAGGGTTGTGCGCCCTACCGGAAACACCTTCCTCCACCCCGGCCCCCTCAAGTGCTCAGCATCCTGCACCGGGTTCAAAGCGCAGCCCAAATGCCAGGCTCCCCTTGTGGAGGGGATGGGGGAGCCTGGAAACTCTGCATCCAGGACTCAGGCCCTGAGGCTGGAGGAAGGAAGGAGAGGACCAGGGAGAAGCCCAGGGCAACTGCGTGAGTCTCCCCGGGGTGGCCCGCGTCCACACACTTTCCAGCTGTGCAGGGGATGAAGATGGGTGGGGTCCCACGCCTGAGTGTTGGGGGGGGGGTATGGAGGGAGATCGCTAAGGAAGGGGGGAGCCCGGGAGTGAGGCTGGGAGCGGGCCTCCCGTGCCGGGAGTGAACCCCGCTCCGGGCACCTCCGCGTTAATTCCTCTCCCCGGGGGGAGCTGGGGGAGCCAGGCCTCATTAGTTGAGGGGCCAGCCTCGTGGAGCTTCGTGTTTGTTAAAGATTAATGGGGTGTCTCCCGTGCCAGCGCTGAGGGTCTCCTGGCCTCGATTCCTCCAAATCAGCCCCCCGCCACGCCTCATCTTTGGCGGAAGGAGGGAAGGGGCTGGCGGGAGCTAATGGGGCTCGCCGGTCTTGCCACAGATGAGCACGCGCACGCACACACACACCCAGCCAGCCCCGGGGTCTTTATTAAACACGGACGGAACTCAGCCACCAAGGGGGAGGCAGGGACACAGGGGCACTGGCTCTGCCCGCAATCCAGGGCACATGGCAGTCCGTCCCTTCCCACACCCTGCATGATCCCTGGGCAGCGCTGTGATTCCCTGCTTGACGTCTCTGAGCTCCTCTGGGCTGGTCCTCAGTGTCAGCCCACACCCCCACCCACTCCCCCAGTATGTTTCCATCACCCTGAAAATCTGAGCCCAACAACCATCTCTGCGGCCCCCCTCCCCTCCTCTCACCTCAACGCTCCGGCTGGACAGCCCTCCCAGCACCCACACTTCCTGGCGGTTGGGTTTTATGTGGTTGGAGGTGGGGGGAGGGCAGTGCTGGGACTTGAACTCAGGACCTGGACGCTGTCCCTGAGCTTTGTGGCTCAAGGCTAGCGCTCTACCACTTGAGCCACAGCTCCACTCCTGGCTTTTTGGTGCTGAATAGGAGATAAGAGTCTCAGGGACTTTCCTGCGCAGACTGGCTTCCAGCCTCGATCCTCAGACCTCAGCCTCCTGAGTAGCGGGGATTACAGGCGTGAGCCACGGTGCCTAGTCCACTTCCTGCTTTGCCCAATTCTCCTCTGGCACCCAGTGTGCAGGAACTGAAATCAAATCCTGCAAATGCAACAAAACTTCAAAGCAACCAGTGGCTTTTTCACCCAGAGCATGAAACCCACACCCCGCCACGAAGCCCCCACCCCACCCTTCATAATCCAGCCGCTTCTGCCCTGGCCCCTCCTGTCTGGGCCAGTCTCTTCCCAGCCAGTCTGGGTGGCTTCTTGCTTCTCTATCCTCAAATGTCTCTACCTCAGGACGGTGGCCCTAGCTTTCCCCCGTGCCTGAATCCCCTTCCCCAAGACTTCCGTGTGCTCTCATTCCAGCCACGGGGCCTTTGCACACTCGCCCTTCCCTCTGAAACCCTCTTCCCTCAACAACGTAATTCTGATGTAGTATTTTCAAAATTCAAATTTAATATCAAACAGACCTTTAATGACTCAAAATCTCGAACTAAAGCACAAAGGGCCGGGAGTGTGGCTCACAAAGGAGAGGAAAGAAATACAATCTAGAGTCCCTACCACTAATTTTGTCAGTCCTGGGGTTTGAACTCAGGACCTCAAGTTTGCTGGACAGGTCCTCTACCACTTGGGCCAGGCCCACGACCCTTTTCTGCCCCAGCATTTGTCTGAATTGCACTCTTCCTGCTTTTCCCTTCCCACCTGGCTAGGATGCTAGGAGTATGTCACCGCATCCAGCCTCTTCTGTTGAGATGGAGTCTCACAGACTTTCTACTCAGCCTGGCCTGGAACCATAGTCCTTCCAATCTCAGACTCCCAAGTAGCTGGGATTACAGGTGTGAGCCACAGCACCAGGCCTGGTTTTAAATTCAAGGTGACCGAAAAAGCACGAGCTTGCGCCCTCACACGCCTCCTGTCTGGCCCCCTTCACCCCTACAAGCAGGCTTCTGGCTGATGCCCGAGCCTAGTCTACCACGCTGGAGGCTCCAGGAGTCCACAGCCACCTGCCAGGGCGGCCCTGAGCAACTAGAGGATGCAGCCACTCAGACTGCTCCTCAGGAGCCCGGATTGGATGCGCTGACTGTCGGACGTGGGTGCCGTGGCTCCTGCCTGTTATCCCAGCTGCTTTGGGAGACTGAGATCGGTCGGGAGGTGACAGTACCAACCCAGCCCAGGCAGAAACAGCCGCAAGGCTCTGTCCCGACGGAAGGCAGCTGGGCAAGGTGTCCGTGAGCCAGCCACTGGGCAAGGTGTCCGTGAGCCAGCCACGGAGGGAGGTGGATCTCGAGTAGGTAAGAAGTGAGACCCTATCTCACATATAACCCGTGAAGCCAAGTGCAGGTGACTCACATCTGTAATCTCAGCCACTCAGGAGGCTGAGATGGAGGATCAAGGTTCAAAATCAGCCTGGGAAGAAAAAAACCAAGAGATGCTTATCTCCGCTGAACTAGCCAAAGACCAGAACGAGCCAGCCTTCACTCCTGTCATCCTAGCTACTCAGGAGGCTGAGATCTGAGGATCGTGGTTCAAAGCCAGCCCAGGCAGGAAAGTCCCTGAGACTCTTCTCACCAGTGAACCACCAGAAAACCAGAAGTGGCGCTGTAGCTGAAAGTGGAAGAGCACTCGCCTTGAGTGAAAAGAGCTCAGGAACAGTGCCCAGGCCCCGAGTTCAAGCCCTAGGACAACCCCGCCACATACAGCCAGTTAAATAAATAAATAACCACAAAACCACCAAGGCTGGAGCTGCGACCCAGCAGTAGCCAACTAGTCTAACAAATGCAAGACCCTGAGTTCAAATCCCAGAGCCCCAAAAGAAAAAGTTACACCCCGAAGAAGACATAGCTAACAAAAACACACTAAAAGCTGGGAAGGTGGCTCAGTGGTAGAGCGCTTGCCTTGCATGCCTGAGGCCCTGGGTTCGATTCCTCAGCACCATATAATCAAAAAGAAAAACCCCAGAAGTGGCGCTGTGGCTCAAGTGGTAGAGCGCTAGCCTTGAGCTGAAGAGCTGAGGGACAGCGCCCAGGCCCAGAGCTCAGGCCCCACGACCGACCAAAAAAACAAAATAAATAAATAAAAGATAGTCCCTCTTCAAGCCTGAGCACTTGTGTTTTCTATCTTTCTGCGCGCGCGCGCACACACACACACACACACACACACACACACACACACACACACACACAGGGGTAGTGTGACTCTGTGTATATCTCCGCTGCCCCCGCTGGGGCATTTGGCCCATGCTGATTGGCACAGGGGTGAGGTCAGAGGTCAGGGCTGTGTGGAGGGGCGTGGCTGTGGACCACTGTATGTCCACAAGCTCATGCCCCTTTATTTAGGGGGCGTGGTGGACAGTGCCAGGCTCCTGTCCCGTGCACACCAAGAAAGAGAAGAAGCCCCCCTCACTTCCAGGCCCTTGGGGCCTCCCTGCGGGCCCCAGCCCAGCCTCAGGGCTCAGAAAGGCTCCACATTATCTGGGCTGATGGCTCCCCGCCCCTGCCCCCTCCACCTGTTTTCTCCTCACCTCTGTAACCGCAGCTGGAGAATGAAGAATCATTTTTCGTTCTGAGAATGACTCTTTGATAATTGGGGTTTCTACTTTGCTATTTTTCTGCCTTCTATTTTACCCGAAAACTGCCTGGCGGTAATTGGCTGTCCTCGGGTCTGGAGAGAGAGCCAGGGCTTCTGCCGGCTCTGCTGCTCATCCTCCCAATTGGGCTATTACTGCCCTGGTCCACTTTCTCCTAAATGGCTCCGAGTCGATTTGCAACATTTTTTAAGAGAGGATTCATCTTTCGGAGTCTCGGGCGGAGAGAGAAGATAGGAAGGCCCGGCTCGTCTGCCTGGGGGGAGACAGTGATATTACTTCTCCTTTTTTTTTCTTTTAATAATAATAATAATAAACCAAGCTGATTTGTCATTCCCATTTTGGAGATGGGGAAACTGAGGCTGGTCATGGACTGACCCCCATCCCCAAACAAGGATGGAATTGGCAGTGGAAGCATTTCCCCAGGTCCTCAGTTGCCTGGATCTTCTCACCCTAACGTGTCACCCCAAGGGTCCTGCTCGCGTCCTAATGAGCCCCCCTGGCTCACACCTGTCATCCCAGGTGGCAGAAGGCTGAGATCTGAGGAAAGTAATTAACCACCAAAAGGCAGCCAAAAAGAAAAAGCCAGAAGTGGAGCTGTGGCTCAAGTAGTAGAGCGCCAGTCTTGCACACAAACGCTCAGGGACAACACTCAGGCCCTGAGTTCAAGCTTCAGGAGCAGTAGAAATGACAGAAGAAAAGGAGGGAGGGAGGGAGGGAGGGAGAGCAGCAAATCAGGCATAGGAAGAAAAGAAAATTCTGTCCCATGAATTCTCTATGCAACGAACCGAACCGTCGGGGGACCTGCTGTAAATGTCCTGTGTGGACTTGAACCCCAGCGTGGCTCCATTTTGAAGCGGGCATTTCTGTCCGCCCTTTCCCTCCCGATGCCCCTTACACCGGCCCGGATGCTGAGGCTCAGGCCCTGCGGGCGCGGCGTGTAAGACAGGCCTGGCTCAGGAGCTCTGGTCAGAGCTCAAGGCCCTGCGTGCTCCCCCTGAATGCACTTTTCTCCCTCCCTCTGTCCAGAGCGCAGACGATGCCTCCCCTCCCCCTTCCCCCCCCCCCAGATGACTCTATTTCACCTGTCACCTCCGTCCTCCTCCTCACCCACGTGCCGCTGCTCTCCGAGCCCCTCCCGCCGGCCACGGGCCACCGTAGAGAGCCAGGCTCTGCACCCACAGGCCTCCTGAGGCCTATAGTTTCTGGGGCCTGGAGGGCCCCCTCTATTTTCTTCTCCCCTCAGCCCTTCCTGATTCTTTCTTCTGCCAGGATGTTGAAGCTTTGTTGGGGATGCCCGGGCGGCCGAGGACGCGGCATAAAGGGTCTGAGAAGCTGAAATGGGGTGTGTGGGGAGGGGAGGGGAGGGGCCGGCCAGGGGAAGAGGAGGATTCTCGGTATCTAAAGGAGAATTAAAGTGCTTTTACTGGAGAGAAGGAATCAGCTAAAGAATGGACCCCGCGAACAAAAGCAGAAAGTGGCCGCACAAGCTTGGCTGAATGAAGGCCGACCCCCTTAAGTTTGTGAGCCCCCACCCCGCGCCCTAAGCCTTCCTGCCTCACTTGTGCAAGAACAAACGCCCCGGGAGGAAAACACAGCCAGAGGGAGGGGGAGGGGGGCGGCAAAACTGGGAGGGGGGGGAGAGAAACCCTAAAATAAAAGGTAATCCCTCGGGCACTTTGCCCTCCTAAGGCCTACCAGGGATCTGATTAAAGTTCCCAGATGAAGCCATTCGGCTATTCAGATGCAAGAAGCGGGATTTACAAGAAAAGAAAGAGAGAAAAGAATAGGCGGAGAGGAGAAAGGGGGAATTATTTGTGTCTCCTAATGCTTTTTAAGCACTGGGCTTTGCTGCTCACCGGACAAGACACGGCTCAAAACTTGCAGAGAAATCTTTATGCATCCAGCCCCCCTGCCCCCTCCGCCTCCCCCACCCTCAAGAGGAAATTCCCTACACACGCACGCTCACACACACACACACACACGTATGCACACGCATGAGCAAGGCTGAGCCAGACTCATGAGAGAATAGCAATTAACCTCGGCTTCCTCACTGACAGTGATCTAATCAAACAGCCCTCCCTGCGTTCTCACAGGGAGGGTGAGGCCTGGTAGCCTCCCGTTTCCAGTCCTCCCGGATGGCGCTGGATGGACCTTGAGGACCGGGTCACACGAAGGGACAGTCGTGACCTCTCCAGGATGCTCCAGAATCAGACTGATTTCCTGGTCATCCCACCAGCTGCGTCCTGACCCAGGGCTCCGCCACGCCAGGCCTCGGCGGCCCGATGCTGTTCCTTGCAGTTAGCTTGCTCGAAGGGCTGCTCACATCTGCTCTCTTTCCCCCAAACCCCACTGGCCCTACCTCCTCTTTTCTCTCTTCCTTTCCTTTCCTTTCTTTCTTTCTTTCTTTCTTTCTTTCTTTCTTTCTTTCTTTCTTTCTTTCTTTCTTTCTTTCTTTCTTTCTTTCTTGTCAGTCGTGGGGTTTGAACTCAGGGCCTGGGTGCTGTCCCTGAGCTCTTTTTGCTCAATGCTAGCACAGTGCCATTTTGGGTTTTCTGCTGGTTCGTTGAAGAGTTTTAATGCGTTTCCTGGCTTTGAACCCCAATCCTCAGATCTCAGCCTCCTGAGTAGCTAGGATTACAGTTGTTCTCGGCTTGCCAAAGACCTGGAACTCTAGTAATTTACTACCCACGTGCATTTCAACAAATATGTAGAATGTAGTTTACCATGCATAGGAATAAATGTACAAACACATTTACTTGTGTGTGTGTGTGTGTATGTGCATGTGCGTACACATGAGTGTGCATGTGTGTTGGAACTAGGGCTTGAACTCAGGGCCTGGGCGCTGTCTCTGAGCTTTTTTGCTCGGGGCTAGTGCTCTACCACTTTGAGCCACAACTCTACTTCTATCATTGGAGGTGAATTAGAGTCTCATGGCCTTTTCTACCAGGGCTGGCTTTGAACCACAACCCTCAAATCTCAGCCTTCTAAAGAGCTAGGTTTACGGGCATCTGACCAGATGCATCTTCTGGAGGCCGAGGGGTTGAATCCAAGGCCTCCACCTTGAGCCACACCCACGGTCTTTGATGCTGTTCGATTGGGCAGCCTCACATTGTGATCGTACCTACCTCAGCCTTCTGAGTAGCTGGGATGACAGGCGGGTGCTGTCACACCAGCCTGTGAAGTTTTGTGGAAATGGTACTGGGGTTTGAACTCAGGGCCTGGCATGTGCTAGGTGAACAGACAAATCTTCAAATCTCTTATCCACAGAGCCAATGGATTCATCCGTTGGCCTCAAGATTTCCAGTGCCTTCGCCACATCACCCCTCCCCAGCCAGAAGGCTCCACAGTCCTGGTCCTGAATGGCTTTCAGGCTCACGTGTCTCCTTGTTCTCTGAGCTCCGTTCACACGGGCCTGGGTAGATGATCCAGAGCTTAGTCATTACTGACTGAAGTGATGACTGGAGCCACATACCCAGCACCGCACTCAGAAAACTAGAGGAGACGCTGGAACAGGTGCTGGAGAGGGGACTCGGGCCTCAACCCCCATCTACACAGCCCCTTGGGGGGAGGGGTCTGTTGCTGTTGATGCTGGGTCTCCATGTATGGCCTAGACAGACTGGCCTCCAACTCCCCATCCCCTTTCCTCAGCCTCCCGAAGGCTGAGATTTCAGGAGCGCACTGCCGTATTGGGTCTCTCAAAGGCTTAGGCCAAGAAAAAAAAGAAAAAAGAAAGTGAAATCTGGAAGAGATGATTGTGCGCGCACACACACACACGGACACACACACGGACACACGCGCAGTTTAATGTGTGCGTGCGTGCACAGACACGTGTGCCCATTTAACACATGTGCACGCTCAAGACACACACGCACCTCAATTATACCTTGAGAAGCGGCGCTAATGGAAGGTAGATTGATTCAAAGATAACAATTAGGGAACAATTTCAATCCCTGCCGTGATTGAGACACGCAGTTTATTTTTTAATTTGTGTCTCTAATAAAAAATAATAATTAAAAGGGCCGGCAAATTGCAGCTTTTGCTGAGAAATTAAGTCTCCAGTGCCCACCTTTACCCCACCACGCGCTCAGCCTCGTCTCTGCCTCCACCTCCCCTGCCAGCTCAGCCCGGCGCCTCGGCTCCCACCCGGAAGCCACAGACCCCATTTTAAATATAGAGATTCATTAATTAAATGAGGTGGGAAGTGGACTTTTTTTAGCATCTACTATGTGCCAGGCTTGCTGCTAAATGCATTCATCTCGATTATTCCGTTTAACCCTTGTGACAACTGAATGGGGAGAGAATGATCTTCTCCCCCCTTCCTCAGTGCTTTGTCTGCTTTGTCTTCCTCCTCCTCCTTCTCCTCCCCCTCCCTGGATCCTGCCCATCAGAGCACACTGCCTCAATTTCCACCCAAATCCAAGCCTGGAGTTTGAAGCAGGAGGAGACGGCTCACTAGCACCCGGCCTGTGAATCTAGCAGTGAGATGGCTGATGACCATGAATTATGAACTGATAATTATTGGGGGGGGGGCTTGGAGTGCAGGAGGAAGAAGAGGGGCAGGAGGAAAAGAGCAGGGGGGAGGGGAAGAAGAGAAAGGAGGAGGGGATGGAGAGGAAGAAGGGGGGAAAATGAGGAAGAAGAGGAAGGAAGAGGCTGCCCCAGCCTCCAGCATCTCTACGGTCGCCTGCACACCATCCCAGCCCTTCCCCAGTTCTTCTGCCTGGCAGCCCCTCCTGCTGCCTTCCCACAGAAGCCGGAGTCTTACCTGTGACATTCAAAACCCGGTGGTTCAGGGGCCTTCAGCCATGCATACCGGCTTCCCAGAGCCCAGGGCCTGTCTTCCCCCCCTCCCAGAACAGCACCCTGAGCCCACCTGTACTCTCTCCAGGTCTGTTTTCTGGAACACAGTGGGAGGAAGAGGAGAAGTAATGAATAATACTGGTGGAGGAACTCTGCTGCTACTGTTATTGCTTCTGATCATGCTCATAGCTGAGCTGCTTAACCCATATGGCACCATTGTATAAGAGGGAGTTCTTCACCCACCAGGGATTCAAATCTCAGCTGTAGGATCTTGGCCAAGTGCCTTAACCTCTCTGTAACATCTTCAAAAACAACCGTGTGGTTGACCTGTTGACACATGTTTCTGGCCTCAGAACAGCAAGGGTAGAACCCGATCCCAGGCAGACAGGTTAGGTGGCTGGTCTGAGGCCCGGCATCGCGTGGTACTGGGCTGGCCTCTGTCCATGGTGCTGAAAAGTTCAGCCCCCTACCTCAGATCCTCAGCACGAGAACACCAGCTCCTCTTTGCAGTAGGCAAATTAATATAATTAATTTGGACCCAAAACACTGGCTTTAGTGACTGGCCTCTGGGGTCCTGACCACAGGCCTAAACTCTACCCCTGCCTCTGCCAACCACCCAAGTGTCTGCTCTGGGCCACAGTGGAGCCTTCCCAAGCCCCTCACACAAAAGAGACGTGTGTTCCCACCAGGCCTCCACGTGGACACCACGCCAGCCCCGGCCACGCCCCTCCCCCCTGTTCAACCCAGAGAGAGGATGTCCCTATTGCAGAGAAAGCTGCCTGCCCCCTGGCTCTCGTGGGCACTAAGAGTTCAGAACCTTGGAATCTGCAGTTACTTCCTTCCAACCTCAGCAAAGGCCAAGGTCCCATCCCAGAAAGCTACAATCAAGCTGAGAGGCAATAGATCAAGATCAATAAGTCAAGATCAACTCAATCAAGATCAATAGGCCATAGGTCAAATCAATAGATCAGGGTCAATTCAATCATGACCCATAGATCACTGAGGTTGATAGATCAAGATCAACTTTATCATTATGAACAGATCAAAGATCTATTGAGACCAATAGATCAGGATCAACTCCCTCATTATCACCAGATCTTAGATCACTGAGATCACTGGATCAAGATCAACTTCATCATTATCTATAGATCATAGATCTACCTCAATTGTTAGATCAAGATCAACTTGAAAAAAAAAAGATCAACTTGATAATTACCCATAGATCGTCTACTTATGATCGAGATCAACAGGTCAGGATCAATACATCGTAGATCTAGCAAGATCAACAGATCAAAATCATTATCGATAATAGATCTTAGACCAACTGAGGCCAAATCTAAGATCAACTTGACCAAGAGCCCCTGGCATCCGGCTCTAACTCAGCCATTTTCGAAGGAGAAAAATATATTCTCCTCACACTCAGCAACTAATTGGTTTAAATAACCTGCGTCATCAGCTCTTACCTTGTCAGCTAATGGCATTAGTAAATGGTTGGCGTCTCCTCCCCCCGTGGCTGGAGCTCAGAAGGTGGGGAGAGGGAGTGGGTGGGGACCAGGATGCAAGTGCTTTGTGACAGATGACAGACTCAGGACTGAGCTGGTTGCCTTGCTTAACTTCCTTGTAGACACAGAGAATAGGCTTGGTTGGACAGCTCCCCCTGTGTGGCCCAAACAAGAAACATTAATTAAAGATAATTGCCACCCCCCCCCCAGAATTAAGAGTGTGATATTCAGATCCGTTTTAAGAAAGGTAATTTGATGCCAATAAATTACAATTATAAAAACTTCATTACAGTCAAGAGCAATCTATCCACCATTGTCCTAATTACACATTGTAGGGATAATGAATGCTAATGATTTAATGTACAATAATTACCACGATTGAAAAATAAAATATAACTGTAATTGTTATCAATAACGCAGATATTTGGGGCACAGTTCAGTTCCACTTGAGGCTGAATTCCGCCCCTGCCCAGGGTTTTGATGTTTTAATTTTTTTCTTTTTTGGTCCCTTCTCCTCTCCTCCCTGCTTCTACCCCTCAACTCCATCTTTTTTTTTTCTTTTTTCTTTTTCCCCAGTTGTGGGTCTTGAACTCTGGGCCTGGCCGCTGTCCCTCAGCTCTTCATCTCAAGGCTAGCGCTCTACCACTAGAGCCACAGCGCCACTTCCAGTTTTCTGAGTAGTTTATTGGAGATAAGAGTCTCACAGACTTTCCTCCCCAGGCTGGCTTTGAACCACAATCCTCAGATCTCAGCCTGCTGAGTAGCTAGGATGACAGGAGTGAGCCACCGGATTCCACTCCATCTTTATTAAGACAAGAAGCCCTCGGTGTGGCCTGGAAAAGTCTTGTTTCTTCTGGAGGCTCCAAGTCAAAGGTTTAAAAGCCGGACTCGTCTCCCTAGCCTCTTCCTGAATGTCTTTTGGCATAGAAAGAACGAGGACGTAATTATTCTGATGTTCAGATGGGATTGTGTCTTTGCTTTGTGCAAGCCAGGGTCTCTAGCCTAGTCTTCCCAGTGTGCCAGTGAGTTGGAGCTCTGGAGCCAAACGACTTGGGTTCAAGTCCCCATGCCACCGTTTTCTAACACAGAGATGTAGGTCAAGTATTTTCAAATTCTCCTCCTGGGTTTTCTCCCCATACAGCAGGCTGGAAATAGTCCTGTCTGCTGGAGTGGGGGTGTTCCCCCTGCCCGCCACAACCTGCCTCCTCCTTCTGGCAGCCGTGATCCATGAGCCTCGGGCTGAGCTTCAGGTGACCACAGTGTAATCCAGCACCCCTGCTGCGTGCCGTGGCCACTGTCACCCAACACCCAATGGCGGCCCTCGCACGGGGGACACCCTGGGCCGGAGGCTGCTGAGATGACCGCCAACAGGGCAGCACAGTGAGATGCTAGCAACCAGGTCCCATAGGTGCTGTGCCACCCCCTAACCAGCAAGACCTGGCAGGAAGCATGACCTAGTACTCATTCGGTATGACCTAGTAAGTACTTACTTACTAAGTACTAAGTACTCAGCACAATCTAGTACTGGGTATGACTCAGTACTCAGTATAACTTAATACTCACTATGACCTAGTACTTATCATCATCTAGTACTCAGCATGACCTAGTTCCAAGTATATCCTAGTACTCAGTATGATCTGGGACTTACTCAATACAATCTAGAACTCCGTATGACCTAGTACTCAATATAACCTAGGTAATGTGTATTACCTAGTACTAACTAGGTGCACAAGCTAGACTTCTCTTTCACTCCTTTTCCTCTCCCTACTTTTTTCCCTTGGGGTGCTGGGGATCTATCCCAGAGCTTGTGACTGCCAGGCAAGGGCACTCCCACTGAGCTGCACCCCAGCTCAATCTCCCTCCCATCCTCCATTTCTATGTCTCTCTCCACCTCTCCTTTCTCCCTCTCTCTCTTCTTTCCTCTCTTTCCCCCTTCGCGTTTCCTTCAGTCTTGGATTTCCCTCCCCTCTCTCTCTCATTCACTCTCTCTCATTCTCTCTTTCTCTCTCTGCCTCTCCATCCTTTTCTCACTTACCTCTGTTTCCCTCTCTTCCCTTTTCCTTCTGTTCCCCAAGTTCCTGCCATGGGGGACATTGCGCTGGAGTTACTGCCCCGTCCCTCACCCTACCATCTTTCCCTTCGCTCCTGCAGGCCTCCGTGTGGCCTGCATGAAAGATCTTCCAGCCCCCAGCTTGGCTTCCTTAGCCAGTCCTGGGCCTGAGTGTGTGCCCAGGAATGCAGGTGCTGGACAGGCCGTGGAAGGGAGGGCTCCCAGGGAAGTGGTTGTTGGGTTTGTGGAGGGGTGGCTGAGTGGTTGGTTGAACAGATGGGGATGGATAGTGCAGGACGGACAGGTGACCAGGGATGTGTGGACCATGGTGGGCAGTGGGTGGGTAGGCAGCGGGTGGTAGATTCAGTGGAGAACCTGCTCCCTGCTGGGAGCCATTTGGGTCCTTACATCATCTGAGGGCCATACAAAATTATCAGCACAGGCAGAGGACCTTGGGTCGCTGAGGAGAGTGTACAAGAAGCATGCATGTCTGTTTTATCACCTATGAATGATTGTACAGACCTCATACAGCCAAGGGACTGTGCTTCTCCACCTGTATTACTAAACAGATGAGTTTATGAACAGGCATGGCTGGAGTTGCAGGTGGACAGATGAGTGGGTGGGTGTGTGGATGGTAAGTGGGTAAGTGGACCAGAACCTGTAGAATAGGCATTGGGAGGGTGGATGGATGAATGGATGATGGACAGCTGGATGGTGGATGAACAATGGGAGGATGTTAGATGGGCGGATGGATGAGTGGATACATGGATAGATGGGTATATGGATGGTTGGTATATGGGTATATGGATGAGATGAATGCTAGAAAGATGGTTGGATGGATGCATACATGCATGGATGGATGGTGGATGGATGTATGGATGAATGGAGATGGATGGATAGATGGGTATATGGAAGGATGGATGGATGAATGATGGAAGGATGGTTGGATGGATGAATAGATGCATGGATTGATGGATAGATGGATGAATGGCTGGGTTAGATAGATGGTTGGATGGATGGATGGATGGATGGATGGATGGATGGATGGATGGATGGATGGATGGATGATTGGATGGATGGATGGACATATGGAAGGATGGATGGATGGGTGGGTGGATGGGTAGTTATATGGATGGGAGTAGGGCTTGGTGGGTACGTGAATGGCTAAGTAAGTGGGTGGATGGATGGGAGCATTGACAATGATTTCATAGATGGACAAGTAGATGGAAGATGTGCAGTCGGAAGGAACAATGGATGCATGTGTATAGAGGAAAGGGGAGGGGGTGGGCAGATCAGCAGGTTGAGGATGACGGAATGGATGTCTGGGAACAGTGGGTAGAGAGAAGATGGATAGATGGTGGGTGGAGAGACAGCAGGACTCTGGAACAAGCATGTTCTCAGTGGTGACATTAGGATACAGCTTTGAGAACAAAGTCAAAATACAAAGACAACTAACAGTAACCCATCAGCACCCAGGATACCTCACAGCTCTGGGGTCTTCCAGAGCCAGACAGAGCCGCTCTTCTAAAAGGTCCCAGCTCCACCTGTTCTGTAAGGTCTAACTCCTTCACCATCACCTGCTCCAACCTCCCATTTCCCCAGCCCCCAGTTCCTCTGCCCCTCGGTCTCCCAGGACAGAGAAAGCCTCTGTTCATCTCTGAGTAGTAAAGCAGTGGGGGGAGGCGGGGGGGGCCGGGGCAGAAGCATATACCAAGTTCTCAGCAATTCTTACTAGCATGTCCGCATCTGAAATGAAGAGCAGAATCCTATCTGGCTACATTAACAATCCAACCTTGCCTGGGAATCCTTCTGCCCTGCCTTCCCTTGGTTCTCACAAGAGAAATATTGCCCAACCAACCCCCTAAATCTCAATCCCAATCCCCCAGACTTCTGAACCAAGCAGGGCCTCTGGCTAGGAATGTGGTCACCCACCAGCTCAGAAAGCTCCTTTGTTCCCACACCACAGGTAAATGAAGGAGTTTGGGGAAGGGGGTCGGATTAGGGAAGAGGGGAGGGGCTATTTCTTTTTCACTGGGGCTCAGAGGGTGTAAAGCTGTCTCCCACCTGCTGGGGATGCCCCTAGCCAGGGACAAAGGGACTCACCTGAGCTGGCTACCCTAAGACCAGCTCACCTGGGGAAAGGAGAAAGAGGTGGGGGAGATGGGCATAAAGGAAAAATGGTCAGCACACCAGCGTGAGAAGGGAGCAGACATTTGCATGCACTGAATCACAAATCCACAGATACTGGGGCACATGTGGACATGTGTGGATGATGACTAGAACCACACACAGAGACACACACACCAGTGCCCACAGGTATACACTCTCTCTCTCTCTCTCTCTCTCTCTCTCTCTCTCTCTCTCTCTCTCTCTCTCTCTCTCTCTCTCTCTCTTGCCATGGACATGTATGTTCTTATGGAACCACACACATGTGTATGTATGTGTGCGTGTATATATACATGCATGCATGCATATATACATAGCCCAGCTTGCCCTTTCTCCCAAGCTGCTTTTGTTCAAATTTAAATTTTTTCCCCTCTTTTGCAGGTCCATTCACATGCAGACAGTCCCCTCTGAGGATCCCCTGGGACCCAGAGCCAGGGGGTTGGGGTGGAGGAGGTGAGGGGGCAGGAGGGACAAAGGAAAGCAGCCACCTCCCCCCCAAGCTTTCCCCCTCCCCCGTGTTCCCCCAGCCCTCTCCCATCAGGAGTGTGTGACAAGCATCCAGGCAGCGGCCCCATTTGCAGACCTGTGAATCTGATGGCACCGCAGCTCAGTGCATGGAAGGTTCCAGACTTGTCAGGAGGTCTGTCTTTGGAAGTGCTATGTGGTCAAATGTGGGAGCACATACCTGTAATCCCAGCACTCTGGAGGCTAAGGCCGAAGGATCTCGTGCGAGGCTCACCCTGGACTGCATAAGGAGACTTCTCTCAAAACAAACAAGGACTAGAAATGTAGCTCAGAGGTAGAGCACTTGCCCAGCATGTACAAGGCCCTGGGCTCCATCTCCTGCCCTAAAAACAAAACAGAACAAACAACTAAAAAATAACACTCATTCTCACTAGATGCTGGTGGCTGACACCTGTAATTCCAGCCACTCAGGAGGCTGACATCTGAGGATCACAGTTTGTTTGTTTGTTTGTTTTTGTCGGTCGTGGGGCTTGAACTCTGGGCCTGGGCACTGTCCCTCAGCTCTTCAGCTCAAGGCGAGCGCTCTACCACTTGAGCAACAGCGCCACTTTCGGTTTTCTGGTGGTTTATTGGAGATAGGAGTCTCACGGTCTTTCCTGCCCAGGCTGGCTTTGAACCGCGATCCTCAGATCTCAGCCTCCTGAGTAGCTAGGATTACCGGCGTGAGCCGCCAGTGCCCGGCGAGGATTGCAGTTTGAAGCCAGCCCAGACAGGCAAGACCTTGAGACTCTTATCGGTCATTAACTACCAGAAAGCCAGAAGAAAGGCTGTGGCTCAAGTAGCAGAGTGTTCACCTTGAGCAAAAAAAGCAAAGTGACAGCTCTCAGGCCCTGAGTTCAAGCCCCAGTACCACCACCAGCACCCCGCAAAAATCCCCCCAAAACCAAGTCACTGGCTCAGAAGGCAGCTGCCCTAGCCAGTGGCGGCCCCCACTCCTCTTTTGCCTCTGTAGAACCCCCAGAACTTTAAGCGCTCATCCCGGAGGTGAATGGCTTCAAAGATGGAGCAGGCCAGCTCATCTCTCCCACGTTGGAGCTGTGTACCCTCAGGCCAGGAGCGCAGCGTCTCTGGGCCTCTACCTCCTCATCTAGCAAATGTCAGGATTTGTTGAGAAATCACACACACACACCCCTCATCCCTGGTTGGCAGGAGCCTATATTAATTTCCAGTTTCCTTAGGGACTAATTTTTCAACCTTGGGAAGCAAAGCGTTGCCACTTCCTGATGAGGCCCGGCCTGCAAGCCAGCAGCGGGCTTGTTAAAATCTGCCCGGCTTTGATTGGGTGCCGTGGTGAAATCCTTCCTCACCTCTGTGACTCGGGGCCCATCTTCCCGGCTTCTCTGGACCTGGGAGTCACAGCTGCCCGCCCCAGGCCCCCGTGGAGGGAGGCGGCCGAGGCCCTGTGCTGACCTCGTGGCGGCCAGGGTTTCTGAAGGGGGGGCAGGGCAGCCAGGGGTGACAAGAGCCGGGATCTTTCTTGCGGAGATGGAGTGAGGACTTTCGCACTTGTCGGGGCTGAGGGAAGTGTGTGATCGCTCTCCCCGGGTGTGAGCACGGCTCGGGGATTTGTGATACCGCCTGGTTCCTAATTACCTCCCTCGCACGCACGCTGGCTCTCCCCTCTCCCCTCCCCGCTCTCCACGGAGCTGCTGCCCACCCAGCCCCCTCACCTCCACTGCTGCTGACAGAGTCCCAGTCACCCCAAGACAGGGGGCGCCCACTGCATGGGGAGGGCCCCCCGACCCACCTCCCCAGAGCCTGCACCCCAGCCTGCACCCCACCAAAGCATGCCCACAAATGCATGCATGTGTGCTTTCTTAGGACAAAGTAGATCCAGTCTTCTGAGAAGCCGACACTGCCAGCTTCTTGGGAAAGCTGGAACAGGTGTCTGGCCAGCAAATCTGGCAGGGGCTGGACATGGGGACCTGTGCCTCCAAGCAGTCCACTGGGCAGAAAGGCCATGTGTCCGCCCAGCCTGCATGCACGTATGCATGCGCATGTGCACACGCGCACGCACACACACACACACACACACACATCTTCCGGATTTACTCCCCTGTTTTTTGTTTGTTGTTGTTTTGCCAGTCCTGGGGCTTGAACTCGGGGCCTGGGCTCTGTCCCAGAGATTTTTTCACTCAAGGCTCACTCTCTACCACTTGAGCCACATCTCTGCTTCCAGCTTTTCTGGTGCTTCATTGGAGATCAGGATCTCACAGACTTTTCTGCCCGGGCTGGCTTCAAACTGCCATTCTCAGATCTCGGCTAGAAGCTAAGATGACAGACGTGAACCACTGGTGCCCGGCCCTTACCTTGGATTTGTTTTTAAAAATCAAGCTCTGCAGCCCCACTGGGAAGCCACACCCCGCCTTGAGACATTCACATAGGACAGCCAAGTCAGGGCCCGGGCTCACCACAGTTCCGAAGGCACCAGCCCACCGCCAGTTGGCTGAGGCCAGCAAACAACTCAATTCTAGGGAGCAGGGAAAGCCACGGAACTCGGATGATCACCCGCTGGGGCTGGTGTCAGTGTCCATTCTTGAAACTCCCACTGCAACTCGGCACACAGGTGGAGGTACTCTAATCTAGCTCAGCTCACTCCTCCACATTCTATGAGGAGCAGAGTGCTAACCAACATAAGAAGACAAGAAATAGAAACTTAACATTCAGAAAGGAAGAAACAAAGTTGCCAAAAACACCCTGGTGATGTGATTAGACTTGCAAGATGGGAAAGAAGGGACTGGCCAGCTGTTTAAGTCAATAAGAAACACTGTGTCCTGGGCTGGGAAGGTGGCTCAGTGGTAGAGCGTTTGCCTTGCATGCCTGAGGCCCTGGGTTCGATTCCTCAGCACCACATAAAGAAAAAAGCCGGAAGTGGCGCTGTGGCTCAAGTGGTAGAGCGCTAGCCTTGAGCTGAAGAGCTGAGGGACAGCGCCCTGAGGGACAGAGTTCAGGCCCCACGATCGGATCCAAAAAAACAAAAAAAAGAAACACTGTGTCCCAAGCCAAGCACTGGTGGCGGATGCCTATAATCTGCGCTACCCAGGAGGCTGCGCTCTGATGATCATAGTTCAAACCCAGCCCAGGCAGGAAAGTCTCTGTGACCCTTATCTCCAGCGAACCACTAGAAAACCAACGCTGCGGCTCAAGTGGTAGCGTGCTCTCCTTGATCTGAAGATCTGAGAGACAGCGCCCAGGCCAAGAGTTCAAGCCCCACAACCAGAAAAAAAAGAAAAACCTCAGGGACAGTGCTCAGGCGGGACAGTGCTCAGGCTCTGAGTTCAAACCCCACAACCACCAAAAGGAAAAAAGAAAAGAAAAGAAGCATTGTGTCCCAAACATTACCACTCTAGTCCCTGAACCCATGCCCACCTCTCCTCTTCCTGGCCCCCTGCTGTATAAGTTGACATCTCTGCTCTGTTTACTTAGGGTGGAACCTCACTGGTGCTAAGCAAGTGCTCTACCCTTTAAGCCCCATCTCCTTGTGTGTGTGTGTGTGTGTGTGTGTGTGTGTGTGTGTGTGTGTGTGTGTGTGTGTGAACTCTGGGCCTAGTCAGCTCTTCAGCTCAAGGTTAGCACTCTACCACTTGAGCCACAGCGCCACTTTCAGTTTTCTGAGTGGTTTATTGGAGATAAGAGTCTCACAGACTTTCCTACCTGTGCTGGCTTTGAACTGCAATCCTCAGATCTCAGCCTCCTGAGTAGCTAGGATGACAGGCTTGAGCCACCAGCATCTGACTGGTGGTTTTTAGATATGAGTCTCGCTAACTTATGCCAGGGCTGGCCTTGAACTTTTGCCTGTCCTGTGGCTGCTTCCTGTCTATCATCAGGAAGAAGAGGGTGTGGAAGGGCAAACGTCGTTCTTTGGGTCTTGGCCTGGGGGGGGGGGGGAGGCAGGAGAGTGAGTAGGAGAGGTTCTACAACAAGAGCTCTCTGGTCCAGAGAAATTCTAACCTTGGGCCCGGGACTGAGGCCTCTGGAGACGAAGGAGTTGCAGTTGGGTGGTGCTACGTGGGTGCCAGGGTCTGGGGGTGAGTGGTACTCTCTCCCTCTGGGAAGGATGATTGCCAGGTGTCCAGGAAGAGGGTGGGGGGCAAGGTAGCGGGCTCACCCTGGCCCTTTTCTGGGACAGCTTTGGATTTTAAATTATGTCAATATCGAGCACAAATACAAAAGGGGTTTTGGAGCCAGTGCTATTAAATTGGTGTCCAGCAGCCAGGCACCAAGGGGGGAGGGATGGGAGGGGGGCAGATGCTTCCTGCTGGGAATAATCTGTCCCCACCCCAAACTAACACTGAGGCTGCAGGGGGAGGGGACGCCTCCCTCCCCATCACCAGCCTGCTCAGGAATCCGCTGGGGGGGTTGTTTGAGTTGGGGTGGAAGAAGGGGAGGCTGGGAGGAGGGCGGCCCCAAGTAAGGAAGAGTGAGGGGGGAGGAAAATGATGGATGGGAAAGAAGACAGGCCCCGACAGGGAGACTATCAGGGAGGGAGGGAGGTGTGTGTGTGGGGGGGTGTTTCATCTCCTTCTGCATGGGGGATGGTGCATTTCTGGGGTGCTCCCACAGGGAGCAAGCTGGGCCTTCCTCCTATCCATCCTCAGGCCTGCAGGGTGCATGTGAGGAGGCTGGGGCCAGCTTTGGTCTCCTCTAAGGGAGGGGAGGGGAATTGTCTCCTGGGGTGTGTGTGTGTGTGTGTGTGTGAATGATGGGATGTCTGGCTGGCACAGGGAACATCTCCAGCCACTGGGGAGGGGTTGGGGGCATAGGTTGGGGGGGGACAGCAGCCTCCCCAGCCTCCCCCTCCCCCATTCCCCTGGCTCAGACCACGCCCACTCCCCCGTCTATGGAGATGGGCCATTTAGGCAGGCCTGTTCCACTGTCCTGCAGGAGGGGACACCCACTGTAGCCACACAGCCCTGGGGGACCCCGGACCCCCTGCCACAGCTCACTTCCCTCCTTCCTCTCACCCTTCGGGTGCCTCTGCCTCCAGGCCTGGGCTTCATCCTGCTTTTCCCGGGGGGGCGCCCTCCTTGGTGACCCCCCCACCCCTGCTCCCATGTGCTCCCTTCCCGCTGCTGCACCTCTCCCTCCTGGTCTTTCTCCCTTCCCACCCTCCTCCACCCCCCCTTTGACCCACTCACCTGCCTGCTTCCTATAACACAGCCCTTCCCTCCCCCCATGCCTGTCACGTGATCTCACTCACATGACCTGCGCCCCACCACCATCACCCCCCCATCCCCTGCCCAGGAGCAGCCCTGCGGCTCCTTCACCCTGGCACTAATGCCACGGCCCAGCGTGGAGGCTGGCCCCAGGCACACACCCATCCCAAGGCCTGCAGGAGGGGCCCCTGGCTGGGAGGAGAAGACCAAGGTGTCCCCCCCCCCCCAGCACACCCAGACCCTGAGCGCTGAGCTCCTGGCCGGAGACTATTTTCAGAAAGGCCTGCCGCCTGGCCTCACCAGCTGCTGCCTCCGCCCTGCCATCCCATTTATCCC
The DNA here is from genome assembly GCF_024711535.1 of Dipodomys merriami. NCBI lineage: Eukaryota > Metazoa > Chordata > Mammalia > Rodentia > Heteromyidae > Dipodomys > Dipodomys merriami. Next base: position 206,923 of record NW_027205605.1, read on the forward strand.
GCATTAGCCAAGTCACCTGTTCGTCAGCGGGGGACCGCTCTGCGTGTGGTGGATGGCATCGAAGCTGAGGGGGCTGGGGGCCCACGGCCTGCACCAGGGAGGGGGCTGGGGTAGGGGGATGGGGTGACCTGAGGCAGGTACCCTGGTATGAGAGGCCCCTCCCCTCACCCAGAGCCAGGAGCGAGCAGTGGCTTACGCCTGTAATCCCGGTGACTCAGGAGGCTGAGATATGAGAACTGAGGTTCAAAGCCAGCCCGGGCAGCAAAGGCCATGAGACTCATGTTCAATGAACCACCAAAAAGCTGAAAGGGGAGCTGTGGTTCAAATGGTAGAGTGCTAGCCTTGAGCGTGAAATCTCAGAGACAGTATCAAGGCCCTGAGTTCAAGTTCCAGGACTGGCACAGATGGGGGGGGGGGAAGATTATGGATTACCAACTAGATTGTTCATTTGGGGATTGGGTTTTGATTTTTGTGGTCTGAGGAATCAAGCCCAGGCCCTTTGCACAGGCTGGGCAGGTTCTCTACCTCTGAGCTACATCCTGGGCCGCTGTTGCTAATAGATTTAACATTGAAAGCAAGTGGATAATGGATGAAGAAAACATCGTACAGCTCCAAAGGGTGCGACACAAACTTAGAGTGCCCCGCCATCTCCTCCAACCCGCACCGCGGTGGTCTACCTCCTCAGAGAAAACTGCTAGTCTCAAGTGTGTATCTTTGTGGGCGGTATCTGTGTGTCCATGTGTAAACTGACACACCAGATGACATGCTATGTATATATATGTATCCCTAGGCACCTTGCCACCCCGCTGCAGAGTGAGAATGAGAAAAGCAAGTTCCAGAACCATGCGTTCAGTGTGATCCTGGTGATAGAAATAGATGCAGAGAAAAATCTGGGATTCCATACCTGAAAAACATCCAAGCAGCAAATCTTCCCGGGGGTAAGGAAGGGAGGGGACAAGGCTGGCATCCGGTGGGCAGACCTAGACCTGCATCAGTCACGGTGGCCATCCAGGGGTCGGCTCTGTGTCTCAGTCTGACAGAGAACTGAAAGAAAGATGCAAAAAGAAGGAGTGAGAAGTTGAGAGCCTTTTTCTTTTTTGTCGGTCACAGGATTTGAACTCAGGGCCTGGGCTTGTCCCTGAGCAATTCAGCTCGAGGCTAGCCCTCTACCACTTTGAGCCACAGCACCTCTTCCGGTTTTCTGGTGGTTCATTGATGATAAGAGTCTCACACACTTTCCTGCCCAGACTGGCTTTGAACCATGATCCTTGGGATCTCAGCCTCCTGAGTAGCTGGGATGACAGGGGTGAGCCACTCATGCCCGGCTTCAAGAACCTTCTTCTGGGAGCCAAACTAGTTGGGAGAGGTGGTAGCAGACTGCTTCCAGGAAGAATGGCCCCAGATGGAGAATCATGAGGCAAGAAAAGTGGGCATGTAGACAACATTTACTTGAAAGGAAGAGAAAAGACATCAGGGGAAACTGAGGCACGGTCCCTCAGCTACAAGCCCCCAACCCAGGCCGCTTCCCAGGCAAAGAGGAAGGGAGGGAAGAGGAGGAGGGGGAAAGAAAGAGGAAGAGAGAGTACAGACTCCTCGTGGAAGAGAGCCGACGCGGGGCTGGGGGTCGGCAGTCCCCTGAGGCCCCTGAGGCCCCTGTGACCCCCTGAGGCCCCTGTGACCCCCTGAGGCCCCTGCGGCCCCCTGAGGCCCCTGTGGCCCCCTGAGGCTCCTGAGGCCCCTGAGGCCCCTGCGGCCCCCTGAGGCCCCTGTGACCCCCTGAGGCCCCTGTGACCCCCTGAGGCCCCTGTGACCCCCGGAGGCCCCTGCGGCCCCCTGAGGCCCCTGTGACCCCCTGAGGCCCCTGCGACCCCCTGAGGCCCCTGTGACCCCCTGAGGCTCCTGAGGCCCCCTGAGGCCCCTGCGGCCCCTCTCGGTGGTCCTTTCCTTTTGGCATCTGTTGAGTCATCACTCACTTCACCCCAAGGGGAAAGGGGGGGCTCCAGAGTCCTCAGGCCGTGGCCTCCTCAGAGCTGTTACCTGGACTCTCGCAGGGGAGGAGCTCCAGGCCCTCCTGTGCGGTTCCCACTTCTCCAGAAAGAGCAGGAGGTGCTGCCACCCTGGGGCACGTGCGAGCTCTCTCTCCCTCTCTCTCTCTCTCTCTCTCTCTCTCTCTCTCTCTCTCTCCCTCTCTCCCTTTCTCTCTCCCTCTCCCTCTCTCTCTCTCTCCCTTTCTCTCTCCCTCTCCCTCTCTCTCTCTCTCCCTTTCTCTCTCCCCCTCTCTCTCTCTCTCTCTCTCCCTTTCTCTCTCCCTCTCCCCCTCTCTCTCTCTCTCTCTCTCTCTCCCTTTCTCTCTCTCTCTCCCTCTTCCCTCCCTCTCTCTCTCTCTCCCTCCCTCTCTCTCTCTCCCTTTGCCTCTCCCTCTCTCTCTCCCCCTCTCTCTCTGTATATGTATATAAATCTATATATCCCTAATATTCCTTATATATTCCTATAAAATATATTCCTTCCCAATCTAATAGATATTTCTAATATATATTCCCAATATATAATCATATATATTCCATATTTATTCCTATATAATACTAATATATATATACATAATCCTAATATTTCTGATTCCTAACATATATTCTTTTTTTGGGGGGGTCCGGTCGTGGGGCCTGAACTCTGGGCCTGGGCGCTGTCCCTCAGCTCTTCAGCTCAAGGCTAGCACTCTACCACTGAGCCACAGCGCCACTTCTGGCTTTTTTCCTTTTTGCTTATGTGGTGCTGAGGAATCGAACCCAGGGCCTCAGGCATGCAAGGCAAGCGCTCTACCACTGAGCCACCTTCCCAGCCCCCTAACATATATTCTTAATAATATATATTCCATATATATATATATATATTCCCAATTTGTCTCCCTCGGTATCCCCTTTCTGAGCCTCAGTTTCCCCATCTGCACACTAGGACATAACCTAGCGCTCCTCCCAAGGGGACCAGATGTGGGTTTGTCACCTTGGGAAGAGGTGACACTTGGTGAGCGGAGATCAAGGACGTCGCCCAGGTCCCGCCATACCCAGGTGACCTCCAAACACAGAATTATCTGGTCCCCGATGCCGAGGCGTCCGAGGGAGAAAACCCTGCGCCTCACAGTATCTGCTGTTGTCTGGGCCCAGCTCTTGGAGACTCCCCGTGACCAAGCCCCCAGGGGGAAGCCCGACGCCCCCACCCCACCATGGCTCCCCACATCACCTGCCCAAGGCCACAGGCAGCAGGCACAAGGTGGGTAAACAGGCTGCCAGGGCACCGCCTGCCTGGCACGAAGCCCCAGCTGGCGGCTGACCAGCTGGCCACCCCCCCACACACACACACCGCCCCGGAGAGAGGAGCAGGGAATTAACACGGAGACATTCTTTGCACCTCTCCTGCTCATTAGCTCCCCGCCCTCCATCTGCAGAAAGCTGGAGGTCTGCCGGAGCCGCACGCCCCGCTCTGTCCGCCGCTGGGCTGCGATCATGGCCAGCGAGTCCTGCCCGGGCCGGTCCCGCCGGGGGCTGCTCTTCTCCATCTGCTTCCTGCCCCTCTTCGTCCTCCCCCCTCCCCGCCCCCTGCCGCTCGCCCTCTCCACTCCTGCCCCCAGCTTGCTGGGCTCTATGGCTTTCCTGGCACAGGGCATTAAGGCCCCTGGCATTTTGCTGCTCCTGAGCCCCAGGCCTGCTGTCCCTCCCCTCCAAGAGCTGGAAACGCAGCGATTTTCTAGGTCCTGAAAAGGAGGGGTCTCCCGTGGACCATTCTGCAGATGTGAAAATGGAGGCCCAGAGGTAGAGAGACTTTAGCTCAAGAGCGAGGTGGAGAGTCCTCCCAGGCTCATGTGTGAATTACCACACATGCAGGACCACAGCAGGGCCTTTTTTTTTTTTTTTTAAAATAAAGTCTCGGGGCTGGGAAGGTGGCCCAGTGGTAGAGTGCTTGCCTTGCATGCATGAGGCCCTGGGTTCGATTCCTCAGCACCACATAAGCAAAAAGCTGGAAGTGGCACTGTGGCTCAAGTGGTAGAGCGCTAGCCTTGAGCTGAAGAGCTGAGGGACAGCGCCCAGGCCCAGAGTTCAGGCCCCACAACCGGACCCAAAAATAAATAAATAAATAAAATAAAGTCTCAATTTCTGACTGGGCACATGCCTGGACCTCAATCCACCTAGTTCCAGCTTACCATCCTAGCAGGGAGGACAGACTTGCTGCTCTAGATCTGGTTGTTTCTGTTGAGATGAAGTCTCCTGGGCCTTTTCGTCTTGGGCTGGCTTAGAACTGCAGTCCTCTCGATCTCAGTCTCCCAATGGAGAATGCATGTTGAGGCTGGCCTCCAGCCTCCAACCTCCCAATCTCAGCCTCCTACGTAGCCAGGATGACAAGCATGAGCCCCGGGCCTGTGGCTAGCTTCTCTCCACTTCTAAAGAGATGCATCGCCTAGTCCAAGCTTGGAAGCTCACCTGGGGCTCAGGTGAGCTTTCTCCCAGCTCTTCATCCCAACCCTCTGCCTAGCCTCCCCTTGGGGGGAGAAAGACGGGGCTCCTTAGGCAGAAATCTTCCCAAACAAGAAGAGAATAAAGAGCTTTCTGTCCACACCAGAAGAAAAACAGACCCCCACCGCCCTCCATCGCCAGCTCAGGAAATGATGGATTCCTGTTATTGTTGTTGTTCAAATGGCTACCAGGAGAAATAGATCAAGGTACATTTTGCCACCGAGAGCACTCTTGTGTCAGAGAGAGACGGGCTTCTGGCCACGAGGCGCACACAATGGTTCAACACAGGTAGATTTCTTCTGCTCTTCCCTGCTCTGCAAGTACTTGTTTCTGATCACTGTGATTGTGTGTGTGTGTGTGTGTCTGTGTCTGTGTCTGTGTGTGGGCACCCATGCGTGTCCTGGGGCTTGAACTCAGGGCTTGGGCGCTATCACTGAGCTATTGTGCTCAAGGCTAGTGCTCTACTGCTTGAGCCACAGCGCCACTTCTGGCTTTTTGCTGGTTGATTGAGACATGATTGTCTCGGGGACTTTCCTGCCGGGGCTGCCTTTGAGCCTTAATCCTCAGATCTCTGCCTCCTGAGTAGCCAGGATTCCAGGCGTGAGCCATCACACCCAGGTCTAGACACACAATCCCATCTGCCCTTGCAGAATGGCCAAGAGTCCCTACTGCCTTTGGGACCGGCGACCCTGAAGACATCCTGGGTGGGGAAGATGGGCAGTGTATCCTGCCACTCTGGGCATCAGAGGGACAAGACCCCAGGACAGAACTGGCCCCTGAGGGCCCTTGCCGACCCTCCCCTGCGGTGCCCTCCCCCCCCCAGGAGTGCACGTTCCTGCCCCACCCACCCCTGCACGCCAGCAGTGACCTGCTTCGTGGCTAAGCCTCAGCGGCCTGGGCAAAATCACAGCTTACCAGATGCCAGCAGTCCCCCATCCAGATGCTGCTGACGACCCCAGCTAGGTGCAGGGGTGTGGGAGCGGGGGCCAGGCCTGACTCCATAAAGCCAGAGGAGAAGCATGGCGGGTCTGGGCCCACCGCTGTGGTTTATTTGCACATGTGCTCCTGGCCCCCAGTTGGATGGGAGAGGGGAGGTGGGAAGAAAGGGGGCATCGATGGAGCCGGTAGTCAGGTGGGGAGACAGATTGGACCGAGCATTCCTCCCCCATTTTTCCATCATCACGGATCATGGAGGTAGGCTATGGAAATTAGTGTGTCGGTGTGCTTCTCAAACTGTGTTCCCGGGACGCCCTCCTCCATGCTGGCTCTGAGCAGGGGTGGGAACCCCACACCCAGGCCACGGGGGTCCCCCTCGCAGGAATCTGCTGTCACCTTGAACCACCCAGAGTTTGACAACTGTCCTTGACTTTTGTACCTTCCCAGAGGTAAATTAAATCCTCCAAAGCCTGGGGGAGGGTCCTGGGATGAGACCCGCTGAGTGTCAGCTAGAACTTTCTGCAGTCAGAGAACGCTGCACTTCCCAGCTCTCCAGCATGGCAGCCACGGAGCTGAGGAGCAGCCCGGATCCGAGCTAGAGTAGCGGAGGGACTGGATTCTTATGTTTTAGTTCACTTAACTTTAAATTAAAGGATAGAATCTGGGTTCTGGGGACTCACGCCTGTCATCCTGGCTACTCAGGAGGCTGAGATCTGAGGATCAAGGTTCAAAGCCAGCCAGGGTAAGAAGGTCCATGAGAGTCTTACCTCTAGTGAACCACCAGAAAACCAGAAGTGGCACTGTGGCTCAAAGTGGTAGAGCACTAGCCTTGAGCATAAAAGCTCAGGGACAATGTCCAGGCCCTGAGTTCAAGCCCCACAAATGACAATAGATAGATAAGATAGATAGATAGATAGATAGACAGACAGACAGATAGATAGATAGATAGACAGACAGATAGATCAATAGATACATACATACATGCATGCATGCATACATACATATGTACGTACGTACGTATGTACATACATGCATACATGCATGCATACATAAGCTAGGAGCTCCCCTGCTAGACCGCACAGCTTCACTGTCTAATATTTGCTGAGTCCAGAGAGAAACTCTGTGGTTCAGTCTTCCTACCCCAACAGCTGCAATTATTGAGCACTTACTGAATACAGGCGCCAAAAGCTCAATTTAACCCTCTAGTGCTCCAGCCAGTATCACTGTTTTTGAATCTGTTCTCCACAGGTGCACTCATGCCAGTCCTGGAGAGCTTGAACTCAGGTCCTGGGCGCTGTCCCTGAGCTTTGTTGCTCAAGGTAAGCGCGCTACCACTTGAGTCATAGCACCCCTTCTGGCTTTTTGGTGGTTAACCAGAGATAAGGGTCTCACAGACTTTCTTACCCAGGCTGGCTTTGAGTAATGCTTCTGAGATCTCAGCCTCCTGAGTAGTTATGATGACAGATGTAGGCCACTGTACCCAGTTCATTGGTGCTAAATGGGTGCTAAACACTAAGAGATGGGGAATGGGACTCCGTTCAAGCCAGAGGTGCACCCCTGGGGGAATTCTCTGTGTATTAGGTGGCAGCAGGTAAACAATTACCCACCATTCAGAAAGATAGAGTCCTCCCCTGCCCATCACCCTGGCTGGCCTAACCACCGGAGCCCCCCATCCTCCCTCACAAAGAAGCCCAGGACCCCGCCCCGGTGGAGATGGAGCCAGTACGCAATCCTCATACCTTTCATCCCTTGCTGAGTTCAGATAAATCTCTCCCTCCTCTCCCTCAGCAGCTAAAGTCTTCCGGTCTAGCTAGGGCTTCTCCCACTTATAGAGCTCATGAATATTTAACAGCATCTGCCGGGGAGGCGATAAAGCCCTACCAATCCTTGACAAATATGGCCTAATCTTTTCAATTTCGGGGTGCAAATATGCCTTCTGAGTCCTGTTTGTCACCTAGATTAATGGCCCAGGGTCCCATAATCCTTTGGTGCTAATTCAAGTGGTGGCTGGCCGGCGTGTGCCTGCCAGGAGGGTGCTGGGAAAAACACACCACGCACACACACACACACACACACACACAGGAAGGAGTGATTAGTCACATGAGGATTACTTGTAGCGTGTGTGTGTGTGTGTGTGTGTGTGTGTGTGTGTGTGTGTGTGTGTGTGTGTGTGTGCAGCCTGTGTCTTTGTGTGTCCTGATTCTATGTTTGCAAGTGTTTAGGGGTGTGTGTACATCCAGCATGAGGCCCATGTGTGTGCACGCGCGTGTGCATGTGTGTGTGTGTGTCTCGAGAGGCTGCAGGGTACCTGGGTATGTGGGGGAGGGGCGAGCGCACTGAATGCTGGATCTGATTTCTTCCCCTGCGTAGGTGCTGCAGACGGGTACGGGTGGGCGCAGGGAGGGGACGGAGGGAGCGCTGGCCAGCAGGGCCCATTTCCACGCTCCAGCTGCGAAGCAGGCCCTCTGGGACCATTGTGGTTGGAAATGCTCTCTGTGGCCATCCCTGCGAGAGACACACCGCCAGAGGCTCACAAAAATATCTGGACTCCACAGCTCAGTAGAGGAGGTGAAGTGCGTGCGTGTGTGCGTGCGTGTGCACACGTGCGTGTGAGCGGTTTCAAAACCTCATCTAGTGATCGACTGTGGACAGAGACTCAAGGCAGATCATCTGATTTGTCCTCTCCTCTTCCTCCTCCTCTCCTCCCCCTTTCCCCCTCCTTCTCCTTCCTCCCCCCCCCATGGCCAGGCTGAGGCTGTGGGAGTGGCCTTCCTTGATGTCCCTGTCATCTTATCTTCCCGCTGTCCCCCATCTTTTCTCCCAGCAGGAGCTGGGGGGGGCAGACAGCAGCAGCGTCACTCTGTCACCAGGATGAAATCCTTCGTCCTTCCCCATCTCGGGGACAGGTAGAGAGAGGCCACCCCGTCCTGCGCAGGGCTAGGAAGGAAGGAGTGAGGTCCAGGAGGCAAGGAGCTGGGACCAGAGCTGGACACCAAAGTAGAGTGTCACCCTGACAGTGAGGGAGGACCCGTCATGTCAAACAGACCTCTGTTCAGATGTAAAAGATAAAAGCGCCTCATCTCAAGACCAATGCTGGGACCTTCTTCCATCCTGTCCGTGAGCACGTGTGTTCCTCGCATCTCTGTGCAACGTGGCTGCAGGTCCTCAGCATTCACACCCTGTCTCCCAGGACTGAGAGAGCTTGGCACCTAAGGCTTGAAATTCAACCTGCTAAAGGCTAAGTGGGGAAACGCATGGACGCCTTCAGCAAGAACCGAGTTTACACTTTTGCCGAAGAACAGAAATTTCCAGACGAATTTCCCAATCCTACCCAAACACAGCCCAGGAAAGAATGAGCGGGAGGAAGGAAGCAAACACCCAGGCCAGGCTGTGCATGAGGCCTTCCTAGAGAGCTGCAAAGTTCTGTCATCTTAGACACCGTCCGTGTGTCCTCACATGGACTGGAAAGAACATGTGGTTCTAGATCTCAGAAGAAGGTTCTAGATTGGGGGGAAGTTCTGGGTCTGAGAGGTGGGTTCTAGATCTGGATTCTGGGTCTGGGAAGCGGCAGGTTCTAGATCTAGGAGGGCATTCTGTATCAGAGGGAAAGTTCTGGATCAAGGAAGAAGGCTCTAGATCTAGGGAGATGTTCTACATCTGGGGGCAGGTTCTGGATCTAGGAGGATGTCCTGGACCCAAGGGAAGGTTTTGGGTCTGGGAGAGAGGTTCTAGATCAGGGAAGGAGGTGCTAGATCAGGAATCCTGTTCACAGGGAGATGCAGAATCAGTAACCCAGGTCCTTACCCTCTGGGGACTGTCTCCTTAGAACAGCACCCCATCTTCCATCCAGGTAGCTGGCATATGTCCCCAGCACAAACAGACTCTTCTTCCAAGGCATTCTCCCCAGCTCTGAGTGTGCAGGGGCTCAGCAAGTGACCATGATTGCACTGAGCAATGGCTACCTCTCTGTGAGCAGAGTCAAAGGAATCCACAGCAGTACGGTGGAGAATGCATTTTTCTATCACAGAAAAGCCTCCTCCCCACTCCTCCCAAGAGTCTGAAAAAGACCCCTGCCCCGCCTCCCGCGCAACCCCAAACCAACAAGACTCCACTCATCTGTCTCTTCTGTGGATCGTGGGAAGGAAATGCCAAGCTCAGCTCTTTTCTCCACAGGTACTAATTTTTCAATCTGCCCTCACCCCCTCTGGGAGCTTCTCCCCAGCGATCGACTCATCCACACCCCGAATCAACCCAGCCACCAACTCATCCACACCCCAAATCAGCAGTGTTCACACTTGCTTATTATCTGCTAGAGGACAGACACCAAAACGAAGAGGATGCTGCTGGGGGCCCTCCGGGACTCTGCCCCGACCTTGAGGGTGCTATCAAGAATCTATAAAAAAAAAAAAAAGAAAGAAAGAAAAAAGTATGTGTGTGGCTCACATCTGTAATCCTTGCTACTGGGGAGGCTGAGATCTGAGGATCACAATTCAACGCCAGCCTGAGCTGGGAAATCCATAAGACTCATCTCCAATGAACCACCAAAAAGCTAGAAGTGGCGCTGTGGCTCAAGTGGTAGAGCACTAACCTTGAGCTGAAGAGTTCAGGGACAGTATCCAGATCCTGAGTTCAAACACCACCAAGACTATCACCAAAAACAAAAAAAGGGGGGGGGGGTGAATCTATGAAAGAAAGTCAGAATGTTTAAGCAACTGTTGTTTATCCTACAGGGCGCTTGAGGATGACAAGAATAGAACGCAGTGGCTGTGGAAGGCAGGCTCCAAGATGGCCGCTCCAAGATGGCCGCTCCAAGATGGCCCCCAATGACACAGCCCCACCTGGAGAAAGAGCCTCACTTCCCAGGACCCCATGCCCCGTGTGGCTGTCAGGCATGGAGACTGTGCAGGGCCTACTCACTCACTCCTTATGGGTAAACCACAGAAAAACAGATGAGCATCATTTCAAGATTGGGTTGGGAGAAGATGGAGACTTCTGTTTGCTCTCTGCCTCCCTCTCCCCTCTGCTTCCTGGCTGCCACAGGGGAGCAGCAGCATCCACCACAGGCCCCCACCGCCACACCGCCCCGTTCTACCTCACCCAAGACCAAACGAAGGGAGCTGGCCAGCAGTGGGCCGCCGAACTTGTAAGCCTGATGGAAACTTTCCTCCTGCAAGCGACGCCCTCCAGTATGTTGTCACAGTGATGGACGGCTGAGGGACAGAGGCCCCTCCACAGGAACAACTCAGGCCCTTTGAGGCAGGCTCCCCTCCCCACCCCCTACGGAGGCTGCTCCTCCCCAGCGGAAGGTGAAGTGTTTTTACTGCCTGTCCCGGGCCTTGCTTTGGTCTCATAGAATGCAATGGAATGGATGTTCTGAGACTTCCAAGCCCAGCGCATTGACTTTTTCCTCTCTGAAGCCAGGTCCCAGCCAGGTGGTGCCGTGGAGGCAGCCATACTGTGAGGAAGCTCAGGCAGCCACGTGGAGGTGGGAGGAGGCACCGACCGTGGAGGTCCAGCCTCCCCACGTGAGCCACACGAGCCACCTCAGCAGACACCAGGAGAGTCATCTGGCCGGTCATTCACACAACTGACAGAATTCAGGGGTCGCGATGTCAGCCTCGGGGACGGTGTCTTAAGCAGCCATGCAGGACTGAAATAGGAATGCGTAGGTGATTTCCTGTTTCAAGGAGTCATATATGTTGCCATGATAAGTGGTACTAAAACCCGACCAAGGGATGTCACCGGACTGCCACCCCCACCCCAGGCCTTGGGCCAGATGCTCCTCCTCCCCCCCTTCCTCACCAGTGCTGCGCTCCTGCCTCCTCCCCCCTTTCCTGACCAGTGCTGCCCTCCTGCCTCGAGCCACCACTGCCCGCCAGCCTCCTCCCTGGCCTGCCAGGCTCTGGATCTGAGCCCCAGGTCATGGCTAGGTGCTCATGTGGTTTGATTTCCAGGACTTCAACACATCTCCAAACCCCCTGTAGCCCGCGACACCCTTCAATGAATGGCCCCTAGACCCCGATGGGTGTAGAAGGCAAGGCGAGCAGGCCTTGCTGAGCCGAGGAAGATTGGCATCCACTTGCCGTGGTCCCTATGGGACTGGGGACACCTTGGAGCCTCATCCTGAAAGCTCGCCTGCTGAGAGGCACCCCCACACACATTGGGGTCTTGATTTGCCCCCAGTCCCTCCGTTGCCTTGCCAGGCCCACCTCTACCACTGCTCAGGGGTGAGGCTCCTCCAGCCCCGTTTCTCTGCCTCTCCTCCCTCTATCCCCTCCCTCCATCCCTCCCTCCCTCCATCCCCTCCCTCCATCTCCTCCCTCCCTTCATCCCCTCCCTCCATCCCCTCCCTCCCTCCATCCCCTCCCTCCATTTCCTCCCTCCATCCCCTCCCTCCATCCCCTCCCTCCATCTCCTCCCTCCCTCCATCCCCTCCCTCCATCCCCTCCCTCCATCCCCTCCCTCCATCCCCTCCCTCCATCCCCTCCCTCCCTCCATCCCCTCCCTCCATCTCCTCCCTCCATCTCCTCCCTCCATCCCCTCCCTCCATCCCCTCCCTCCATCTCCTCCCTCCATCTCCTCCCTCCATCTCCTCCCTCCATCTCCTCCTCCCTTGCCCTCTTAACTTCTCTTGTGCCCACCCATGCTTCCTGTTCGTGCCCACCTCTCTCCCTCATCTCTCTCTTTCCCTCTTTTCTTCCACCATCTCTGATCCTGATCCTTCCTTCCTTCCATCCTTCCTCCCTCCCTCCCTTCCTTCTTTTCCTTTTCTCTCCTCTGTTCCTCTCTTCCTCTCCACCCTCCTCCTCCTCTGGCCCTCCCTGCTCCCCACTCCCACCCCTGCCTCTCAGCCTCCCCCCCCTTGCCCCATCCATCTTCCCCCTGCCCCCCCAGCCTCCCTTGCTTGGTGACAGGCGCGGTTGGAGTAAGATGGATGGATATGACACCCCGGCGCTGGCGTGACGGCCACTCGGTGATGCATTGGCACCGGCGCTGGCTTTCTGCGGGAGTCATACAGATGAGACGGTGACCTCTCGGCATGCGGGGTCAAGGACACGGGAAGGGCACAAGGCTGGGCCTGGGGAGGGACACCGAGGCAGGACAGCACAGGCTTGAGCCCCCCCTTCTCCTTGCCTGGACGTGGCTGAAGACAGAGAGCCTCCCCAGTCCCTTTGGGGGGTTGCACCTGTCCCAAGGACAACAGGAGAGAGGGAAGAGCAGGAGGACACACACTGGCCCCACCACAGGCTCCACACACAACCTTAGACAGGCAGTCCAATTCCCCCGTGCCTCAGTTTCCCCATTTGTGACAAGAGGAAGGAACCAGTGAGAGGCCGCTGGGTCTCTGGGGCGTCATGCTGTGTCGGCCATGGGCTCAGGCCTCGCTTCAAGTCTGTGCCTGTCGAAGCTGGGCGCCGACCGGCTTCCTGAAGGTCACGTGGGCCCCGAAGGTCGGGAGCTGTGCCCGGGGGCGGGTCCTCCGGATCCTGGGTTCCTCCATGGGTCCATCCATCAATGGACCGAAGCCTGAATGAATTATTGGGGGGGCGGGGGAGTGTCCGAAGTGGGCCACTGGGGGTCTTGGAAAGGTTTATCTTATATTCTCTCTCTCTGAAAAATGTGACTGCCACATTACAGGGACACTGAGCAAGTCTGAGTGAACCCCAGCCCTTCTCCAGCCCCCACTCATCATCTGGACAGTAGGGGGGTTACCCCCACCCAGACTCCCCCATCAGCCCTTCCCCCTCCTCCCCAGCCCCCAGCTGAGTCCCCAGGGCGGCCATAGCTGAGGATTGCACGTGAGTGGCTTAAAATTGCAGCGATCTGTTCTCCTTGGGCTCTGGAGGCCGAGAGTCCGAGCCCAAGGCGTGCGCCTCCACAGGAAGACTCTTCCGGGTCTTTCTCTCCATTCTGCAGCCCCGGGTAGGGACTGTGTGGCTCTAGTCCCTGCCGCTGTTTTCCCCAGGCCCGCTCCCTGCATGTTCCCCCTGCCCCTTCCTTCTGTGTGTCTGCCTTGGGCCTGCATAGATTCACTTTTACTCAGCCACATCTTCCAGGGTGCGGTTCACAAATCAAGCCACAGGCCCAGGTACTGGCAATCTCCAACCCGGCTGACCAAACTCATTTCTACCCCAGGACCTTAGCACCAGCCATCTCCTCCAGGCACAGCACCTTTCTGGCTTTAACTCTTGGGCTCACTCTCGGTTCCGGATCACCTCAACAGCCTAAAAATTAACTTTTCATTCCTTCATCGGGTGGGGATTGCTGGCAGTTTGTCTCACGTGAGGACTGAAGCTCAGCTGGGCTGCTACCGTATCCGTCTCCCTCCAGGATGGGTCTGGAGCAGCTAGCCCAGTGCTTGGCTTATAGTAATGGCTTAGTAAATACTTGTTGAACCCATGAACCCACCCGGTCCCCTTATCTCCCCTTTACACTCTTTAAAGAAGATCTAAGTCACCACAGCCATGTTGAACCAGATCGGACCTGGTGTGTGTGTGTGGGGGGGGGGGGTCACATGGCTGGGTGGGAAGGGGCAGCCATGTCTCCCAGAAGTACAGAGCAGCAAGGGGAGGGGGGGAGGGGGAGGGAGAGGGGGAGGACAGGAGCCACTGGCTCCAGCATCGCACATCTGTAATTGCAAACTGCACCTTTTTTTTTGCCCTTAATGGGAGACCAAACCAATCTGTGAGCCACCCGATTTCTCTTTGTCTGTCCCTGCCAAGTCAGCAGGCTCACCCATCTCCCCTGGGTGATTAATTCTCCCCTTCACACCCTGGGGAATGAGACATTTGTCCCAAGGGTAGAGAGAGACAAAGAGGCAGGGGCTGAGGGCGGGCGGGCGGGCGGGCCCAGAGTCAGTGCAGGCTGCGCCCTACCTCTTGCATTGGGGGTTTGCAAGGGCTGAATGAAGACTTCTGGGGGGAGAGGGCTCCCCAGCAAGAGCACCACGCTCAGACTGGCTCCATGGTAGCCCTCCAAGGACGGAGTGAGCCCGGTGTGGTGGCGCCTGCCTGTAATCCCAGCACTCGAAGGCCAAGGCTGCTGCAGGACCGGGAGTTCCAAGCCATCCTGAGCCACATAGCAGAGGATGTCTGAAGAACCACAGCAGAGTGAAAGAAACAAAGAAAATCAGGCACCAGGGACTCACGCCTGCCATCCCAGATACTCAGGAGTCAGAGCTGAGGATCACGGTTCACAGCCAGCCCGGGCAGGAAAGTTCGTGAGACCCTTATCTCCAATGAGCCACCAGAAAACCGGAAGTGGCGCTGTGGCTCAAAGTGGTAGAGCGCTCGCCTTGAGCAGAAGAGCTCAGAGACAGCGCCCAGGCCTTCAGTTCAAGCCCCACGACTGACAAAACGAGTAAAAGAAACAAAGACACAGGATCTGCACACACACACACACACACACACACACACACACACACACACAGCAACAAAGCCATCTCCTGGAGCCCCAGTCCCCACCAGCGCGGGGCCATATCTTCTGGAATGGTCTAGCCATGACTTGGGGTTCATTGCTTCCTTGAGGGTGATCTCAAGGGATCTCACGGCCTCTGGTAAGCTTGGGGAGCCATAACATTTCCCCCACAAGCTGTGGTGGGGTTTGAATACTTGGGCTGGGGGAAGCCGGTACCCCAACTCCACTTGGTGTCCCCAAAGAATAAAACACAAGCCACACGCGTGGATTTTCCTCCTGGTTGGGCCGTATGGTCCGCAAACCTGGCAGGGAGAGGCCCGCGGGACGCAGCAGCCAGCCCGGTGTCTCCTGAGCCCAGGCCTGGCGTGGCTCCCCTGGGGAACAGGGCGGCTGGGGAATTTGTGGGAGAGGAGAGAAAAGCTGGAAAGGGGGGCTAGCAACGGCGCGTCCCTCCCTCCCACTTATCTCTTCCCCACACATCAGTCGGGGCCCTGGGAGAGCCAGGAGGCTGGACCACACATGGCCTGGAGAAACCTGTGCCAGGCAGGCTTAGTGAGCATTTATTGAGCACTTACTGCATGCCGTGTGAAGCTCTTCTTTGACCTCTCCCTCTGCGCCTGCATACAGAGCCTGGTGTGCACATGGTGGAGGGTTTGTTTGTTGAAGGCGTAAGTGAGTAGATGGACAGATGGATGATGGATAGATGGATGGACAGATGATAGATGGATGATGGCTAAAAGATAAATGGCTGGCCGGGCGCTGGTGGCTCACGCCTGTAATCCTAGCTACTCAGGAGGCTGAGATCTGAGGATCGCGGTTCAAAGCCAGCCCGGGCAGGAGAGACCATGAGACTCCTATCTCCAATAAACCACCAGAAAACCGGAAGTGGCGCTGTAGCTCAAGTGGTAGAGCGCTCGCCTTGAGCTGAAGAGCTGAGGGACAGCGCCCAGGCCCAGAGTTCAAGCCCCATGACCGACAAAAAAAAAAAAAAAAAAAAAAAAAAAGATAAATGGCTGGATGCTGCGTGGGGGGTGGGTGGATGGTAAACACACGGGTGTCTAGAGAGATGGTAAATAAATATTCAAGGTAAGATAAGCAGGGGAGGAGGGAGGAGGAGAGGTTACAAAGAGTGCCATTTCTGGGGCTTGAAGTCAGGACCTGGGCACTGTCCCTGAGCTGCTCTGCTGAAGGCTAGCGCTACTTGAGCCTTAGCCAGCAAAAAGCGGGAAATGGCGCTCATTGGAGATAAGTCTTATGGACTTTCCTGCCTGGGCTGGCTTTGAACCTGGATCCTCAGCTCTGAGCCTCCCGGAGAGCTAGGATTACAAGTGTGAGCCACCAGCACCCAGCTTGAAAGTGCTAGGTTTATGGATGGAAGAGGAAGAAAGAAGAAGTGAGGAGAGAAAAGAAAGAAGTGGAGATGAACTGTTGACTCGATGGATAGAAATAGACGGAGAAGGTTAGTAATAAAAAATATGCAGCTGGATAGAAGGATAGAAGCAGGCAGGCAAGAAGGATGGAAGGAAGGATGGAGGGAGGGAGGGAGGGAAAAAAGGAAGGAAGGAGGGAAGGAAAGAAGGAGGGAGGAAAGAAGGGAAGGAAAGGAGGGAAGGAAAGGAGAGAAGGAGGGAAGGAGGGAAGGAAGGAAGGAAGGAGGGAAGGAAAGAAGGAGGGAGGAAAGAAGGGAAGGAAAGGAGGGAAGGAAGGAAGGAAGGAAGGAAGAAAGGAAGGAAAAAGGAAGGAAAGACAGAGGGAAGAAGGGAGGAGGGAAGAGAAGGGAAGGTCTGGAAAGATCGGTGAGGACAGAGGTGGGGTGAGATGGGTGGGGTCACTGCCTCTGTGGCCAACACCCCCACCCTGCAGACCCGCGGGGGGGGGCAGGAAGTGGGGGTCAAATGCTCTGCCGCCTGACTCTGCCCTCCCCGCCCCCACCCGGTCCACGCGGGAGCAGCTGGGGTGAATTCGACTCAAGCCCTCACCATCCAGCGCAAACCAACGGCGCCCGCAGGGAGGGAAGAAAGGCCAGCCTGAGCCGGGCCAGGGCTGCGTGGCCCTGGGACTCTGGCGGGAGTGGATGGAGGGCCGCGGGGCTCCCCTCCGGCTCCCTCCGCACCCCGGGTGGCTGAGGGCTGCTTTCTTCTTCCTGGGCCCGGCAGGGAGGCTGGCGGCGCCGGCTAGGAGCCCCATGTCCGGGGCTCATCATCTCAATGAGGCCCAAGAAGATGGAATGGAACACCTGATAGAAGGCAGGGGGGGGCCTGGGGTCCTCAGGCCTTCCCCTTCTAGAAGGACCCAGGGAGGAGCCTCCACCATGCACCCACTCGCCGGTTTGTGCATTCATTCATTCCCAGGCATATGTCTGTACAAACTGGGCCTCCATCCTGGGGACTTCGGTGCTCATCTTGCAGAGACAAACAAGTAAAATGACGAAGTAGCAGGCGGACTTGGAGAGGGGTTTGGGGGAATTTCTTGAATAAGCAGACGGCCGGTGAGCAGAGGCTTGGGAAAGGTAAAAGGGAAAGCCCTGTGGGTGAGGGATGAGTCACGCCGCCCTTGGATCAAGGGAGCAGCAAGTGCAAAGGCCCTGGGGGTGAGGACGACCTTACAGTGTGAATAGAAGCAAAAGGTCGGGCGTGGCGGGGGCAGGGAGGCCATGGTGGTGTGGCGGGAGGGCAGGGCAGAGCCTGGGGGAGGAGATGGGATGTGAAGGGTTTGAACTCTGCGTGGCGTGGCTTGTGGAACGAATGTGGGAGACAGAAAGGGGCCTCAGGAGGAGGCTGATGTCTTGGGACAGGCAGAGAAGATGGGGGCTTGGCAGAGTTATTGGGGCTCTGCTGTGGAGATGAGAGAGGGCAGTGTGCCCTTCCCCCAGGCACCAGCAGAGCTAAGCGTCCCCTGCTCAGGTCCCCAGGGAGCTGAGGGTGCAGCAGGGTGCCTCTGTCTGTCTGTCAAGGTTTTCTGGGAGGGGACTGAGAGCGGGTCTTGTAGTATCTGCAGCCCGCCGGGTCTCCCCCTGGTTCTGCCCGGGTTTCTCCAGAACAGCTTACACACACCCTAGGTAAACAAATGAACCTGGATGCGTGCCAATAAAACTTTATTTACAAAGACAGGTGGATGGCCCTGGGGGCTGCGGCTTGCTGACTCCAAGTCTAAAATAAGCCGGGAAGGCTTTTAGAGGGAATGAGTGTTGAGGGACTGTTTAAAGAAGTTAAAAATAGGGCTGGGGGGGTGGGTAGGGGGTGGCTAGAAATACAGACACAAAAAGGATGTTATTAGCTAATTTAGGTTAATGGGACAGAGCTTGTATGTGTGTGTGTGTGTGTGCGCGCGCGCGCGTGCGTGCAGAACATATAGGCATGCATACCATAAAGAAAAGAAACTTCCAGAAATCTAGCCCGCTGAGAGGAAGAGCTGAGCAGCAGGCCTGGCCAGAGGTACCTGGCTGGTGACAGAATCTAAGGATGGTAGGGAGGCCATTAGCATCACACGGCACTGGCGACACCGGCGGACCGTTGGCACTTGGCGAGGGTCCCCAGAGACAAGGGGACACAGATGCTTTTCTGAAGCATAAAATGGGTTGGGGAAATGGAGGCGTACATGGGGACAGACAGCTCCCCTCTGCCCGGGGTCCTGCCATCTGTGATAAGAAGGTCCTCGCCGGCAAAGAAAGAAAAGACTGCTGTTCTCCTCCTGGGTAAACGTGGGCTTGCTTAGGGCTGCCAGTGATGGTTTTTTCCTTTGGATTCTTTATTTGGGTTTTAAAAAGAATCACCTTTCACCCAGCATCAGTGACTCATGCCTATAATCCCAGCTACTCAGGAGGTGGAGATCTAAGGATCATGGTTCAAAGTCAGCCTGGGCAGGAAAGCCTGTGAGACTCTCATCTCCAATGAGCCATCAAAAAGCTGGACACTGTGGCTCAAGTGGCAGAGCCCTCGCTTTGAGCAACACAACGCACGGAGATCTTCCAGGACAAGTTCAAGTCCTAGGAGACTTTTTTTTTTTTGGGGGGGGGGGGCGGGAGGGCAGTTCTGGGGCTTGAACTCTAGGCCTGGGTGCTGTCCCTGAGCTCCTTTTGCTCAAAGCTAGTGCTCTATCACTTCAGCTCTACATCTAGCTTTTCAGTGGCTCATTGGAGATAAGAGTCTCATTTAACTTTCCTGCCTGAGCTCGCTTTGAACCACGATACTCAGATCTCAGCCTCCTGAGTAGCTAGGCCTGAGACAGACTCTTATCTCCAATAACCTAAAAAAGGAGACGTGGAGCTGTGGCTCAAAGTGGTAGAGCTCATGCCCTGGGTACAAGAGCTCAGGGATGGTATCCAGGACCTGAATTCAAGCCCCAGGATGGAACAAAAATAATAATAACACATAAATAATAGAGGAAAGAAAGAGAGAAGGAAAGAAAGAGAAAGAAAGAAAAAAGAAAGGAGGGAAGGAAGGAAAGAAGGAAGGAAGGAGGGAGGGAAGGAAGGAAGGAGGGAGGGAGGGAAGGAAGGAAGGAGGGAGGGAGGGAGGGAAGGAAGGAAGGAAGGAAGGAAGGAAGGAAGGAAGGAAGGAAGGAAGGGCCAGCTGCTGCTGTTATTCATGTAGCTCAGCCCCCAGACCCTGGCAGAGTTAGGGTTTCTGCAGGGAAGGAAACGTCCAAATTCTAAGGGCTGCTTCACCTCATCCCCGTGGGTGACAAAAATGGCATACTTCCCCTAGAGGGCCACAGATTTCTCTTTCCACATGAAAGAGCTTTCTAGAATGCTAGGACAGGATGGATTTTCTTTCCTATGAATGTCTTTTTCCACCGTCGCCAGACTGCAGACCCCAGCTCCAAGCCCCAGCCCTGCTCCCGCCATCTGTGTGACTCCGAGCCTCAGTTTCCCTCCCATCTAGTGTGGTGGGGGAGGGGGAGGTGGGCACCATGTCTCCCAATTCTGGGAAGCAGAGTATAAGGTGGTGCTGACAGATTGGGCAGGCAGAGCGGAGAGTGAGCCTCAGCCTGTCTTTAGGAGTCAGTGAGAGCAAAGCTGACAAAGTCCTTGGGCTGGAGGGGGGTGAGGTTGTGGATGGGGAGGGAACAGGGGGGAGGCGGGAGGAGTCCAGGAGGGGACCCCCACCCACACCCCGCCCCGCCCCTGGCTTTGGCTCCCAGAAGGAAGCCGGCACACAAAGGGAGAGCAGGAGACAGCCGGAGAAGCAACCTTTTAAAAAACAATAAATAATAGCCTCGCCTGGCCGGTGACAAATGCAAGCCTCCCGTGAATGGCCACTGAGAACTAGCCCTTCTTTCTAATCACTTAATGACCCCCAAGAGGGGGGCTTCGCTCCTGGACACCCCCTCCTCCTCCTCCTCCTCCTCCTCCTCCTCCTCCCAGCCCTTTCTCCACCCGGGTCTATAAAGAGCAGACGCTCCTTCAAGACAGTCATTTACAAACCCTCCGTAATGGAAGGCGGCAGGGCTCCAGTGACACCCTTCTGGTCCTGGACAAGGGTCATGAGAACGGAATTGGCTCCGGAGGCCGAGCACATGAGCTCCCCCGGCCCTGAGCGCTGCCCCCCTCCCCCCTGCCCCCCAGCCTCTCCAGCACCCCCCAACCCCGGCTGGCACGCTCTCCCTCCCTCCTTCCCTCTCCCCGTATTCATTCTCCCCCCCACACCACACACATACCCATTGTCTCGCCTCCCCCACCCCTGCCCCAGCCCTGCTCTCCTCAGGGCCCCCCCCTCCCCAACCCCCCCTCCGGCCCGCCCTCCCCCTGCACCCAGCCTCTCTCATAATGGTTTTCTTTTTCACAGAGACAAATTGTCCAGCCTCGGGACGCACCTGAGGACTTGCGCCCCTTAACAAATGGTCTTTTAATTTTCTACCAGAAGGGCAGAGGGAAAAGAGGGGGCTGAATCAATCACACATTCATCTTCATCATGGCTGCCCAGGGACTCTTTTTGCTGGCTGACTGCCCCAGGGGAAGATGGGGTGAAAGGAGGAAGGGGGGCGCCGTGGGGGAGGGGCGGCGGCAGAGAGCCCTGTGAGAAGCTGCCTGGTGGAGGGGTGGGGGGGAGGGGAGACATCCCCTCCTCCCGCAACTCACCTGCCTTCCAGCAACACCCACCCGGACCAGGCAAGCAGAGACACCGAGGCCCGGCTAACCCGTGGCCTTTGCAGTCAGAATGGCTTCTCCTATCCGTTCACACACACACCCCGGCAGAGGGTCACTGAAGGAAGCAGAAGCCAGCCTGAAAGGCTCCCTGTGGCCAAAACCCAGACATGTGGGGCCTCAAAGTCCATATCCTGCCATTGAGGGAGATTTCTGCTGCCATGAATAAGTGGATGAATGAATAAATGGATGGATGAATGGATAAGCTGATGGTCAGATGGATGGATGGATGGATGGTAAGATGGATGGCGGATGAGTGGATGGATGGATGGTAAGATGGATGGCGGATGGGTGGATGGATGGGTGATAGACAGATGAGTAAATAAATGGGGAGTGGGATGGATGGAAGGTGGGTGGGTAGGTGGATGGGTAGACAGATGGATGGATGGATATGTGGATGGGTGGATGATGGATGGATGGTGGACGGATGGATGGATGGTTGAGTGAGGGACTCTCTTCTTCACAGCTAAGGCCCACAGAGGGGAGCACTTGGGAAGTCTGCTAGAGGAAGTATTGATCCAGACAAGACTCAAACCATCCAAGTGGGGGGGGGGGGGACCGCAGGGGACATGGCATCCTCCTCCCCCACCATGCATCTCCATCTTAATTACATTAGAGAGAATGAGAAGGGAGCCATTGCCCGACCAGCTTTAACACCACCTGGGACAGGTGGCATTTCCACACCTCCTGACCCCATCACTGAGAAGGGAGAGTCATACAGCAACTACCTGAGACTTTGGAAACATCCCCGGAAATGGAGGGGAGGGGGGAGAAGGAGAGAAGATCGGCCCAAGGTGCTTTGAAAAGAAAAAGAAGTTATAAAAACAAACACCCCCAAACTCACCATCTCCCCTGATTGGAGAGAGAGAAAGAGAGAGGATTTAAAAAATAAAAGAAGAAGAAGAAGAAGAAAGGGCCTGGCTTCCTTCCCCCCCCCACTCCTGACACCCCCTCCTTCCCCCCTCCAAATCCATTCCCGGAGGGAAGAGAGCAGAGCCCAGAGAGGCCCCTCCCCACCCCGCAGAGGAAACCAAGGGAGAAGGTTAATTAGATGTTTGCATCCAATTTACGTCTTGTTTGTGATCATCTCGGCTCAGCTGCCGCCCAGCCAGCCGCCCCTTCCCCTCCACCACAGGACGGGGGGGTTTCTTCTCAGCTCAGAACCAGATAGCCAGGATCAAAATTCACCCCGTACCTTCTCATCACCGCCTCTCCCGCTCCCCATTCTCTCCCTCCCCCGGGCACCTGCACAGAGCTGGCCGGACTTGGGGAGCTCCAGTGTGGACCGCAGCACCACGCTAGGAGTCAAAGCCAGGAGGCAAAGGTTCCCACGACCTGAAGAGCCCCAGCGCTCTGGGACAGCTGGGCTGGCCCGCCCAGAGGGCCGGTCTCTGATGTGTGAAAGCAGGATTTGAAGCAGAGGAGGATGGAGGTGGCAGGGGAGGAAGTCATCCAGGACACACAAGGTCTCCAGGACGCAGGAGGTCATCTAGGATAAAGGAAGCCAGCGCCGGACACTCCCCGGATGCTGTGTCCAACCACAGGACACATAAAGCAAGCGCATTCTGTTTGTATAACAGAATATTACGTGGCTGTGAATCTCACAGACAGGGTAGGTGGCTGAGCCAGGTATGGCATGATATGCCTGTAATCCCAATTCTCAGGAGGCTGAGGCAGACAGATCCCAAATTTATTACTATTAATAATAATAATAATAATGTCACTGAAGGACCCATTGAAAGGACTGTGAGAATTAGGGTTCTTTTTTGTCTCTCTTATCCCTCAATGGGTTCCCCACATCTTACATCACATCCAGCAGTCAGCAGGTGCTTCATACATGTTTGATGAATGACTAAATGAATGAATGAATGAATAAGCACCCCTGAAAAGTATGTCCCAAGATTCGGTTCTTAACGTTCATTTCCACCAAGTGCTGGTGGCTCACACACCTGTCATTCTAGCTCCTTAGGAGGCTGAGGTTTGAGGATTGCAGTTCAAAGCCAGCCCAGGCAGGCAAGGCCATGACTGAGAGTCTTATCCCCAATGAACCATTAGAAGAAAGTCAGTGTGGCTCCAGTGTAGAAGAGCCAACCGAGCCAGCCTGAAGCCCCGAGTCCAAACACCAACGCCACCGTTTTTAAAAAAGGAAATAAAATAGTTGAAACAACATTGGAAGTCCACCTCCAAGTCCCCAGCTCTGCAGAAAACACCTTCCCTCACTCCAGTCCTGGTCCACCCCCCCAGCTGCACCCCTGCCCCAGAGCCCCGCCCCCAGCTGGCTGCAACCTGTCAGTCACTCTACCTCTCGAAAACACTGGCGCTGGGGACCAGATGGAGCATCCAAACCCATTCTGCCGGTCAGGGCGGCCGCACCTGGAGGCGAGGGGCTCAGCCGGCCGGTTTATTCATCCTTCACCCCACCCAGCCGCGTCCAGGGCTGCTCTTGGGGGACACACATCCAAGTGGTCAAGGTGGGAGAGAGTAGCAACTCCCTTCCCCTCCGCCCCCCACCCCCGTGGACCCATTTCCACGGCCTGTTTGCCGATGGGGAAACTGAGGCCCAGAGAGAGAAGAGCTTGGGGCTACCCAGCCAGGCTGAGGAAGATCTGAGCACCCTGATGGCAGAGCACCCCAGCCCCAGACAGGCCCCCCCACACCCCGACAGTTCCCAGCACCATCCTCAGTCCCTTGCTGTTGATCTTGCAAGGGGGGAGCAGGGGGGCTGGATGCAGGAGTAGGAAGTGGTGTCATCGTTAGACCTAGGGATGGAGGCACCCTGCCTCAGTTTCCCCCAGAGAGGAGACAAGGCTGAAGAACAGTGGAGGGATCTTGGCGGAGAGAAGGGGACACAGTCCCCCGGGGCTCGTCCAGCCCCTCCCCTCCCCTCCCGGCTGTACCCCCCCCCACCCTGCACGGTCGGGTGGTCAGAAAGCTCTGCGGCAGCAGGGAGGGGAGGGGGTCTTCACAGCTTCCTGTGACGCTCTAAGGGCCAGGACCTTTTCATCAGGGATGAAAAGCCAGTTCATAGTGGGGTCTAAACAGTTCCCTTGTTCAGTGGCAACAGGCCAGGCTCATTCAGGGCACTGCTTTGCGGGTGTCACCCGGGCACTCGGGGCTCCACTGCTGGCCAACGTGGAGAGGTAGCGCTCCATGGATGAATTCTTCCATAAAAACCCACCCAGGAAGCCGGGCGTCATCCTAGCTACTCAAGAGGCTGAGATCTGAGGATCGCAGTTCAAAGCCAGCCTGGGCTGGAAAAGCTGTGAGACTCTTATCTCCAATATATCACCAGAAAACCAGAAGTGGCGCTGTGGCTCAAGTGGTAGAGCACTCGCCTTGAGCTGAAGAGCTGAGGGACAGCACCCAGGCCCAGAGTTCAGGCCCCATGACCGACAACAACAACAAAAACCACCCAGGCTGGACAAGACAGGTGAGACACCAGAGAGGAAGAGAGAGACAAAGGAAAATGAGGGCATCACCATGATGCAGGGCCTAGACACCCAATGCCTGGATTTAAACGCTACCTCCTCCCCACAAGTAACTGTGTGGCCTCAGGCAAATTGCTGCACCTCTCTGTGTCTCCATCACTCATACCTCTCAGGATTATTCTGAAATTACCTGCTTTGTGTGTATATGTTTGGTGGTGGTCCTGGCGCTTGAACTCTAAGTTTCTTTTACTCGGGGCTGGTGCTCTATCACTTTGAGCCATAGCTCTGTTTCTGGCTTCTTGGTGGTTAATTGGAGATAAGAGTCTCCCAGACTTTCTTGCCCAGGCTGGCTTTGAACTATGATTTACAGATCTCAGCCTCCTGCGTAGCTAGGATTATAGGCCTAAACCACTGGTACATGATCCTACGTTCATTTTTTTTTTTTTTTTTGGGTTGTTGGTGGTCGTCTGGCTTGAACTCTGAGCCAACCCTGAGCTCTTTCGCTCAAGGCTAGCACTCTCCCACTTTGAGCCACAGTATCATTTCCCATGTTCTGGTGGCTCCTTGGAGATAAGTCTCATGGACTTTCCAGCCCAACTTGGCTTTGAACTAGGATCCTCAGATCTTAGCCTCCTGAGCAGCTAAGATGGCAGGCGTAAGCCCCCGGCAGCCAGCATCTTTGTCTGTGTTGAAAAGAAAAGATGTCTTGTGTGAACATGACTGAAATCACATTGCCTGGCCCCAAACCAGGCCCCTGATGAGCAAGAGGAGAATTCTAGAAAATAAACTTCTCCTTTGCCAGCAGTCCCGGAAGCAGCCCCTGCGGCAGCTCCTCCCTGGCGAGCAGGATCAAGATGATGCGATGAGCCACGGCGGCGTTTCTGGGGGGCCGAGGGAGGGCAGGCCCTGCTGCCCCAGAGCCCACACATTCCACGCTGAAAGCTTTTACTCCGAGGAACAAGCAGATTATAACTTCGCCGGCCAGAGACCCTGCTGCTGACCTCAATGAACCGAAGGACAGATGGTGACAAAGGCTTTGTGAATTTATTGGACCCCTGCCACAAGCGCATGGGGAAAGTAACAGGTTGACGATCAATGGGAAGTGGTAGGGAGTGGTTCTGAGAAGGGGAGAGATTAAAGGAACAGGATGGAGGAGGGGGACCAGGCCGGCTTGCTCCACCGTGCGACTGCCTGGCCCTGGAGTCAAAACAGGCAGCCTTTTGACTCTGCAGATCTGGACATCAATGGAGCCCACCTGAACCTCCACATTGGCCAAAGCCAATCCTAGAAACGGCTGAGGAGGAGCACCGGCCCAGCTAACCCAAGAGGTTCCAGAAAAGCCGAGGTGGGGAAGAAACATCAACACCCAGCGAGTGCCCATAAAAGGTGTGCCCAGCCCTTCCCCTGGGCACGAGTCTCCTGCTGCAGCCATAAGAAATGGCCACCACTGTAGTTAGTTGTTTGAGGCCATAGAGATGCAGCCCATAGTCTTCCAGTGCTGGAGATGGGCTATGGGATGGGGGCGGGGCTGTGTTCCTTCTGTAGGCTTCAAGTCCTGCTTTTCCACTCCCAAAGGCCGCCAGCATCCCTTGGCTTGTAGCTCCTTCTCCTGCTTTAGACCCAATGGTGTAGCATTCTCTCTCTCTCTCTCTCTCTCTCTCTCTCTCTCTCTCTCTCTCTCTCTCTCTCTCTCTCTCTCTTTCTTACCTCTTAGACAGTTGTACCTGAATAATTCAAGGTTGCCTTCCTCTACCCCAAGACCCTTTTTTTAGAGTGGGGGAGGGTCAGTCCTGGGGCTTGAACTCAGGGCCTAGGCACTGTCCCTGAGGTCTTTTGCTCAAGGCTAACTAGCACTTTACCACTTTGAGCCACTGGGCCACTTCTGGTTTTCTGGTGGTTTGTTGGAGATAAGAATCTTGCAGGGCTGGGAAGGTGGCTCAGTGGTAGAGCGTTTGCCTTACATGCCTGAGGCCCTGGGTTCGATCCCTCAGCACCACATAAGCAAAAAGAAAAAAGAAAAAAGCCGCAAGTGGCGCTGTGGCTCAAGTGGTAGAGCCTTGAGCTGAAGAGCTGAGGGACAGTGCCCAGGCCCAGAGTTCAGGCCCCACGACCGGACCCAAAAAAAAAAAAAAAAGAATCTTGCAGACTTTCCTGGCCGGACTGCCTTGGAACCTTGATCCTCAGATCTCAGCCTCCTGAGTAACTAGAATGTCAGGCATGGCCACCAGTCCCAGCCCTCATGATCCATTCATTACTCACATCTGTACAGTCCCCTCTGCCATGTAAAGTAGTTTTATAGCTTTATATATATACATATATACATACATATATTTAAGCAAATGATTCAGGCACCAATAGCTCACGCCTGTAATCCTGGCTACTCCAGAGGCTGAGAGCTGAGGATCATGGTTCAAAGCCAGCTCAGGCAGGAAAGTCCATGAGACTCTTACCTCCAATTAACCACCAGAAAAACCAGAAGTGGCGCTGTAGCTCAAGTGGTAGAGCACTCGTCTTGAGCTGCAGAGCTGAGGGACAGCGCCCAGGCCCAGAGTTCAAGTCCCATGACCAACCAAAACAACAAATAAATTAAAGAGCATTCTTTCATTCATCCAGTCAGGGTGGGTTCATTATAAAGAGAGAACCACTGTGTCTCCCCTTTTATAGAAAAGAAAACCAAGGCTCAGAACAGTGATCAGTTAGTCCCAGGAGAGTAGAGACTCGTTTCCTCTAGCCTTGAACCCAGGACGATGAATCTCAGGATTCATCACCTGACCTAATCTAACCTTCAGTTTTTTGGCAAAGCACCTTTCCTGCCTGAAGCCAGTCAGCTTGGGTTTCTTGTTCCTTGTTCTGCGGGGGGGGCATGGGACCTGGGGTTGCTGGGGTTGGGGGGGACATGAAGACCCATTTCCTGAAAGGGCTAGGCATGGCTGATCTGTAATTCACGCCCCGGTGATTGGAAAGTATCAAGGGCCCGCCCTGTGTGCCAGGCGCAGCAACAAGGCCTGCGGGCCCACTTTCTCTGCGAGAGTGAGGGGGTAGAAGCTGCGGCTTGGCGGCTCTACTGTAGGCCTGTGTCTGGGGGAACCAGGACCCTCTCAGATGACACAGGAAGGGAGCGAAGAGCCCTGCGGGGGTTCCAATAAAGCTTTATTTACAAAAGGCCCGGGGCTGTGAGTTTCCTCACCCAGGTGAATAGGTGAAGCCCAGGCCCTGGCCTCCAAGCCTCGCTTTAGCTCAGGGGGTGCTTGAACGGAGTCACAAAGGCGCTGAGGGCCTACCTGGTAAGCATCAGCTGGAACAGCATGTTGATATGGGGAACCGAAGGCACAAAGGCGAAGAAGAGACTCACTAGCCCAGAATGGGGAAAGGGTGGAGGCCGGAGGGCCTCAGGATCACAGCCTCCTGCCCCCAGCAGCTAGAGACCACTGGGCTAGCCCAACGACCACCAGGCCCAGGGCAGAGCAAGGGAAGCCATGGCTGGGGGGGGGGGGGGGAATGGAGGAGGAGGTGGGAGGGGCTGGCACTGAGGATCAATGTTCAAGGTCGAGCTGCCAGGGCTGTCTGACGGGTCCACTCTGACCCCCGCCTTATTTCCTCTTTCTGCCGCTACTCTGCCCCCACCCCACCGGAGGGAAAATAGCTGTTGAGATTTCTTTCTTTCTTTCCTTCTTTTTTTTTTTTTTGCCTCTCCCCAGAATGAAAGAATGAAAGAAAGGGGGGGAGAAGCCAACAATCTATTAAGTCATCAATATGGAACGGTGCCAATCTGCCCATCACCGGGTCTCCGTCGATAATTCCATCTCCGTACTGACAAGGTAGGAGAGGTGGGGGGGGGAGATGAAATATTTGTAATTTCTTAAGGGACTCGGCCCTTCCCCAAGGTGATATTTTCCATCTCAGCACATTAAGGTGCCCAGCACAGGACATCCGGGCTGATTCCTGCCGTCCTCCTCGGAGCAGGACAGACTCCCGACTCGGGAGGAAAATCTTAGAAGGCACCACGGAGCCGCAGTGTTTGATTTGGAACCTAGACTTTGCTGTCAGACTCACAGATTTCCTTCACTCTCTGGCTATGTGACCAAGGGCAAGTTCCTTCCTGTCTCTGAGCCTCCGCTTCTCCTATGTGAAGCAAGACAGCGGTGGGAGCTATCTTGAGGGTTCTGGAGACAATACGATGTCACCCTAAAACGTCTTCTAGGGGATCACTTGAGCTGGTGTCCAAGAGCGGCCATGGGAACATCACAAAGGCAGGAAGAATAGGCTGGGCAAAGGCCCTGGGAGCTCTGGAAGAGGTCTGGGCATCTGTGGGCATCCTTGCCAGGCCACAGCTGGGACTCCAGCGTGGAGACAGGGAGGCTTTCTCACTGGGAAAGAGAAAGAGAACCTGGGGCCCGCTGTTCCCCCAAAGGAAGGAGTGAATCCTGCCGATGTGAAAGGAAGTTTCTTCTTCACCCTCAGAGTTGGTGTTACGTTGATTTTTCTCCATGCCAGCAAGTAAGGCTCTCATTTACAGATGACTTGGTTATTATGTCTTCTTTGTTCCTGTATCAGTCAGCTTTTTTTTTTTTTTTGCAATGATGCTGTGTAACAAACACCACACAATACACTTTTCCCACGGAATCATTTACTGTGGCAAGGAGGCTCTGTCTTTGATGCTGCTTGCCGGCCACCCCTGGGCCCATCTGCCAGATGGGTGACAAGCGACAAGGGACAGACAGGCAATCCAGGAAGAAAACACGAGTGTGGGAGACACAGAGGGAGGTGGACTCGGATCCAGCAACAGCCTGGTGCCGTTCCGTGGCTGTGCCCACACCCACGCGCTTGGCCGAGTGGCACTAATGTCATGTCCGCTGCACATGGTGCACGTCTGCACACGCTCACTCGGCTGCCTGGGCACACTTGCACAAGCTCTGTGCACTATGCGTGTGCTTTTTATCCTGGCTTTATTTTTTTTTGCTGGTCCTGGGGCTTGAACTCAGGGCCTGAGCACTGTCCCTGAGCCTTTTTGTGCTCAAGGTGAGCTCTCTACTGCTTGAGCCACAGCTCCACTTCTGCCTTTTTCTGAGAGATAAGAGTCTCTCGGACTTTCTTGCCCGGGCTGGCTTCAAACCGCCATCCTCAGATCTCGGCCTCCTGAGTAGCTAGGATGACAGGCATGAGCCACAGGCACCCGGCCATCGTAGATTATTCTAGTTGATTATAGCTTATCATTTACATAGTCTGCATATCACAGAGCATTTGGATTCCATACACACAGGGTTTGGTGTGTGCTCTGTGTGTGTGTGTGGGGGGAGAATGCTTTTGCACATGCAGGGGTATAGAATGTGGGTGTGTGCGCACACACAGGAGATGTTCCCACCCATGTCTATTCCTCAGACACACACACACACACACACACACACACACACACACACACGGTGCTGTGGCAGGCTGGCATCCACCTCCCGTGCCCACACGGCCTCCCCGCCCCCTCCGTAGCCCATTTGCAAAGACGCGTGTGCAAGCGTGGCCATGCGTGTGCCTTTTATTTTGCTAGCTGTTTTGTGACAACAGAGCGGTCCCCCTTCCCTCCTCTTCCACACCGAGGCTCCTTCGGGGATATCAAGGGCAAGCCGAGAAGGGTTACCTGGAGAAAAGGGTTGCTAGGCAACCAAACACCCACCACCCCGAGCACCACCAACCCAAAACTCCTCGTTCCAGGCCTGCAACCAGATTAGCATATTAATGAGGCCGTAATTCCCCCCCACACACAATTGTCTGCCGCACACTCTCCCTGCCGCACCCGGGCCCAGGAGTTTGCTATGCAAATAAACTGGTTTTACAGACTGCGACTTAATTAACTCATCAAGTTCATCCTAACAGAAGAGCAGAAGAGGCAGAGGAACTACAGATTAATGAACCTGTGTTTGCTCGCGCCTCTCTCTCTCTCTCTCTCTCTCTCTCTCTCTCTCTCTCTCTCTCTCTCTCTCTCTCTCTCTCTCCCCCTCTCTCTTCTGCCACAGCAAGCTATCTTTTTCCTTCCTCTCTTCCTATCCTAGTAGCTCCTAAACCTATTTGGGGCTTCCTTCCATCTCCACTTCATCCTCAGCGCCCCCCTCCCCGCCACTCCTCCGCCTCTCCTTTTTCCCCTCACCCCCTGCCCAGAACCCCGAGTCTCCCCACCCCGAGTTCTCCTTGCCTCGGCTGCTGAGGGGAAGGAGCTCTGGAAATGGGACGCTGTTCCTTTAACAAAGGCGAGCGCAGGCTTTATTTTTTGACACCCGAGCGCGATTCATAGTTTCGCCTGAGCCCTGATATTCAATCGGCTGAATACACACTCAGCGGCCGGGCTGGAGCCGCGGCTTTCTCCCTGCCTGCGTGTTCATTAGAAATGCCAGTCCTGGCTGCCGCCCACACTAATCAACTTTGTCCACGTCCTGATGGGAGACACATGCCCAGAAGGGGTCCCCGAAACTCTCCCGTAGAGAAGTAAG
This sequence comes from Dipodomys merriami, assembly GCF_024711535.1. Classification (NCBI taxonomy): domain Eukaryota; kingdom Metazoa; phylum Chordata; class Mammalia; order Rodentia; family Heteromyidae; genus Dipodomys; species Dipodomys merriami. Next base: position 237,827 of record NW_027205605.1, read on the forward strand.
CGATGCCTGGACAAGACGTTGCTTTGGACACTACACCGACCCGTTCTCCTTCCATCTTTGTCTTTCTTCCTTGGGCTTACCCCCTCCTGGAGGTCAGAGATGGGGTGGGGGGAATGACCACCTTCTCCAGGAAGCCTGCTCAGGTTTGCATGGATCAGAACCCTCTCAGTGGAAGATCCAGACTGGTTGCTTCAACCAGCCCACCCTGACTGGCCCACCAGAGAAACGGCTCCTCCCCCACTCATCCACCTTGACGGCTCCCCGCGGCCCTCAGAGCAAGGCGCAAGTACAGCCGACTCCTCCACAATGCCATCTGTGAGCTGGCTCTGCCCACTCCACCCGCCCCACGTTCCAGCAGCTCAGTGCCCGTGGATGGGAGTTTCCAGTGAGGGTCAGGATCTGTTGAGGCTTCGGGAAAGGCCTGAGGATCTGCGAGGGTGCGCTCAGGACTCGGCCTCTTCTCCTGGGTCCCTAATCACCTCAGCTCACACTGGGGGTGGGGACGGGGAGGGGGGCGCCAGGCAGGGGCTGCCTCTTCTATGAACATCTGCTTCTATCAGTGTCCTTCCACCTGGCCTCCCAACTGAAGGGCCAGCTTGACCTACCCCACCCTGCAGTCCTTCTAGACAGTGCTTTGGAATGGAGGAGGCTGGCCTGAGCTGGCCTGAGCTGGCCTGAGCTGGCCTGAGGCCCTCCCTCCTCCTGTCTGTGTACCCTGAGTTCCATCGTCGGACCTCTCACATGAGACTGCGGTCCACATGGAGGTGTGGGTGACTTGTTTTGCTTTTGGCAATGCTAGGGATCCAGCCTAGAACTCCTGCATGCTAAGCAAGCGCTCAGCCGCGTCCTTCAGATCAGGGGTTGGGTTATCTGTTTTGAAGGGGAGGTCCTGGGGTTTGAACTCAGGGCCTGGGCACCATCCCTGAGCTTTTGTGCTCAAGGCTAGCGCTCTACCACTTGAGCCACAGCTTCACTTCCAGCTTTTTGGTGTTTAGCTGGAGATAAGAGTCTCACAGATGGGGCGCCAGTGGTTCACGCCTGCAATCCTAGCTACTCAGGAGGCTGAAATCTGAGGATCTCGGTTCAAAGCCAGCTGGGCAGGAAAGTCCACGTGATTGTTATCTCCATTTAACCACCAGAAAACCAGAAGTGGAGCTGTGGCTCAAAGTGGTAGAGCACTAGCCTTGAGCAAAGAGCTCAGTGACAGCACTCATACCCTGAGTTCAAGTCCTATGACAGACCAAAAAAAAGAAGAAGAAGAAGAAGAAGCCTCCTAAACAGCCAAGATTATAGGTGTAAGCAACCAGTACCTGGCTTTTTTTTTTTATATCTTTTAACTGTTCTTCAAAACCAAGAAACATTTGAAAATTAAAAAAAATCTCCAGAATCATGACTCCTAATGTCCCTTGTTTTTTAAAAAATTGTTTGTTTTATTTTGTCAGTTGTGGGGCTTGAACTCAAGTCCTGTGTGCTGTCCCTGAGCTCTTTTGCTCAAGGCTAGCGCTCTACCACTTTGAGCCACCACACCACTTCCGGTTTTTTGAGTGGTTAATTGGAGATCAGCGTCTCATGAACTTTCCTGTCTGGGCTGGCTTTGAACCACCATCCTCAGATCTCAACCTCCTGAGTAGCTAGGATGACAGGTGTGAGCCACTGGCGCCCGGCCTCCTAAAATCCTTCAAGTGAAAACAGATGTGAGGCTGAGAGTTCGGCTGCCTGCTTTCACCAAACCCGCTTCTCATGCTCCCTGGCTCTGTGACCTTGGGCAAATGACTGCCCCTCTCTCTGCACATCACTTCCCCAAAGGGGAAACATTGAGGAGTGAGGTTTGGAAACATCTGTAGGCCACATCTGGGAGAGAGGGGTACCATGGCCTCCCCACCCCCTTCTCCTGCTCTCCAAGCCCAAGGGTGGCAGCCAGCTCCTCAGCAGATACATAGACAGACACACACAGACAGACACCACAAAGACACAGAAACACCACCAGACACACGTGTGCATGTTCACAGATGCCCAGACATGCACTTGTTGAACAAATGCGCAACCCTTGACACAGCCCCTTTGATCAGTCTGGTAACCTTGTACTTTTCTGCCCATGAATTCCGTTCACACTGTTCAATTTCACACCACAGCCCATCACCAATTCCAAGTCCTCCTCTACGCTGAAGGAGCAAAACCAGACACAAAAGATGACTCCGTGTATGTGTGGAAATTTAGGAAGGACTGTCTGTGGGGTGATAGGGAGAAGGCAGGAAGAAGACAGGTGGGGGAGGAGGAAGACAGGGAAGAGGAGGAGGGGCTGCAGGAAGGTGGGAGGTGACTGTTAGGAAGTTGGATTTCACAGGAGCAAAATGCTTCAAATTGTTCATGTTAAATACACGTGTGTGTGTGTGTGTGTGTGTGTGTGTGTGTGTGCGTGCGCGCGTGACTCTGTGTCAGTACTCAGGCTTGAACTCAGGACCCGGGTATTGTCCCTAAACTTTGTCACTCAAGGCTAGTGTGGTTCTACCACTTGAGCCATAGCTCTGCTTTCTGCATCATTGCTGATTAATTAGAAATAAGAGTCTCTTGCACTTTTCCGGCCTGGCTGGCTTTGAATTCTGAACCTCAGATCTCAGCCTCTTGAGAACATTCAGTTTCTTTTCTATAGAGACCTAAAAACAAAACACTTACATAAATTTCAAAGATTCTTTCACCTGAAAGTTCCTATATCCACGAGGCATCAGTGACTCCCTACTATAATCCCAGCTACTCCAGAGACTGAGATCTGCAAGGTCATGGTTCAAAGCCATCCTAAGCAGAAAAGCTTGATAGATTCCATTTCCAAAATAACCAGCAAAAAGCAGGGCTGAGAGTGTGGCTCAGATGGTAGAGAACCAGCCTAGCCAGCAAGTGCAAGGTCAAGCAAATAATCCTCAAGCCAGTCACCAGTAGGTCCTGCCTGTAATCCCAGCTACTCAGGGGGCTGAGATTTGAGGATCAGAGTTCAAAGCCAACCCTGGGCAGGAATATCTGTGAGACTCTTTTCTCCAATTAAACACCAAAAAGCCAGAAGTAGATCTGTGGTTCAAGTGGCAAGGCACCAGTCTTGACCTGGTCCCAGGGCTGACGCAAAAGAATAACAATTTTATTTTTGTTTTGGTTTTTTTTTTTTTTGGTCCGGTCGTAGGGCCTGAACTCTGGGCCTGGGCGCTGTCCCTCAGCTCTTCAGCTCAAGGCTAGCACTCTACCACTTGAGCCACAGTGCCACTTCCAGCTTTTTATTTTTTTCTTTTTGCTTATATGGTGCTGAGGAATGGAACCCAGGGCCTCATGCATGCAAGGCAAGTGCTCTACCACTGAGCCACCATCCCAGCCCAAGAACAACAATTTTAAAAGACAATCATTTGCACCCAGGAAAAGCCCAGGCTACTGGTGCGGGACTCTGACCAACCCCAGCTTCTCACTGGCTACAACAGAGTGGGCGTGGCCAGGGTGTGGCTCCACCCACTCCCAGCTTCAGTTACAGGTAGAAGGAGGGAGGGTGGAATATCTGCTGGCTTTATTTTAAAGGAAAAAGAACTTTTTGACCCAAGAATCAGTCTTGGGGTCTTGTATGCCCCCCTCCTTCATAATGAAGAATGACCCCTTCCTGCTTTTCTTCATAAGGGCATGATGTTGTCTCGTCAACACTTCCTGGTTGTCATTTATGTAAGCAAAGCTTTCTGTGGCATGCATTCACTCTGGACTATGACGGAACAGCTCTGGAATGTTACTCTTACGCAATACTTCACCCCTCAGCAGCCATCTTGAAGTGGGCCTTCGCTGACGCACTTTAGCCCTCCTAGCCACCCGGGGAGCTGCTGAGATTTGTTGTCATTACTTACTGTTTCTCTTGGGGGACAAGTAAACAAAGTGAGCCTCCCAGACCCTAAGCTGAAAGGCACTCTCCTCGCCCCACGAATGAATGAATGAATGAATGAATGAATGATCGACCCAACAGCCCAGAGTTCTTCCTCTTGTGATAGCCGGAGAAACACACAGGTGTTGCATGGAAATTTGTGTTGAGGCGGGCCCCCCCCCACACACACACAAGGCTCACTGGCCAGTGCCAGGGGCTCCCTAGCACACAGTGGGTGCCTAATGCATGTTTACTCAACGGGGGCTTTGCATACATCACATTGTCTTTTTATGTACACCCCCTACCTCCCCAGCCTGCAAAGCTCGGTCCCTAAGCCTACATCTGTTAGAGACAAGAAATGGAGAAACATCTTTGTAGAATGTTTTTATTATGTAAAGGAAGGTCCTCGCTCCTCCCTCCCTCCCAGAGTGGCCCACAGAAAAGGTCTGAGCGGGAGGGGAAGGGGAAGGGGGGCTTAGGACTGAGGACCAGGGAGCTCACACCTGTATGCTTTCCTGATTCTTAATCCACAGCTCTCCAGCGAGACAGGCCTCCTTTTCCTTCTCCATCTGGTCCAGTGCCAAGCAAAGGGTCTCCAAGATTCCGTTCCTTTTGTAAACAGAAAGGAAAGAAGGCCTCAAATCAGAGCCAGTAGCCCCAATTCCAGGGGCTCCCCAAAGACAGCAGTCCCACCACAGGCCCTGCCTGACCAATGAGAAGACTTGAGGGGGCCCCCTGGCCCCCAGCCTCCCCTCACCCTGAGCCGGTGAGTCTGGGAGCTGGGCTGGCCTCTAGCCTCAGAGCCCTCTGAAGGAGAAGAGGAAATCTTTAGCACTGCGCCTCATCTTTTCCTCTTTGTATCTCAGCCTGTGCAGCACCCCCTCCCAACCCAGCTGGCTTCTCCTTTTCCTCTCCCACAAGTAGCTTCGCAGAACAAACCAAAGCAAAGCCTCAGGGCTCATCTTGGAGACACTGTGTGTGTGTGTGTGTGTGTGTGTGTGTGTGTGTGTGTGTGTGTGTGTGTGTGTGTGTGTGCCTGGATCCGTACTCCACTGATGGAGAAACTGAGGTCCATAGGGAAACCAAGACCCCAGATTATAGCCTTAGCAGCGGGGGTGGGGGGGAGAGCTCCATCCAGGCTGAGCTGGTAACATAAACCATATTGTATCTGCCCCAAATAGCACCCACTGAACTTTTCTCCAAAACAAAAAAACAAAAGCATTTAATCCACCCGTCCTCCTACATTGCTGGGATTTACACGATCGCCCTTCTATTTGCAACCTAATGAAGAATTCAGACCCAACGGTAACAAATACCTCTCCCCAAGCCACAGACCCATTCTTCCACCCCGGTGGACCCCAGATCTAATCTGCAGCTTTCCCGCCCCCTTGGGATCTGTCTGTACGCAAAGCTTTCCTGCCATTCCTTTTCCAATCAGGAAACCTTGCTCCCAGCCAGCTGTTTTATCCAGAGACCCCCAGAATATGAGAACATAGCGTTGGGTCCCCGCTCTCCGTTCTATGCATCCACTCTCTCCGTTCTGTCTCCTACCTCACCAGGCATTCATCTATTATTCACTCAATTAACAAATATGTATTGAACAGCTATCTTCCAGTACTGAGCTGGGAGCGGGAATTCAGCCATGAACAAGGTAAACACAAGTCCCTCTGTCCTCCTGGAACTGGTCTTCTATGACGGAAGATGGATAATATGCACCTGAACACAGAAATGGGATAATTCTAGATATTGATTAAGGCTACAAAGGAGAGAGGGAGGGAGGGAGGGAGGGAGGGAGGGAGAGAGAGAGAGAGAGAGAGAGAGAGAGAGAGAGGCTAGATAACTGAGAATGTTGTAGTTTTAGACATAATGATCAAGAAAGACTTCTTTATAGAATCGACACTCCGATGAAAACCTACATTACAAAAAGAAATCAGCTTTGTAAGGATCCCAGGAAAGAAGGGTGAGGGACCTGGGGTGAGGGACCTGGGGTGGGCGGGGCACCGTGGGGCCGGGCTGGAGAGCTATGGAGAAGTGTAGGCTTCTGTAGAGCGGGCTGAGGAGTGTGGATTCAATTCCAGGTGCCATGGGGAGTTGTCTGAGGGCTAAAGGCACGATCGAATTTATGGTCCTGCCGAATAACCTTAGCTATCGTGTGCCCAGCACACTGAAGAGGCAGGCAGGAATGGGGAGGCGGGGAGGCCGGGGAGGCCGGGGAGGCCGGGGAGGCCGGAGAGGAAGCCGCTGGGCTAGAGCAGGTGAGCTTGCACCGGTTTGGAGCAGGGCGATGGGGAGGTGGGAGCAGACGAGGGGCTCCGGCCTCCGGTGGGTGGGTGGCTGCTAGAGGCAGGGTTAACGGAAGGAGCAGACGGATTGGATTCAAGGCAGGCAGGAGAGAAGGGGAAGGGGCGGGGCCTGAAGGCAGCTCCGTGGTGTGGGCTCAGAGCTGTTCACACCAAGCCAGCCAAGTGCACCCTCTGCTCTCTGCCCTGGCTCTTCTCACTTGGAGTCAGAACCTCTACCCACCTAGCAGTCTGGGAAACCAAAAGGTCTATGCAAAAATAAAACAGAAGCCAGAGGCCGATGGCTCACGCCTGTCACCCTAGCTACTCAGGAGGCTGATATCGGAGGACTGTGGTTCGAAGCCAGCCCAGGCAGAAAAGTCCGTGAGGATCTTATCACCAATGAATCACAGAAAAAAAAAAAAAAGGCTGGAAGTGACGCTGTGGCCCAAGTGGTAGAGCGCTGGCCTTGAGCACAAAGGCGCTCAGGGACAATGTCCAGGCCCAGGGTTCAAGCCCCAGGCCCAGCAAAATCTGATTAATTAATTAGTTACTTAATTAATTAAAATAAAATTAGCACCATCACCACTTAGATATCATCAGGGTGGTCCCCAGAAAAGTATGGGGGTATTAGAACAAGCACAGGTTCCCAGAGCCAATGAGATTTGTGTTGTGAGTGTGTGTGTGTGTGTGTGTGTGTGTGTGTGTGTATGTGTGTGTATCACAGGCCTTTCCAGAGCCTCAGTTTCTCCACCTGCAAAGTGGCAACTATCTACCACTTCTCAGGGTGTCTGTGAGGACCAAAGAATGTGCGTCGTGATTACTCACATGGGAGCTTTGTTAATTATTATGATTATTGCTAATTATTATTATTATTATTGTAGTTTCTTTTACCATCCAAGGTCGGAGCTTTAGTCCAGTGCCAGCCGGCAGAGACTGGCTCTGCACTGTGAAGTTGATGGCGCGTGGTCCAAAGGAATGACCACTTTGGCCCAAATGTCCAACAGCATTTGCGTAAGAAGATAACAGGTAAGATGGAAGAACCAGACCCAATGACACAACTCTTTATTACCTTGCCTGTTCTAACAGGGATGTGTCTTCTGCCCAGTGAATAAATTAAGTTTGCTTTTCAACACCCAGATTGGACATATCCCGACAGACTGCACCCAACAGACACTAGCAACAGGGATGCCATCTCTCCTGCATGGGAAGACCAAATAGTTGTATCCAAGTATGGTGACATACGCCTGTAATCCCAGCTACTCGGGAGATGGGTTGGGAAGACCATGAGTTCTAGGCTATCCAGGCAAAGTTAGCAAGACCTTATAAATAAATAATTTTTGAAAAAGGGCCAAGCACTGGTGGTTCACCTCTGAAATCTTAACTATTCAGGAGGCTGAGATTGGAGGATCCCTGGTTCAAAGCCAGCTGGGGCAGAAATGCCTGTGGGACAGGAAGGAGTCTCCAGTTGACCACCAAAAAGCCGGATGTGGTGGAGCTGTGGCTTAAGTGACAGAGTGCCAGCCTTGAGAAAAATAAAATTAAAAAAAAAAAAAAAAAGCTAAAGGACAGAGCCCAGGCCCTGAGTTCAAGACCCAGGATTGGTGCCAAAACAAACAAAAACTACTGGAGGAGGCTTAACTCTAATAATAGAGCGAGTCTCAATCCTCAGTATCAAAAAGGGAAACACAAAAATAAAAAGTAGCCCCGGGGCCGTCTAGAAGGCAGCCCATTCACCGGATACCGAAGGGAAAACACAGAGATAGTTGCACCCTAGAATGAAAGCTGTGCAGGGGGGGGGGGGGGTAGGGTTGTTTCTCTCTACGCAAATTTAGGCACACACTGCATGCGAATTCAAGCAGCAGCGGAAGAGAGGCCTGGTCAGACACACACCACGTCAAGCAACGACAGAACACACAGAACATTTAGAAGATGGAGCGCCAGCTTAACCCTTTGGTGCCCAAAGTTTCCAAAGAAATCTTTTTTTTTTTTTTCCTTTCTTTTTCTGGTCTGAACGGTTCCTGAAGTCTTTCTCGTCGGGATGGATCTCTGGTTGGCCTCCGCCCGCCCCCTCTGTATTCTGCAGCTACCTCCGATCTGTCTTCTGACCCAGCACCTCAAAGCACTGGGCAGCCGATGTTCCTCGAACTCACATTTCAAGAAAGAAAACGCCTTTGCCTCTCTTTGGAAGAAACCCCGGGGGCAGATTCTTGGAATTCGTTGTCGTTTCGTTCTACTGTTTTAAAGGCGTGAATGTCCCACTTCTTGACGGGGTGGGTGGGAAGGGCGTCTCTTCTAGAATGCAATGGAAACAACCCTTTTCTTGTGGCAGGGATGGCGGGAGAAAGGAGGAGTCGTTTTCTGATCCTTTGGTTCTGCGAGATAAGCAGATAAATGCGAACAAGACGCGGCTGCTGAGAAGAGGCCCCTTCCCCCCAAAAGTAAAATAAGCGAGGGCGGGGGGGGGGGCCTCCCAGCCCAGGAGGGACGCAGGGGAGCGTGGAGAGGAGGGCCGGTCACCGGCAGCCCCTTTGGCCCCTGTCGGCGCGGCGGCCGGTTCAGCACCGCGGACAGCGCTCGCCGCCTCCGTCCCGGGCTCGGCTTCCCGCAGAGCCGGGCGGCCACCGGCGCGCGGTGCGAGGCCTCCTCCCGCCAACCTGCCCGGGAGGGACGGGCGCGGCGACGCGGGGCGGCGGACGCTTTCCTCTCCGCTCCCGCGTCCTCCGAACGAGGCCTCGCCGCCTCCGACCGTGTTAACTTGGCCTCGCTGCGGTGGATCGCCCGGTGCCGGGAGCTGGCGGCGCCCGGGGGCCTGGAGAGGGGCTGGAATTTGTTTTAGTGGCACGGCCCGACGCCTTTCCCCACCTGACCCCAGACTACGCCCCAGCCAACGAAAACAGACACCTGAGAGAGGGGGAGAGAGGGGGAGGGAGGGAGGGAGGCAGGGAGGGAGGCAGGGAGGGAGGGAGGGAGGGAGGGAGGGAGAGAGAGAGGGAGGGAGGGAGGGAGGGAGGAAGGAAGGAAGGAAGGAAGGAAGGAAGGAAGGAAGGAAGGAAGGAGGGGAAGGAGGAAGGAAGGAAGGAAGGAAGGAAGGAAGGAAGGAAGGAAGGAAGGAAGGGTGGAGGGGAAGGAGGGAGGGAGGAAGGAAGGAAGGAAGGAAGGAAGGAGGGGAAGGAGGAAGGAAAGAAGGAAGGAAGGAAGGAAGGAAGGGTGGAGGGGAAGGAGGGAGGGAGGGAGGAAGGAAAGGAGGAAGGAAGGAAGGAAGGAAAGGAGGAAGGAAGGAAGGAAGGAAGGAAAGGTGGAGGGGAAGGAGGGAGGGAGGGAGGAAGGAAAGGAGGAAAGAAGGAAGGGAGGAAAGAAGGAAGGAAGGAAGGGAGGGAGGAAGGAAGGAAGGGAGGGAGGGAGTAAAGAGAGACAAAAAAGAGAAAGGGAAAGAAAAGAAGAAAATAAAAAGCATAACAAAAAAAGAAAAGAAAAGAAAGGCGAGGCGGCAGCGTGGCGCAGACACGGGCGCAAAGCGGCTGAGCTCCCTCCCCTCCCACAGACCCCCAACCCACGCCCAGGGGAAGCCAACACAGAACCAAAGACATTCCTTCTTCTTCACCCCTCCCCACCCCACCCAATACAACAGCCCGCGTCCATCCGTCCGTCCCTCCGGCCACACACAACACAGCCGCGGCTCTGCGGCTCTCTCGGAAAAAGGTCCGCTTCTCAGTTCAACAAGGGCACACACAGAGGCCATTTCATTACCCCCTCCCCCCCATCTGATCCAGGATAAAAGAGGATTCCTTCCCCCATTCTGCTCATCTAGAAATCTCTTGCTTCACTCCCCCAACCCAGCTACCCTTGTAAGGGTGGAAAGTGCTGGAACGCAGTAGAGTAGGCTCTCTAAATCCTACAGGACACACACACACACACACACACACACACACACACACACACACACTTATACACATCCTCTAGCCAGGGTCAGTAAAGTTGTTCGCTTCCACCTCGCCTCCAAGAACCAAGGCCAGGCAAGCTAGGAGTTTATGTTGGAGGAATTTGTTCCCAAAATGGAGCCGTGGAGCTGGGGTTCCGCGTGGAGGTGTGAGGCAGAGGCCCGGGCCACGCGGTCCACCATACCGTCCCAGAACTCCCCCAAGTTCGAGCCCGCGCCTAGGCAAAGCAGATGGCCTCAACCACGCCCGAGCCCCGCGGTGGACAGACCGGTAACTCACCCCTAAAATAAAGTGCAACACCCCCGCCCTTCAAAAAGAAAAAAAGCCTAGAATTTTATTTTTGAAACACCTTTCTGCCCTCTCCCCTCCCTCCTCCCCCGAGAAACCTGGAGGTGGGGGGCAGGGGGGATGGGAGGGGGAGACCAGAGTGCCGGGATCCACAGCACCCCAGGTGTCTCCAAGAAAGCGGGGGTCCCCACGGAGGCTCCTGGGGAGCCGAAGGTCACGCAGCAGGGTAAACATACTCGCCTGGGGAGGAAGGATCTGGGGTCCCCTTCCCTGCTTCCCTCCCCCCCTGCGGTGGGATCCGCCCCCTCCCCCCAGCCCGTTGTTCAGCCCCGCCGCTGAGTAAAGCGCGCCTTTCCAATGCAGATTTCCCTTTTAACACCTTCTAAACAAAGGCTAATGAGGCCACTGCTTTACTCTATCAACACACAATCATTAGCAACCGAGAAATACACACACGCACGCGGGGGCACGCGCGCGTACACACACACACACACACACACATATAGCGGCAGGTTCCCAAAGTCAGAGGAATTGTAAAGGAACCCATATTAAAATAACAAAAAGGAGGTGGGGTGTGGAGGGGCACAGAGGGGGAGGGGAAGAGAAGAGGGGGAGGGGAGGGGGAGGAGGGGGAGGGGATAAAAAGAAGAAGGAAAAAAAAGACCAAGAGAGAAAGAAGGTAACCGAGACACAAATTAGCAGGCTCTCCTTGAAGGGAGAATGATGTGAAAGTTGGGAACCCTTATTTTGGAGGTTAGGGGTCACTGGCAAGCTGTCCTTTGGGCTTTGGATGGAGTGGAGCTTGGGGCATCTTGGAAACTGCCCCCCAGGGCTCCGTGGACGGACGGGATGGGAGTCAGGCGCTCCAGTCCTCGGACACCAAAGACCTGAGCTGACCTCCAAGACAAGAATTAGGGCTCCCTTAGGCAGCTAGCCACCTGGATCCCCCTTCTTCCTGCCAGGGGCCCCACCACCTCGAGTGTGGGGTTCCCCTCTGAAGGCAAACAGCAAGAGTTTCTCTTGGAAGTTCAGGGAGGGGGGATGCATTCCTAGAGATGCAATCACAGGAAGGAAAGAGGGGACCCCACTTCCAGCCCCCAGATAAGTGGGAGCTCTGAGCTGGGGAGGCTCCAAAGCCACATCGCCTGTCAGTTCTGAGCTGAATCCTGCCACGGGCTCCAACCCAAGGAGCCGGGAGATCACACACACACACACACACACACACACACACACACACACACACACATACCACACACACACACACACGCACTCACGCGCGCGCGCACACACGCACACACACACCACTCGTGCCCAGCAGCCTCCTTAAAGTTCAAGTCCAAATATTAGTGCGGGGCCCATTCCCAGTGAGGAGGGAAAAGGCTCTGGAAGGAGGTGAAATTCACGGAGCCGGTGCCATTGTTGATTTAACTCTTCCCCTAGAGAGAGAGAGGGAGGGAGGGAGGCAGGGAGGGAGGGAAGGGGGGAGGGAGGGAAGGAAGGAAGGAAGGAAGGAAGGGAGGGAGGGAGGGAGGGAGGGAGGGAGGGAGGCATGGAGTCCCAGTGTTTTTGATTAAACGTCCCAGGTCGGCCTGCCCAGTTAACCAGACCGTTAATTAAGCCCGGCTTGATTTAACTGACAGAAAGATCTTGCACCCCGCAGAGATGTTTGGGGGGGGGACCATGCGGTCCACTAGACCGCGTGCCTGGGCACGGGAGCCTCCGCCCCAACCCCCCTCCCTCTCTCCCCCTCTCTTTCCCCGCCCCAGGTTCCCTTCGGGCCGGGGCTGCTCCGCTTTCCCTGTCTGCACTGGGGGCTTCCCCGGGTGGGCGGCTGGACCCCCGGGTCGCTCCCCCACTCCCAGCCCAGCCCACCCCGGCCCTGGCGCGCCTCCCTGCGCTCCGGCCCGCTGGGCGCACACCCCGCGGCGGTGCGCGCGTGCCCGGTCCGAACCGATCGGAGGGTCCTCGGACGACCCCGCACGGTGGAGGGCGGAGGATGTGGGGGCCGGGGTGTGGGGGGAGAGGCCGGGGGCCCCCTCCCCGGCCCAGCCCGCGGGCGCCCGGGGCCCAGGCTCGGGGCGCGGCGGCGCGGCGGGGCGCTGAGTGTGTGTGCGCCGCGCGCTCTATATTTACACCCCAAACAAAATAATTACACTTTTGTCGGAGGGAGAAAGCCAGTGATTAGGCGCGGGGCTCTTTGCAGCAAAACAGTTTCTCAGTGGTACACCAGTATAATTTTTCACGGCTGGCTGAAATCAAAGAGGGAGGTAATGAATCCGGCGAGCAATTTAAATTTACAATTTGTAACGCCGCCGCCGCCGCCGCCGCCGCGCAGCCCCGGCCGGGAGCGCAGCGCCCGGGCGCTCGCTGCGTTTGTTTAATGTTAAAGCCCAGCCAGCGCGCGGGGGGCTGGGGTGAATTTGCGTGTTGGGGGGGGGGACGGAAAGGGAGGGGCAGGGAGATAAATGATCAAGGTCGGGAGACCACCATCCAAGACACCGAAGGGAGAAGAGGGGGCGAGAGGCGCGCTCTGGGTTCCCCCGCATGCACCTGACTCTCCAAGAGAAAACGGCGCCCTGAGAAAGATCGAAAAGACCCGAAGCTCGCAGACACAACCATTCCTGCCGGGCCACGGAGTCTCCCAGCTGAGAAGGGAGGGTTTCCTGGGAGGACGAGCAAGGTAGGAAGGAAATGTCACCTTCGACCTGGAGAAACAACTGCTCCAAATGCCCGGGAAGAAAAGAAAGAAAGAAAAAGCAAAACCTCTCATTTCAGCATCGCCTGGTAGTGTGGACTGGAGGGGTCAAGAAAAGTACCTGGGGCCCCAGTGTAGGCATCCGTGGCTCTCATCTGTCATCCTAGTTACTCTGGAGGCTGAGCTGTGAGGATCGGGGTTCAAAGCCAATCAGGGCAGGGAAGTCTGGGAGACTCTTATCTCCAATTAACTGGGGTGGGGGTGGGGAGCCAGAAGTGGAGCTGTGGCTTAAGTGGTAGAGTGCTAGCCCTGAGTGACAAAGCGGAGAGACAGCACACCCCCGGCCCAGAGTTCAAGCCCCAGTACCGACAAAAAAAAAAAAAAAAAAGACAAAAACTCTTGATCTGAGCGGATATGCGCTTCATCACCAGTAATTAATTACCGAACTCAAAGGGGAATATGCGAACGGCGTATTACTAACTCGACGGGGCTTAAGTGATTGGGAGCAGATTATTATCTTGTTTGTCTTTTGTCTGTTTCACTTATCCCGAGCTGTCTGCGGAGTTGTAACTCGGATACTCCTTATTCTGGGAGGAAGATTTCTATAGAGTAAATTCCACCAACATCTTGTATAGTGACATTACATCTCCATGCATTACCCTGTTAAGACATAAACGGTTTATTGGTTACAGAATGGGGGGGGGGAATAATTTCACTGCTTGGTCACCATCTGTTAGTGCTCATAGGGCTGGGATATCGGCATCTAATAGTGGATCTGCTGGCCCTTGAAGATGTTGGGCAGGGGAGAGCCAAACCTCCCAGGCGGCAGGGCTGAGGGGTGTCTGGAATTGGAGGTGAGCGGTATTGATGGCGAGATTCCCCCCACCAAAAGCAACATAGCTAAGTTCAGTGTCAGATTCCTGGAAGTATGATTCTCATCTGCTAGAACCGGGGATTCAAGCCCACCCACCCCCTTGCCCTGGAACAAACTCGTCCAGGTTTGGAAAGACCGTAAGCAGCTGCTCAATGCTCTTCTCTCCTCCTCCGGCCACCTTCCCCAGCCCGGCACTCTGGCGGCTGGGGCCTGGCCGAATGCATGCTTGGAAGGAGAGGAGAGTCTGTTAGAACTGGGTATGCAGCTCCCCTCCCCATGGGCTCAGGTGGAGAGAGGCCAGGCAAGGATCCTGGCCCCTTTGTGGTGGCTGGAGAAGAGTGGACTTCGTGGCGCAGAGAAGGACCCCAGGTGGGGAGTTTTAACAACCGTGCAGTTTGTCAGCGTGAATGCGCGTCCCTGGTCCAGATCCTTGCAATCCCGGATGAGAAGTGTCACGGGATGCAGAGAAAGACAGGGAGACAGAGGGTGAAAGAGACCGAGAAAGGAGGGAGCCAAAGGGGGACACCAACGAGGGAGGGACGGAGAAGTTGAAGGCAGGGAAACCTCCATGAGACAAAGACTGGAAGGGGGCACGGTGCGTCTACCGGAGCCAGGAGCCTTCCTCCCCTTCCTCCCCTTCCTCCCCTTCCTCCCCTTCCTCCCCTTCCTCCCCTCCTCCGGGTATCTCATTTCTTTCATCCCTGCCCTGCTGCAGCTCAAGGACCATTCATGCCTCCGGCAGGCAGGCCAGGTGCTGCCCGGATAGTTCCTCTGAGGCTCTTGGAGGCGCTCGACAGGCCTAAGAAGCCAAGCTAGGGCCATCCTGCGTGTGCCTGGTGTGCCTGGCCGTGCCCATCTGTGGTGCATGCGCCCCGCCGCTGGCAAGCTTCACGATCTACCGAAACCAGCGGGAGCTGGAATTCATCTTCCAGAGGCCCAGCACCCCGTCCCCAGGAAAACCACCTCCCCAAAATACTGTGGAGAACTGGGGAGGGAGAGAAGTAAGCCTGTCTGTACCCCAACATTGGTACCTGCAAATCCATACACACATACAGCATGAATGCAGGTAAGTACACACAAAATGCAAACACACACTGCCTCAAAAACACTACAGGTCACGAAAACAAAATTCTACCATCTGAAGTCACAGACACAGGCACACACTAATACAGATCTGTGAAATTCTACACTCATGAGCACAGGCAACCCAGGGCAATTGCACACAGGGTCTTGTCAAGCACGCTCACATGTATTTACACACACACACACACACACACACACACACACACACACTTCCGATTTTGAAAGCTCACCTTCACAAGCATAGCCCACCCCAGGGCGTAAATAATCTCCAACAATTCACACACAAGAAATGCCCGCTTGTTTGTTTGGCCTCAAGAAAACACTCTCAGACTACTCTGAAATAAACACACACGCACGTTCATACACACAAATATTAGCAGGACGTGTACAATTACAGACACGGGGGAAACATTTGCACACAACAGTACACATACCAGAACGGATTCTCATGTCTGATTACTAACACACTAGAAACAGATATAAAGGATGTAATTCGCCAACATCAAACAGACACTGCGAAACTCAGTAAATAACACCAAACAAACATTCACAGCCAGGTCTTGGCACCAACCCCAGCCTGGCTTCAACCTTTGGGTCCCAGCCATGTGCCTTCAGCCTTGTTCTCTGGGAGCAGGACAAATGTCGGAGGTTCATACTCCCATTCTCTACGAGGGAAGGCCTGGTCCCTTCCCTATGCTCAGGCTGACACCCCTGCACTCACAAGGAGGGCTCCCCATCACCTTGCACCCCGCCCCCAGGCCCAAACAACCCTGGTGGCCGCTGCAGCTCCAGCGACTTTTAAACAGCCGGATTGAAGCTGCAGCCGGGCTGGAACTCCCCCACCCTGGGTGTGACCCACTCACCAGTGTCCCCGCTGGCATCTTTTTCAGGAACTGACTGTGGAGGGCTACCTCCTTCCTAGGTGCCCACAGAAAGACCCGTCCTGATGGGCTGGAGAGGGCTGTGCCCAGACCCGGGAGCCCTGAGTCTCAGCCAGAACAGATACAGCACCCCCCCTCCCTGCGCCAAAAAAAAAAAAAAAAGGAAGAAAAAAAAAACCCCAAACTAAAAACCAGCGGGGCAAGAAGCAGGCCGGCCAGGCAGGAAAAACTACCGCAGTAGCCTGGTGGCCTCCGTCTCTCCCTGAGAAAGGCCAGGTGTGACAAAAGAAGCCCAGGCCAAACAACTGCGTTATTCTCCGCCCAGCTTTGGGGCTCAGCCTCCGGGGTTGCAGGGAGAAGGTGGAGGACTGGGGTTGGGGGTGGGGGTGGGGGAAGCAGAGACCCTTTGAGGTGGGGGGGGAGGGAAATGGACAGGACAGGAGGAAACTGTCCCTCTGGGCCTCGGACAACTTCTTCAAGTTCCGAGGACGGCCGAGTGTGGAGGGGGGGCGGGGAAGGGAGGAGGGATTGTCTCCCCCCCCCAACTAGGCCTTCGAACCTCAGCCCCAAATATTTGCGGAGAGAGGGGGAAGAGAGAGAGAGAGAGAGAGGGAGGGAGCCGAGGTTGGCGGATCGCGGATGGCGCCCCTCCGTCCCCCCCTCCCCAGCTCCATCCATCCATCCGCGCCCCCCTCCCCCAAGCCCGGACTGGAAGGTAAATACTTACTTATCCTCCGAACCAGGTACAAGCTAATACTCAACAATACTGATGCCGTGTTTTTTTTGCTCTGTCCCGACCGCAACGCTGTAGCCAATTTAGATATGCTATAAATTTAAGCGGTTGCCATGGCCACGGCGCGCCCATTGGCCGCCGGGCCCCCTACGTACCCGGCCACGTCATCAAATCTGAATAAGGATGCGCGAATTAGGCGGCGGCCAGACAAAGATGAGGATCGGGACCGCTTGAAAGTGGGAGAAAGTGCGGGCCTCCATCACCGAGGGGGAGAGCCGACCGGCCGCGTCCGGGGCCCCGGCCACGCACCGGGGACGCCAGCAGGAATCCGGGAGCCCCCCGCCCGCGCGCAGCGCCCCGCGGCATGAAGTTGTAGACGCCGCCCCACCCCCTTCGCCGCAGGCCGGGAGGACCGCGCCGGAGAGGGGCTCCGCCGGCCCCGCCGAGCCCCCGGCCGGGTCCGGACTCGCCCCGCGCCGGCGGCGGCGGCGATCGGAGGCCCCCCCGAGGCGGAGAGCGGCCCAGCGGAGCGGGGGGCCCGGGGGGAGGCCCCCGCAACCGGGAGGACGAGGCGGCCCGAGCCGCCGCCGGCGCGCGGGGCTATGATGGTGCACTGTGCGGGCTGCGAGCGCCCCATCCTCGACCGCTTTCTGCTGAACGTGTTGGACCGCGCGTGGCACATCAAATGCGTGCAGTGCTGCGAGTGTAAAACCAACCTCTCCGAAAAGTGCTTCTCGCGCGAGGGAAAGCTCTACTGCAAAAATGACTTCTTCAGGTAAGAGGGGGTCCACCCCCCCACCCCCCGCATCGCCCTGCCGCCTGCACCCCGCTCCTCCGCGCCGCCGCCGCCGCCACCACCGGGGCGCAGCGCGCGAGCGCCCAAGGGAGGACCCCAGAGCCCACCCCGGGCTCGCGCAGCCCGGCCCCGGGGGAAACAGGGCGAGGACTCTGTCCCCTGCTTCCCTCCGGGAAAGGGGTCTCCCCCCAAGCGCGCGCGCCCATGGATGAGGCTGCCCGGGGCGCTGCCCGACTGTCCCCCCCCCCATTAGCCGGTGGGACAGCAGGGAGGAAGCCGGGGCAAACTTGCGCTCCAGCACTCCCGGCCCCTCCCCTACAGCTGGCGCCCAGCTTCCCGGGTTGGGGGGGGGCGGTTGGATGGCGGTACCCCGGGGAGTTGTGTGTTGGGGGTGGGTGGCTGGAGGTTTCTCCTCCTGAGCCGAATCCTTGAGCCCAGACTCTGGGATTAACAGAAACTTCCCAGCTCCAGAGGGGCTCCGCTAGAGAAAGGAGAGCAATTCTTTTCCTCTCCTGCTCCCCTTAAACACCTGACCTGTATAGATTCCCTCCCGATGTGTTGAAGGCCACTAGCCAAAGGAAGGCTGAGAATCAGAATCTTTGGGGTCTATGCTGGACCGTGTCTCACACACACACACACACACACTGGCGGGCTCCCAGGAAGGCTAGGACAGACCACTTCTCTGGGCCTCAGTTTCCCCAACTGAGAAATGCCAGGGGAGCTAGAGCCGGGAGCCTCTGGCAGTGTCGGGAGCAGTAGGGACAGCTTAACCCTGCCATCTTCCACCGGTTGTCTAGAGCAGCTTTGTGGGTGAGAATTCCAGGCGCAGAAAGCAGGGGGTGAGGGTGTGATTAGCACCTAGGAGAAGGCAGCAGCCCGCCCCACGGCTCTGCGCTTGGGCTGGAGGCGGGAGAAAATGTCAGCCGCACCTTCACGTGTGTAAACTCCCCGGGACCCCCTCCCCAAGGCCCACCCCGCCCCGTGTGGTGGTGCTTGCAAAGCACCTAATAATGATTTTTGATAAGGTACGTATGGCCAATTACGGGGCCGGATAAAGCCAAAAGTGACTTATGGCTCCTAATGCCCTCACTATATCAATGTCACCCAAATTCGCCCTGTTTAGAGACATGGGTGAGCATGGGCATGAGGTCCCCCGGAGTCCCCATCCCTTCTCCCCCAGGCCTTCACCGGTCCCTCCCCCTGGGGGGGAGTCTGTATTAGCCGGTGTGGAGGAGGCTGCTTTCCCCCTGAGCTCAGGGATGGGGTCAGGAAGCAGGGAAAAGGGAATCTGGTAGATTCATGCTGGTGGTGGTGGGGTTAGAACAGTCTTCTGCCCCCATTCTGCCAGGGCCAGAAATGGGAGGAGGGCTGAAATTCAGTCTCTTGTTTCCAGAGGCCGCCCCTCTCCAACTGTACTGGCCATAGCTTCCAGCCTGGTTCAGCAGCTCCACCATAGGACATTGGGAAGACTCCTAGTGAACACTGGGGTCACAGAAGAGTCCCTCTGGGCTCAAGCCCACTCCCCCCCCCACAGCTAGGGCCACCTGGCCAGACAGATTGGCCCCCACCTGGGCTCCACCAAACTAGAAAAGACCCTCCAGGAGGGTCCCTTGGCAAAGCCACAAAGTGGCCCAAACCCAGTCTCCTGGCTTTAAATCCTTGGTGGAGCCCAAAGCTGCCAAGCATATGTGTCTGGGAGATGGAGGCAGGGAGGTGCCTTGGCACAACTCGAGAGCCCCTGCTTGGCTGAAGGCTGCACCCAGGGTTGGACCCTTTGCAGCCCGAAGAGGTCTGAATCACACACACACACACACACACACACACACACACACACACACCCTCCCACCCCCAGGCCAGGAACAGCCCAGGACATTTGTCCCAGTTCTGCTCTGGCCAGGAAGGACAAGAGCGGGAATAGAAGCTTCTCAGGGCAGATGGAAAGAGGCCAGGGACCGGAGAGACTGAATGCCACCCCCCCTCCACACACGCGCGTGTGCACACATACACACACACTCCTGTCCACCTCGCAGTGACAGGCGCCTTGTGTCCACAGGCGGTTTGGCACCAAATGCGCCGGCTGTGCGCAAGGCATCTCTCCCAGCGACCTGGTGCGGAAAGCACGGAGCAAAGTCTTCCACCTCAACTGTTTCACCTGCCTGGTGTGCAACAAGCAGCTGTCCACCGGGGAGGAGTTGTACGTGATCGACGAGAACAAGTTTGTGTGCAAAGATGACTACCTGAGCTCCTCCAGCCTCAAGGAGAGCAGTCTTAACTCAGGTAGAGCGGCCGCCGCGCCCCCCTCCGCTTGGCTCTCTCCGGGGCGGTGTCTGGCCGCCTGCCCTCGCTGCCGCCGCCGCTCACACAGTTCACTGGACTGGGCCTGTTGGGAAGGCGTGGAGAGGACTGGGCAGCAGGGCCCATTTTGAAGTCTGAACTTCCGTTATACTTCAAGTTCTGGAGCCTTTACCCAGATGCCCTCTTCACCTCATTTGCAGCGGCCTAGTTTATTATTCTGTATCCTGTGAGGGCCTTGCAGTTATTAGATTTGGAGCTAGGAACCTGGGGAGGAAAATGTACTTTTTCTTTTTTCTTCTCGGGTGATTCCTTCTCCCCAAGACCCAGTCCCCTTCCCCAGCTCCTGAGACTCGCCGGGAGCTAAAGAAGTCCCTTTCAAGGCCCAGCCCCTCCTGGAAAGAGTGGGCGGGTGCCACGGTCCCTAGGGGAGGGGCTGTGGCTGGCTGGGGGTGGGGCGGGAGGGTCCCTGCCCCCGCTGGTGGTCACCGGGGCGGCTGGCACCGGCCCCTGAACTGGAGTGGAATCCGGCAGCAGCTGACGCCGCTGTCCCCTCCCTCCCCCATCCGTCCGCCCCGCAGTGTCATCCTGTACGGACCGCAGTTTGTCCCCGGATCTCCAGGACCCGCTCCAGGACGACCCCAAGGAGACGGACAACTCCACCTCCTCGGACAAGGAGACGGCCAACAACGAGAACGAGGAGCAGAACTCCGGGACTAAGCGGCGGGGCCCGCGCACCACCATCAAAGCCAAGCAGCTGGAGACGCTCAAAGCCGCCTTCGCCGCCACACCCAAGCCCACCCGCCACATCCGGGAGCAGCTGGCGCAGGAGACCGGCCTCAACATGAGGGTCATTCAGGTGTGGCTCGGGTGGGGTCCCCGGGAGCGTCCTCGGAGGAGGAGTCCCTGCCTGAGACTCTCCAGGGTTCTGCTGTGCGGGTGGGTCGGGCCCCTGCGGCTGGCAGGTGGCGAACTTTGAGCCAAAAAGATTCCCTGGAGACTCACTGGCTTTCCAGTGATGGGGGTCACTGCGCCTGGGTACCCCCGTTCTGGTTTTAAAACCTTTCTGGGCCCCAGAAAGGAAATGTCCCAGATCCCGATGCGCGCTGGCTGGCAGACAGCCAGACAGACAGCCAGACAGACAGCCCCAGCTCAGGCTCCAGAGCGGAGGCCGGCGAGAGCCTCGCTGGGCAGGAGGCCTTTATAAAGCCGTCAGGCGGCGGGCGAGCTGGGGGCCTGGAAGCCCGAGTCTCTCCACGGGTCTGCGAAATCCTTCACCCTTGGCTGGTTCTCCGAGGCCCCTCTCCGCCCCTCCCGGCCTTAATCCCGACCGGCCTCCGCCTCTCGGGAGTCCTGGGGTGCCACAGGCGCTAGGACCCAGCAGGGGTGGCCTGGGCAGGAAGGGGAGGGGAAGCCACGACCCGCCCCCCCAGCTCACAGCCCCCCCACCGCCCCCCTTCTGTCCCAGGTGTGGTTTCAGAACCGACGATCCAAAGAACGGCGGATGAAACAGCTGAGCGCTCTGGGCGCGCGGAGACACGCCTTCTTTCGGAGTCCGCGGCGCATGCGTCCGCTGGGCGGCCGCTTGGACGAGTCCGAGATGTTGGGGTCCACCCCGTACACTTACTACGGAGGTAAGGGGCACCCCGATCCCGCTGCTTTGGGCTGAGGGTGCAGGGGCGTCGGCCTACGCGTGCTTTCCACCGCCCCAAGTATTCCCAGCTCTACACACACACACACACACACACAGAGGCTGGATACAAAACCCAAGACACGCGTGGAGGGACACATGCACACACACAACTTACACACAGATACTTGCAGGAGCCCATAGCAAGCATGACACCACTGTCTGGTGAAACACATAACACACGAGAGTGACACATGGGTACACACGTGTCCACGGACACAACCCAGCTAGAAACAAGGGAGCCACAGGCACAGCCCATTCCCCCCCACATTCATTGCGCACCCCCAGAAGGGGAGACCCACACATCACACTGGGCAAAGGCCACCCACAACTCGCACGAACCTCCCCGCCAGGGAACAGGCTCCTTCCTGCTGCGGTTGCCTGGGAGCCTGGCGTGTTTGGGCAAGGTGGGCTGGCCACATTTGGGGTGCGGTGGGGGTCTGGAGCTACTTCATGCCTGCGTCTTGTGAGATTCCTCAGGCGGGCCACTTTGTTCTGCGCCAGGGCAGGTCCCCGGTCTGTGCGTCTGGCTCGCTGTTTCTGCCAGGCCGGCTGATCAGCTCCAAGCACCCCGAGATTCATCTGGAAATGTGGGCGCCCAGATGTCCGCTTTAAATGTCTAGGTCTGGGGTGCTCGGCGCAGTGTCCGTCCATCCCAGCTCCCTCCCACAGGATACTGGAACTCCTTTGGGGGGGGGACAGGACAACTCTGGCCCAACGTCTCCCCCCTTCCCAGACCCCTCGGCCGGAAGGAACGCCTTCCCCACCTTTCAGTGTCAGACCTTTCCAATTTGGGGAGCCACGGGGACGTCTCACCTTAGGGGTATCTGGGGCCTTGTGGAGTCTCTCCGTCCCTCCCACCCTCGTCCGCCCCCAGGGCTTTGCTTGGGCCTAGTAACCGAGTTCGGGAGACGCGACTTCCCTTTCAAAAGTGAATTTGGACTCGGTGGGGGGGGGGCGGGGAGCCAGGCTTCCAGAAAACCCCGGTGAGTCTCGGGCGTCCCGCGTCCGCGTAGGGTGGAGGCTCGGCAGCGGAGGCCCCTAGAAGTGAGGGGCAAAGCTGCGAGTTGTTGCCTCCCTCCCCCCTCCCGGCCGCCCCTCCTCCATCCTCCCCCCCCCCAGCTTTACCTCCCACTGCACGGCCCCGGGCCCCGGCTGAAGGGTCGGGGCGGGGGGCTGGGGAGGGGGTGACTTGAGTCGTGAAGCCAGGGTTCTTCGGGGAAGCGGCGAGCGCCGCTCCAACCCCGCCGTCTTCCTCCCCTCCCCGCGCGCCCGGCCTGCCGGACGGGATGGGATGGGGAGGGGGTGGACAGGACGCGGGGTGGGGGCGCGCTCCCCTTTTTCCTAGGAATGGGCGGGTGGGGACCGGACTCCCCGCCCCCGGCGCGCGAGGCCGCCCGGCCTAATCCGCGCTGGGCGCTGGAGATGGCGGCCGGGCGCGGGCGGCGCGGGCGGCGCGGGCGGCGCGGGCGGGCGGCTCCCCGTGGGAGCGCGGACAAAGCCTCCGCCGCGGCTTTTGTGCCCCATTCAGACGGCGTTTGTTCCAATTACCGCGGGCCCGGCCGCCATATGGGCGGAGGCGGCGCGCACGGCGACGCCGGGGCCTGGGGCCCGCTCCGCGGGGCTCGCGCCGACGCCGCGCCCCTTCCTCCCCGCCTCCCTCCACCCCCCTCGACTTCATCTCCCGGGGATCCCCCCATTTGCCTCGCCTCAGCCTCATTTCTCATTTCCCGGGGTGAATGCAATTGGCGATTCACCCCAAAATTTAAAAAAAAAAAGTAGCGTGGAGATCGGTTCAGATGTTCCCCAAGCCGTTGTCCATACGGCCACCCCCAGACACCTCCCGTTTGGGTAGATTTAGAGAAGAAGGAGGGGTGTCCAGAACCCCCCAGTGTGTGAGAGCTGGGGCGCAGAGCGAGGAGAGACTCCCGCGTCGGGCTGTGGCGCGTTTCCTGCCGTTCGAAGCGGGTCGCGGTTGCCCGGGGGACGCGGAGGAGCTAGCGTGGGTGGGCGCCCGCACCCCGATTCTTGAGCGGCTCATGGGGGGGCGGGTGGGGGGGCGACTGTCCCCGGATCCTATCGAAGGGCAGCGGATTGCTACAGAAACAATTTGTTAAGGTTGGGGGGAGGGGTCGGCCTGGGGTCCCGCACCCCAGAATGTGTGGGGTGCTCATCTGCGCATTTTCCTTGGGAGAGGGCTCAGGGTCCCCACGTAGCTCGGAACCGGGGTGTCCCCGTCAAATGACCTCCTTGGGCTTCGCTTTCTGGGGTCCAGGCGGGGAACGGCTGGTTCACGTGTTCGGATCCCACATCCACGCAGACGGTGGGACCGTGCCGGGCCGGCGGGGCGCAGGGCGGGCGGGGCGGAGGGAGCCGAGAGCGCCCCACGCGCTGTGCGTCCGGGCTGTGCGCCCCGGTCCCCGCGCGCCCCGAGCTCCCGTGCGCTCTCGCCGGCGCCCGGGTCCCGGCTTCCTCCTCGCGGGGGGCGTCGCCTCCATCCCGCGTCCTTTCCGTTGCGTGCTCCCCTCTGCGTCCTCGGGGTCTCGAACTCGGGTCCCAGTTGCGAGGGCTCCCGACGCCTGCGCCTCTCCTTTTTGTTTCCCCGCTCGGGTCTTCCGCGATCCGCCTTTGGGTTTTCTCCAGGGCCTCCACCCCGCGGGCCTGGCGTCCCCCCACCCCGGGTCTGCGGGCTGCGTGGTGCCCGCCGCCCCCCGCCGCGGCGGCTCCACCCAGGCCGCAGCGCACGGACGGACTCTGAGACCCCGTCCCCGGCCTGTGTCGGCGACCCGGGGCTCATTTGAGGCCCCTCATCTGCGCTGGAGCCCCTCTTCCTTCGGACCCCGACCTGTATCCGAGCCCCCCCCCTTAGTTTCGGCCGGCGCGCCGCTCGGTCCGGCCCACCCGGTCGATCCGTGCCGCGCCCCTGGCCGTGGTGTCCCCGGGTCCCTGCCGGGGAGCGGGAGGGGGGTGTCGGGGTCTCACACCCTCCGCCTGTCTCATTGCCCCCCCCTCCCCTGCAGATTACCAAGGCGACTACTACGCTCCGGGCGGCAACTACGACTTCTTTGCGCACGGCCCGCCGTCGCAGGCGCAGTCCCCGGCCGACTCGAGCTTCCTGGGCGCCTCGGGCCCCGGCTCGACGGCGCTGGGCGCGCTGGAGCCCCCGCTGGTGGGCGCGCACGCCGCCGACAATCCCCGCTTCACCGACATGACCTCGCACCCCGACACGCCGAGCCCGGAGCCGGGCCTGCCGGGCGCGCTGCACCCCATGCCCGGGGAGGTGTTCGGCGGCGGCCCCAGCCCGCCCTTCCCCATGAGCGGCACCGGCGGCTACAGCGGGGCGCTGGCGCACCCCAACCCCGAGCTCAACGAGGCGGCCGTGTGGTAAGGCCGAGGGCTGGGCCGCCCCTCCCCTGCCTCCGACGACCCCCACAACGACCCCAGCCCCCCGACGCCTGGATGCAGCCACCGAAACCAAAACGCCCCGACGCGATCGAGGCCTGGGTCTCCCTCAGGGGTCCTCTCTCGGGTCCGCACCCAACCTGCAGCTGCTGCTCGGCGGCGTGAAGCCCCCCTCCCGCCCGTCACCCACCCCCCCGCGCCCCGCTGACCCTCGGGGAGCCCCCCATCTCTCCCCCTACCCCGCGCCCAGCGCTCTCCGGCCAGCCGTGAGCAATTTCTTGGGACCAAAGTCAATATTCTGGAAGGTCAGGAGACTCCCCCCTCCCCGCTCCCCGACCCCCCCACCTCTCTGAACTAAGCGAGGGTCGACCAAGGCCGAGGGGTGGACCGTGGGGTCTCCCCACTGGCCGCAAGCCCGGCGGGCATTGTGTAATCTTACTCTGCGCTCAGCTTTCCCCATCTTAAAAACAAAAAAAAAAGGATGATAAGAGAGAGATTGAAAAGGAGAGGGAGGGGGAGAGAGAGAGGGGGAAGGGGAGAAACACGTGGATGGGGGCGAGCTGGCACCTCCTGCTGGCCAGCTTGGAGTCTCAAGGTCAGCTCTTCTGGGAAGGGGGCCTGGATGTGGCCAGCCCCGGGCCAGCTTTCCTCTCTTGCCTACGTTGACTTGTGTGCGGAGCCTGGACAGTCCAGGCGGGACTCGAACACCCACCCAGGCTGCCCTGTACCTCCCTGGGCAAGGCCTCTGGTTTCTGAGCTCTGGCCCGTCGGCCACTCCCCCTGCTCCCCGGGGAGCTGGGGGCCAGGGGGCTGGGCAGTCAGGATGTACAATATTCTACTTTTTTGGAAGTCGAACGCTTCTAGTTTCCTTATTTTGTATAAAGAAGAAACAAATAAAGTATGTTTTTGTGTTTACTGTTTATTTATGGTACGCTAGTGATCACCGGGCTGGACATTTTTATATTTGTAAGAGGTGGGCGGGGGAAGGGAAGGGAAGGAAGCCAGAAAGAGGGTTACCTTAAAAAAAAAAAGGCATTTTAAAAAAAGAACAAAAAAATCTACTTTTTTTTTTTAAAAAAAAGGATTAATAAAAAAAAAGTCTTTTTTTCCCTCGGGATGTGTGGCTTATCTTTCTGTTCCCACCTTAAGGGGTGAGAGTCCATGGAAATATGTTTTTTCTCTCGGCCTGTTGTCTCCAACATCAAAAGAATGGGGGTGCGTAACCCCTGCTTGTCCAAAGGGAATTCCTTCAGTGGTGGGTGGGGGTGGGGGTGGACGGTTTCTGTGGGAGCCCAACCCAGTGTTTTCTCAGATTTTAACACGACCCTCATCCTACACAGACCTTCAGAATGGTCGACGGGTGGATGAATGGCTCCCAAGAATGAGTTCTACCCTCTTCCCCCATGTGAGCCCCTGTGTAATCCCCAAAACCAACACAAAAGCGGGCGAGACAAAGGCGGGAGGGGTGGACCGGCCAGCTGCTTCTCGGCGGGGCTGTGTTAGGACCCAGGCCCCCAGGGAGCCGGCACGCTGGCCGGCTGGGGGCGGTTAGGAGGAGAAGGCCCATAGGAGGGGGGGGGGAGATTTAGGAGGCCTGGCCAAGCCCCTCCCCTTTGCCTCCTCCCCTCCCCCCCCACTTGCATAAGTGGAGGTGTGGGGCGTGCAGGCTGCACCCCTTCCCGGCTCAGCCATCGCAGAGTTGTAGAAGCAGGAGATGAAATAAAGGCACGCGTCCTGTGTGTGGGCCAGAGTTGGGGGGGGGGGTGTCCTGTGTCCACAGAGTATGAAGGGTGTGTGGAGGGGACCGGCTGATCGCCTCTCCTCCTCACGTGACCCCTGCAGGGCTGCCTAGAAGTGGGATGAGCCCCGAGTGCTCCCTCAGCAGACAGCTGTGTGGCTCCTGGCAGAAACTTTAGAAACTGTGGACATCCAAAAGGCCACCCTGGGGGCTGGGGGTGACCAGGGCCTGCCTCCCAGCCTTCCAGCCCTGTGCTCTCTCTCCTTCATACTCTGAAACCCAAGCCCCTTCCCCGGGGCCACTTGCTCAAGGTGGGGGCGGGGAGGGCACACAGCAGCTTCCAGATCTGATATCTGTATCCAGCCGTGACCACGCCCATCCCCCCCACAGCAGCTGATGTGGACAGCACTCCACAACACCGCTGGAAGTCTGTCCCTCAGCAAAGCCTGGCATGCACGTGTGGTGTGGGGTGTGTAAGGTGTGGATGTTTATGTAAGGTGTGGGAGTGTATTTTGTGTGTATGGTATATGTGTGCATGTGTGTTTGTGTAAGGTGTGTGCTGTATGATGTGTGTAAGATCTGTGGTAGGTGATGTGTGTATTACATGCGTGTGATGCATGTCATGCGTAGTATGATGGGTGGTCGAGTGTATGTATGCTGTGTAGAATGTGTGGGTTTTTTCCAAGTTGTTTTAATTAATTAATTAATTAATTATGAAGGTGATGTATGGAGGGGTCACCATTTTGTAAGTCAGGTAAAGAATACATTTCTTGGTTCACACCTGTAACCCTAGCTTACCAGGAGGCTGAGATCTGAGGATTGTGGTTCAAAGCCAGCCCCGGCTGGAAAGTCCCCATGAGACTCTTATCTCTGATTAACCACCAGAAGACATGGGAAGCGGCACTGTGGCTCCAAGTGGTAGAGCACTAGCCTTGAGCAAAAAGAGCTCAGGGACAACGCCCAGGCCTCGTCACAGACAAGAAAGAAAAAAGAAAAGGAGTACATTTTTTGGGGGGGAATGTCCCCCTTCTCTCGCTCTCTCCCAGTTTTTCCCTCCCCTCCCAACTCACAAACCAAAAGTTCGTTTTCCATCTAGTGTGCTCAGCATAGAGGAAGAGGACAGAGCAGGGAGGGAGAGGGAGGAGATAAGCCTGAGAGAAGGAGGAGGAGGCAGCCGGAAGAAGGAGGGAGATGGAGGGCGAGGTGGCACCCAGGGGAGATCCAGTCACCCACCCTCGGACCCCAGGGCGGGCGGTTAGCCCCACCCAGACAGCACAGGGGCTCCAAAGTGTCCAGGCCCTCTGGAGAGCAGCAAAGGTGAAAGAGTCCCAGTAGACACCCCCACCCTCCAAACTCCTCAGTACACGTGCTTGAGTGTGTGTGCATGCACACATGTGTGCATAGGCTCACACCACTGACACCCATGGCCCCCCACAGACACCCACCCCCCAGCACCTTGCACACACAGGCACAGCCGTCCCCGGACATACTGCAGCCCGTGCACAGAGCAGCGCACACACAGGCTCCATGCACACGGGCACGTGGGCCCACGCCACGCAGGCTGGCCACAGGCCCGACTCTGCGGTGGCCTCAGCCTCCGTGGGGGCAGGAGAGGCCACACCCGCACGGAGCGTCAGAACTCAGGCAGGCCCGGGGTCCCCGCACAGCCTCCGCTTGTGTTCCTGATGACAGTGTGGAAGCAAAGGCCACCTAAGGATGCATGGCGGAGGGGGGCGAAGCGAGGGGCTCTGGGATCTTAAAGGCCAGCCGGCTGGGGAGCCGTGTCGCCCGTTCTGTGCCTCAGTGTGTGCTGCTCGGAAATGGGCTCCTAACAGGGTGTGTGTGGGGAAATCCCTCAGTCTGTGCGTGCACACGCGGGCCTCGAGAGGACGCAGAAGAGAAAGCCCGCCTCCCCCCACAGGCACCCCCACTTCTGCGAGTCATTTTATCTTCCCAGTGCCTGCTGGGTAGGACCCAGGGATCTCGCGGGGAGAAGCTGGCCCAGTGTCACCTGTGCCACCAGTGAGGCTCCCAGACGCCAGGAAAGGACATTTATCCACCCGTGCCCACAGCCGCTTTCTCAGAGGAGCACGAGAGAGGAGGGCCGTGGGTTAAAATACAGGTGCCCAGGCGCCCCCTGGAGGGCCACAGCAGAGCCCAGGATGCTCCATGGAGCCAGCCTCCCAGAGGGGATCAGCAGGACCACTTGCCCGCCTCGGCCTCAACCCCAATCTTTGCTTCCGGGAGAGGCGCATCTTCCCACTTCCCTGGTAAGAGGACCAAGGCTTGACTGTGTGCCTGCTGCTCAGGGCCACAAGGCCAGAGGGGGCAGACCCAGAGACTGTGGTGCTTGTGAGCCAAAGACAGAGCACACACACCTGTCTAGTGATACACAAATGCACAGATGGATGGGGGATGATGGATGGATGGATGGATGGATGGATGGGTGGATGGATGGGTGGATGGTTGGATGGATGAGTGGATGGGTGGATGGGTAGATGGATGAGTGGATGGATGGATGGATGGGTGGGTAGTTGGGTGGAGGGATAGATGGGTGGGTGGGTAGATGGTTGATGGATAGATGGACAGATGGATGGGTGTTGGGTGGATGGATGGATGGATGGATGGATGATGGATGGATGGATGGATGATGGATGAGTTGATGGATGAGTTGATGGATGGATAGATGGGTTGACGATGAATGGATGGGTGGATTGATGGATGGATGGATGGATGATGGATCGATGGATTGATGGACAATGAATGGGTGGGTGGATGGAAGAGTGGACTGATGGGTGGATGGATGATGGATGGCGAGGCAGGCAGATAGAAAGACGGACGGACAGATGGATGGATGAAATTCCAACACCGTGTCAGAGGCCCTTGAAGGAGTTGCGTGCCGCGAGCCAGTTCCCGCTGGTCCCTCCCTGGGTTTTGCTCCAGGCTTGGCAGCACTGAGCCCAGCCGAGGCCGGAAAGCTCAGGACGTCACGGCCGCGTCACCCTGCCCCTCCCCCTCCAGGAATGGATGTGCGCATCGCCTCCCAGCTCTTCATCACCTGCATTTATTACCATTTGAAAATAAAAGACCTTCAGCGGGGCGGGGAGTGGGGGGGGGATACTCCAGGACACGCAGGTTAGCCCCGCGGTAGCTGTCCCCTCCGGCTCGGCCCCCACAGGCCGCCGCGCTGGCTTATGCTGGCCACTGAGACCACAAGCACCCCCCCCCCGCCGCCCTCCATTCTCTCCTGGTGTCTGCAGCCTCCTGCCACCACCACCCCCCCGGAAATAAACACCCCAGTGAGCACAAGGGCCCAGCCCCGTGCTCAGGACTAATATTTAAAATGCAGAATGGCTGTGGCGGGCGTCCGCTCCCAAGTCTTGTCGTGCAGTAAAAAGATATGAACAGAATAAATTATGTCTCCAGCTCCGATGATGAGGACGCCGTCCCCTGACCGGAATGCTAAGTCCTGCCTCCCTCCCAGCCCCGCACACGGCTGATTTATAGGAGCCGGGCGCCTCGCCGCCTATCTGTCCTGCTCACTGAAGTGGCCGTTTACCCTTCCTCCACCATTAGAGTCGCTGCCGATGGGCCATTTGTGTGACGGGGGCCACCTCCCTCATCTCTCTCTCTCTCACGCCAGGGCTCAGGTCCGTCCCCTCCTGCCTGGACCCCCCAGCACCTGCCCGGCGGGCTCCTGAGGGGGGTGTTGGGGGATTTCTGACTAGCTTGCTTTGTGAGTCTTAGAGAGAATGTTCCCGTGTAGGGCCACCATGACCTACATCAGCCAAAGAAAGGACAGGAGGCCCTGGGAGCATCGGGGTCAGAAAACCAGACCCCGCAAGTCCCTTGTTATTCCAAATGGGGTCCCCCGGACCAGCAGCCGCTAAAGCAGTGTCTGGTTAAAAATGCAGTGTTGGGGCTGGGAAGGTGGCTCAGTGGTAGAGGGTTTGCCTAGCATGCAGGAAGCCCTGGGTTCGATTCCTCGGTACCACAGACACAGAAAAAAGCCAGAAGTGGTGCTGTGGCTCAAGTGGTAGAGCGCTAGCTTTGAGCAAAAGAAACTCAGGGACAGCGCTCAGGCCCTGAGTTCAAGCCCCGGGACCAGAAAAAAAAATCAGTGTTCTATAGAGGCAGACACAGTAGCATATGACTGTAATCCTAGCACAAAGCAGGCTGAAGCCATTCTGTGGTACAGAGAGACCCTGTCCAAGCTACTGGTGGCTCACGCCAGTAATCCTAGCTACTCAGGAGGCTGAGATCTGAGGACCGTAGTTCAAAGCCAGCTCAAACTTAAGGCACAGAGCACTAGTCTTGAGCCAGATTGCTAAAGGACAGCACCTAGGCCCTGAATTCAAGCCCTAGCACTGGCACACACAAAAAAGGGAGAAAACGACATAAAACAAACAGACCCTTTCCTGTCCACTCCTCTGTCCCTCTAAAAGGAGAAACTTTGCTATTTGTTTTTCAAACATTTGTTTTGTTCTTTAGATCTTTGGTGGGGGGGGGGAGGCAATCAGTTTTGGACTTAAAATAAAAAATGGCAGGCGCGGGTGAACTTGACGCTCGGTAATGAATGGGGCGGCTTGTAATAGGATTCTCCTGCCCACAGTGCTACCAGAAAACACCTTTTTACATATGATATTGCCCACGCTGGACTGGCAGCGGGGTGATTTATGGGGTTCCTTGCTCCAGAAAACCTCTCCTGGGGTTGCCTGGCCTGCAGAATTTATCAGGGAGTTTGGAAGGAAGACAAGAAAGCTACTCGTGACATTTTTGGTGGAGATTTAAAAAGCACAAACACTGAGAAGGGAGAGGCCAAAGGGACCAGAGAGGGTGAGGGGTCATTTAGACCAGCGGGGCCAGAGACGGAGGCCCTGCCCTGCGAAGGGGGCACGGGGCAGGAAGGGAGGAAGGCTGGCCAAGGCACCAGCTCCAGGGGGCATCTGGGCTGGGAGTGGCCAAGGATGGCCTTTAAGGGCGGGGGGGGGGGGGGTGGTGGCTGTTTTTGATCTTGTGTGTGTGTGTGTGTGTGTGTGTGTGTGTGTGTGTGTGTGTGTGTGTGTGTGTGTGTGTGTGTCTGTGCTCTACCACTTAAGCCACAGCTCCAATTCTGGTTTTCTGGTGGATCCTTGGAGATCCGAGTCTCATGGACTTTCCTGCCCAGGCTGGCTGTGACCTGGGATCCTCAGGTCTCTGGCTCCTGAGCCACGGGTGCCCAGACCCACCTCCTGTCACTAGAACATCAAACAATACGTCGCTAGTCGTAAGTGACTGAGTCAGCCAGGCCTCCTCCCCGCAGGGACGCTGGGAAATGGGTGTCAGGTAGGCACACACACCTGCAGCCCCCAGGCCTGGCTACGCAAACACCAGAGGCCAGAAAAGGCAGAGGCAGAAAGTGGCCTCCCCTCACCCCCCCCCCCCGCCAGCCACACCTATCCTCCCTGAAGGGCCTGGGCCTCCCCTCCCTCCTCTATCCCCAGCACCCCTCCCGGCGCCCTGCATACCTTGGGTGCCAGCCAGAGAGGGTTGATCTGGGCTCCCTGTCATGTGTTATGACGGACAGCTCAACAGTCTTCTTATCTGCAGCTCAGGGGAGCAGGAGGAGAGCAAACACACAGGTGACTCGTCTCCCACAAGGCAGGGCTGCCTGGGAGATGGGACACCTGGCCTGGGCAGACTCTGCTCCCTGCCTGGAGACGCACCGATGGAGGGGAACGCTGCTGGCTGGGGCAATCCTGGGAGGCTTCCTGGAGGAGGCTGCCTTTTCAAGCTGGGCTTTGAAGCCTGTATAGGATCCTGTAGCGCAGAGCACATGGCAGGCTGGAGTGAAGGAAAAGCAGGCAGAGCATCTAAGGGATGGACAAGCACTTGATGTTTAGTATAAGGGCCCCAGGCTGGGGAGGCAGGGAGGCCCAGCACCATTCTCCTCGGTTTCCCCATCTGAAAAAGAGGAATCATTTTAGCACCCACCATGGGAGCTCCTCCGGGACCCAAGGACTGTGAAGGCCCATGGCACACCTTAGGTGTCCCCCGTTCCCAGAAGTTGGGGTGCTCAGGAGCTAGAACCGACAGTCATGCAAAGACTATGTGCGAGGCCCACAATAAAAGTCATCCGTGGGCCCATTTCACAGCTGACAACACAGAGGCGGTGAGCAGGATCCCCAGGCTGGCACATCAGGACAGGTCGGGCTCGGGTCTGGCTGTATCCAGCTCACAGTGGCATTGTGGCCTGAAGTCCTGGCATCCACAGGTGCAGCACCCGGGGAAGCAGGCTGGGTCCGGGGAAAGGAGGGGCGCGTGGGGAGAGGGAGCAGGTGGGATGTGACCGGTGAGTCTCTGGCATCGGGAAGCAGAGAGAGGCCCAGAGAGGGAGCGCACATTCCTGGAAGGTTACACAGCCAAGGAGAGTCAGGGGGCGGAGCTGGGCCTGGCGGGAACCCCACACGCTCAGCGTGTCTCCTGGCAAGGCCGTGGGGGAGGGTTCAGCGGGGCTTCTCCATACCAAGGCCCCCCTGGATCATGGGCCCCGGCACCCCCAGCTGGGAGGAAGCCCCCCGCAGAGCGAAGGGGATCCCCGGGGCGCAGGCCTCTGCCCCAGCTGCCCGCCGGCTCCGTGGGAGGCGCTTTGCTGCCCCCGTGTGGCCATGGAGAAGCAGACCGCACATCCGGGCTCCCGAGGGCTCCCAGGCTCCTGGTGGAGTCCCAGGGCCAGCTGGCACCAAGGCCTGGGGGCCCTCCGCCAGGTGACCCCGGCCCGGTCCACACCAGGTGCGGAGGGGGAATGGACACCAGGCCATGGGAGGGCAGAGGGAGACACAGGAGGAAAGTTCTGGAACGGTCAGGTACTTAATAAGTCCATGAGGAAATGGAGATCATCCTCTCCAGCCCGGTCCTGGTTGAAGTGTCCCCCTGGCTGCCTCCCCCGTCCCCCAGCTCCCTAGGCCAGGCCTGGTGCCTGTGTGTGACCCCAAGTCGCCTCGTCACACACGGGACCCGGGGAGGTGGAAAGACAGGACCCCGAGACGGCTCAGAAGGGTTTATTGGCCACACTGCAGGGGCAATCCAGGAGGGCTTCCTGTAGGAGGAACGCAGCCCACTGTCCTCGGCGGGGACCAGGGACTCTGCTGCGAGTGCCCCGGGGGTCTCCGGGGCCTTCAACTGAGGCCCAACTGGGCTTTCAGCGTCTGCAGCTGCCCGCTGTCGATGCTGTTGCCTCCGCAGACGATGACCACGACAGAGGCCAGCGAGGGGCTCAGGCGGCCCTGGGCCTGCAGCTTCCCCAGCAGGCCCGAGTAGACGGCAGCCAGCGCCGCCCCGCAGGCCGGCTCCACCAGCATGCGCTCGTCATCTGCGGGCAGCCGGGGGGGGGGCGGGCACGGCTCAGCAGGCTCCTGTCCTGCAGCCGTCCGTCCGTTCTTCTGCCCATCAGTCCATCCAGCCCACAAGCTAGCATGTCTGTCATCAGCCTGACCACCCATCACTAGACTGTCTATCCATCTACCTACCCATCCACCCACCACCCATCCACCCACCACCCACCACCTACCCACCCACCCATCCATCCAACTACCAATCCATCCATCCACCCATCCATCTATCCACCCATCCATCCATCCAACCACCCACCCATCCATCCATCTATCTACCCATCCATCCATCCATCCACCATCCAACCATCCATCGATCCATCCAACTATCAATCCATCCACCCATTCACCCATCCATCCATCTACCCATCCATCCATCCATCCACCCAGCCATCCATCCATCCATCCACCCATCAACTCATTCAACCACCCACCCATCCATCCACCCACACACCCATCCACCCATCCAAACACCCACCCATCCACCCCTCCACCCCTCCACCCATCCATCCATCCACCCATCCACCCACCCACCCATCCATCCACCCATCCAACCAGCCACCCATCTATCTATCCATCCACCAGCCAGCCCCTATCTATCATTTTATTGTCTGTCTGTCTGTCCATCCATCAGGACATCCATTGATCAATATATCAGTGCTTTCACCCACCTATCCACCCATCTCCCCATCCATCAACCTATTTGTGAGTCCTCCCTCCCTCCCTCCTTCTCCTGCTCCTGGCTATCCATCATCCACCCTCTCCACACACCCACACACGACCCCGTTCGTTGAGCAAACATTTATTACCTGCCCACTCCCTGCCGGGATGGGGGGCGGGGCGCTCACTCACCCAGGAATCTCTGCACAGCGCTCACGGCCTCTGCATCCTCCACCACCTCGGACACGACCTGGAACTCCTGCGCACACTCCAGGGCCCGAGCCATCACCGTCTTGGCGCCCAGGCTTTTGGCCACACTGGGGGGTGGGGAGGGAGACGGGGAGCAGGGAGGAGCTGGCCCATCGGCCTCTGCCCTGCCCACCCTGGGCCCCCACACGGGAGCCTGTGCCCCTTCATGCCCCCGTCCTGCAGCCCGCAGGGGACAGTCTTTGGCCCCGAAAGCCAGTGTGTCATTTTGTGCAGTGACAGCCCCCGTCAGAGCAACCTTCTGATCAAGAGTTCCTCCTGCGCCAGCGCCGGGGCTCAGGCCTGTCATCCTAGCCACTCAGGAGGCTGAGATCTGAGGATCACGGTTCAAAGCCAGCCAGGGCAGAAAGGTCCCCATGTGAGACTCTTATCTCTAAGCAACCGCCAGGAAGTCAGTAATGGAGCAGTGGCTCAAACTGGCGGTGTGCTAGCCTTGAGAAAAAGAGCTCAGGGACAGCGCCCAGGCCCTGAGTTCAAGCCCCACAGCTGACAAAAATGGAAAGAGTGCCATGTGGTTTCCCGTTGCTTCTTGTTGCTTGCTTATTGCTCCCCGGATTCCTCGCAACGCCCCTGCACCTCCGTAATGTCACCGAGGATCGTGCTTTAACCGAACTGCATCGTTCCTTTCCTTCTAGTTGCGGTGCTAGAATTGAACTCGGGACACGCCCTTGGCCTGCGCTCTCGCTAAACTTAGATCTTTGTTACTGCGGTCGGAACTCCAGGGACAAGGGGAAACATTGAGGTGACCCCCACCCCTGCTGTTTGGAACTGGGTGGGTGCCCAGGCAGAACCTTCCCCCCTCCCCCCTGCCACGTCCCCTCCCCCCCAGCCCACCTGGATATGCTGGGCAGTGTGACCAGCTGGCCGGCCTCCAGGGCCGCGTGGAGGCTGTGGGCGCCCCGCGTCTCCATGGCGACAATGGGCACGTGCTGCCAGCCCACCGCCCGCAGGCCGGCCGCCACCCCCGCCAGCAGCCCCCCGCCCCCCACGGCCAGCACCAGCGCGCCGGGCGGGGTCTTCAGGGCCGCCTGCAGCTCCAGGACCAGGCTGGCATGGCCTTCCCTGCGGAAATAGGGGGGCGGGCGCTGTACCCCCACTTCTCGACTCTTCCCCTTAGCACCCCCTCCCCAGCCACAGCAAGGTGGGGGAAGGCTGACCTGGGAATTTTCTGGGACCCCCACCTTTGGATAGAGGAAGGCTCAGAGGTTTTTCTTTTTTGTCGGTATTGGGGCTTGAACTCTGGGCCTAGGCGCTGTCCTTCAGCTCTTCAGCTCAAGGCGAGCGCTCTACCACTTGAGTCACAGTGCCACTTCCGGTTTTCTAGTGGTTCATTGGAGATAAGATCTCATCTCAAGGCTGGCTTTGAATCGTGATCCTCAGATCTCAGCCTCCTGATTAGCTAGGATGACAGGCGTGAGCCACCGGCACCCGGCAAGCTCAGAGGTTTATTGGGGTCTGGGCGCTTCTGGGGGGACCCAGCCTTACCAGATCAGCGGGTGGTCAAATGGGGAGACGTACACCCAGCCGTCCCTCCTGGCCAATTCCTGTGCCCTGGTGTTGGCCTCATCCCACACCTGAAAAGAAGACAGGAGCTGAGGCCTCTGGAGGCTGGAGCGGAGGCTGGAGGCTGGAGGCCAGGGTCTCTACACTGCACATGGCCTGGTCAGGCCTGGGGCATGGCGCTCATTCCCAGCCAGAGGGAAGGCAAAGCAAATGGCAGTGCAGCCCGCCCTCCCTCCCTCTGTCCCGCCCTCCCACCCTCTCCTTGTCCTGCGCCCCCCCCCCCCGCCCCCGGCTCACACCCAAGTTGTTCTCTGCTGGGACAGGCAAATCACAGGTCCCAACTCTCAACACCGGGCTCCTGAGCCCGCCCCTCTGAGGACACCACACAGTCCAGGCCATTGTTCATGGAAAGGAGAAGAAGCCGTGCTCTGCAGCTTACGCCTGCCGTCCCAGCCACTCAGGAGGCTGAGATCCTCGCCTGCCGTCCCAGCCACTCAGGAGGCTGAGATCCTCGCCTGCCGTCCCAGCCACTCAGGAGGCTGAGATCCTCGCCTGCCGTCCCAGCCACTCAGGAGCTGAGATCCTCGCCTGCCGTCCCAGCCACTCAGGAGGCTGAGATCCTCGCCTGCCGTCCCAGCCACTCAGGAGGCTGAGATCTGAGGATCGCAGTTCAAAGCCAGGACATGTCTGAGATTCTGAATTCATCACCAAAAAGCTAGGAGTGGAGCTGTGGTTCAAGTGGTAGAGCACCCGCCTTGAGTAGAAAAGCTCAGGAACAGCACCCAGGCCCTGAGTTCAAGGACTGGCTCTCTCTCTCTCTCTCTCTCTCTCTCTCTCACACACACACACACACACACACACACACACTCAGGAAAAGGAAGCCAATTTTCTGAGGCAGGGAGGGGGAGAGTCCCCTCCTCTCGGGGCCTCACCTTTCCCGTTACCTGGACCTCGGCGCCCTGTCCCCGCAGCCTCTGTATCACCTGCGGGGCGGAGGTCTCGGGGAGCACCACCGTGGCGGGGATGCCCAGCTTCTGAGCGGCGTAGGCAGCGGCGATGCCCGCGTTGCCCCCTGGGAAGACGGGGGGGGCGGTGAGTGACTCCACTGATGAGCCCTCCCCCTGCCTTGCCCCCCCTCCCCCTCCCTCTAACCCAACAGAAAGAACGGTAGAACGGTTCTTTCTCCTGAGAGAGGCGGGTGGGCCCTGGGACTCCCGAGGGGTGACTTGGCCGCGCTGTGAGGCCCGGGTGAGAATCAAGCGAATAGAGGAGAGAGAAGAACCACCGAGAGCGGAACTGCAGAGGCCGCTCCTGGATCCAGCCGCGCCCGCACGCCGCTCACCCCATCGCTAGTCACAGTTCCTGCAGCCTAGCGCTGACACCTACACCACCCGTGGCCACCACAAGCCCTGGGTTACAGGAAGAGGACTCGGAGGGGACAAGGACCTCTGGGGCCATGAGCTGTCCAAGCCGCCTCTGCTTTGCTCATTTGCCTCCTCCGCCCCCCCCCCACCACCACCAAGACAGTCTAGGTATGGAACCAAGGCCGGCCTCCGATTCACAGTCCTGCTTCTTCTCGCAGGCCGGGGCTGGGATGCGCGGGGTGGTGATGCACTGGGCTGAGGTCGGGCTCCCCGCCCCCACCCCCATCAAGCAGGGAGCAGAGGGGTCACCTGAGGAGCAGACCAGGTGTTGGCACCCCTTCTTGGCCATCTAGAAGAGAAGCACAGAGTTGGGGCTCACCAAGCGGGGCGCACTTAGGCCCCATCCCACTGGGTGCCCCCGGCCCTTTGCACGTCCCCTGGGACCTCACGCCCGCGCCTGCCCGCGTGGCTGTGCCTCACCTCCTGGCAGAAATGCCCGATGCCCCGGATCTTAAAGGAGCCAGCCGGCTGCACGTTCTCACACTTGAGGAAGACGGCGGTGCCCGCCAGCTGGGACAGCGCCCAGCTCTCCAGCAGAGGCGTGGCGACGTGGAAGGGCTCGGCCCGGGCCCTCCCCACCAGGGCGCCCTGCATCCCCGCGGCCAGGCCCGGGGACCTGCGGGGAGGACACGGGTCAGCGGGTCACCGCGGGAGACCCAGGATAGGTGAGGGGTTCCCTTTCCCATGGGCAGGAGGTCAGGGCGGCTGCGGGGCTGTGGACGCAGAACGTGACAGAGCACGGAGGATTCGCTCAGCCACCATTTACACACACACACCGGGACCACAGCACGCGCGTGCACTTATGAAGACCAGGAAGAGGAGGGGGGAGAGAAGGGGGGAGGAGGAGGAGGAGAAGGCGGAGGGGGAGGGGGAGGAGGGAGAG
This sequence comes from Dipodomys merriami, assembly GCF_024711535.1. NCBI lineage: Eukaryota > Metazoa > Chordata > Mammalia > Rodentia > Heteromyidae > Dipodomys > Dipodomys merriami. The sequence continues at coordinate 276,506 of NW_027205605.1, forward strand.
GAGGGGAGGAGGAGGAGGTGAAGGAGGGGGAGGAGGAGGAGGGGGAGGAGGGGAAGGAGGAGGGGAAGGAGGAGGAGGAGGAGGGGGAGGAGGAGAAGTTGTTCCAGGCGGGGGTCCCGACAGTGGAGGGGTCAGTGGAGCTTGGGCGTCCTGTGGCTATAGGGACAGATACAGTGACAGGGCTTCAGGGGGGAGTGATTTAGGGGCATGTCAGGAAAGTCCTCTCTGGGAAGAGAAACTTTTTAAAGACTTTGCGGCTGACACCTGTAATCCTAGCTACTGGGGAGGTGGAAATCGGGAGAATCTTGATTCAAGGCCAGCTCTGGCCAAAAAGAAAAAAAGGGAGACCCCATCTCAACCAAGTTAAAAAAACACCGGGTGCAGCAATGTGTGCCTGCCATTCCAGCCACGAGAGAGGCATACACAGAGAGATTCTTACCGAGTTTCTTCCTATGGAATTGAACTCGGTCCCCAAGCACACCGTTCACAGTTCTAATGATCTCATGAAGCACAGTAAGCGGTTGGTTCTGTGATGGGGGGGGGCTGAAGCTTTTAGGTGTTTACATTTCTATGTGTCTTTGTACCCGAGGGGTCACCCAGCGTCTCCAGTGTGCTTGGACAAAAGCCCCCCAGCTCTGGGGCTTTGGGCAGCGAATGGCACGGGTCATTCTGATTGGCAGGCAGAGAGGCCAATCCACACTCTGGATCTCTAAGTCCTCAAAAGGGAGGGTTAGAGCGGGGCCATGGGGAAAGGCGTTTCTGAGTGGAGCCGCAGCGGCAGGGAGAGCCAGACGGGTCACTCCTGGACAGGTAAGCGAGCAGGTGGATGGACGAGGGGAGAAGGAAGGTAGGAAAGAGATGAACAGGAGGAAAAAGAAAGCAAGGAAGCCCTGGGCCGGCCCAGGCAGGTCCAGTACCAACCACGAGGGGGCGCCACCCCTCCCCACGGCCCACAAGCCTGGACCTCACATCCATCCTCCATCAGGGAAAATGGGGTGGGGGGGCTGGTCCTCGATCTGCCCCTGGCCCTTGTCAGCGCAGAACAGGGCCTGTCCAGGCTGGACACGCCTGGGGCTTCTGTGCCGGGAGACCCCGAAGAAACAAGAACCCCCCCATCCCCCACCCCTAATGGGGGGCATGGACACCCGACTCTGCCCTGGAAGATGAGTGAGCCAGGCAATGGGTACAACGGGTAACAGCCATGCCGGGCCCAGTGCCAAGCCGGTAGGCACTCACAACGGTGCCAAGATAAGCCCTGTGACTCCCTGAATGCCAGCCAAGGTCACGCATCTAGAAGCTTCCAAGATGACTTCGACCCAGGCAGAGTCCAGGGCGGCCATGTCTCCTGTCCGATCAGCAAATGCATTCATCTTGCTAAGGCTGCGGGTGTTTGATGCTAAGCCGCCCTCGGGTGCTCTCCCCAGCCCACAGAGATGGAGGCCTTCTGTCAACGGAACGAAGCCCTGGCACCCACAGCGCGTGCGTGGAGGCCGGGCCAGGCTGGGCACAGGGCCTCGGCCAGTGTGGGGAATGGAGAGCGGCCTGGCCCTCCCTGCCAGGGGACAGGGCTCCAGCCTCAGCCCTGCTGCTCTCTGCCTTGCTGGAACTCGTGGACAGTGTGGTCAGGATGCCGGTGCCAGGCAAGGGCCACCTCTCTGCCCACCTCCCTCATCCCAGGCCTTACCCAAGGCCACCTGTTGCCCACCCTGGACCAAGGCTGGAAGGATTTCAGCTGCCCAGGCTGCCCTGTGGGCGCCTGGAGAGACTGGACACTCGGGTCTCCATGCAGCCTCCTCCCACAGGCCTCTGGGCTGGATCAGTGTCCCCATGTCCCCAGGGGGGCTCAGCCCTCCCCCCTCAGCCTGACCCCCGCTGGACCAGGCCCCTTACCTCCCACCCCACAGTCCAACAGTCCCTGCGTTCCTGTGTCTGGTCCGGCTGGGCTCTGCCCCTCCTTCCTCCATCCTCCAGGGCGGGACTCTGGCCTCAGCCCCTCCTCCTGGGTTAAAGGGACAGCGAGGAGCCCTGGGGGAGGAGGGGGACCTCAGGGAGGATTTGATCCTCTGTGCTGGCTCCCAGACACTGCTGGGGTTCTCAGCCCAGCACTGGACGCTCACTCCTGTGATCCCAGCTACTCAGGAGGCTGAGATCTGAGGATCAAGCGGGAAAGGCTGTGAGACTCTTGGATTAACCACCCAAGGCTGGAAGTGGAGCTGTGGTTCAAATGGTAGGGTGCTACCCTTGAACAAAAAACTAAGGGACAGTGCCTAGGCCCTGAATTCAAGCCCCAGGACCGGCACAGAAAGGAAGAAAGAGAGAAAATAAAAGGACAAAAGAAGAGAAAAGAAAGGAGGGAATGGGGGCGGGAGGGGGCTGGGGGCCTGGCTCAGTGGCAGAGCACCTGCCTATGACGTTCAAGGTCCTGAGTTCAAGCTCCAGCACTGTTAAAACAAAACAAAATAAAGAACACAGAAGTAATTATTGGACACCTACATGTGCCAACCCTGGGACCTTCAGCCACAAACAAGATAGTCCGTCCTGCCTGGCCCAGGCTGGGGGGGGGGGGGTAAGGGGGAGGGGCCTGGCCCCATGGGAGGTGGGCGGGGCCTGCAGGCACTCGCGTGTGCACAGCAGCTGGGCCTGGCATGGAGAAGCCACGGCGGGCGAGCCAGCAGGAGGGCTTAGGGTTGGAGAAACGGGCCTAGGGGGGAGGGCAGAGGGCAGGGTTATTGGTGCCAGTGTTGAGTCTGAGTCTTACCCAGGGGTTCCGGGTGAACAGCACCCAGACCACACCCTTCCCTCATCCAACCTCATCCCACCCCACCTCCAGGCCTGTTTCCCTACCTGTGAAATACAAAATGAGACTCAAGAAAGATCTCCCAGCCAGGCCCCGGTGGCTCACACCTGGCATCCTAGCCACTCTGGAGCTGAGGACGGCAGTTCAAAGCCAGCCTGGATAGGAAAGTCCCTGAGACTTTCGAATGAACCACCAGAAAACTGGAAGTGGAGCTGTGGCTCAAGTGGTAGAGCGCTAGCCTTGAGCTGAAGAGTGGAGAGACAGCGCCCAGGCCCAGAGTTCAAGTCCTGCCCCACAACCACCAAAAAAAAAAAATAAAGAAAGAAAGAGCTGCCAGCCCAGGGCAGACGCTGTAGGTTTGATGACTGACTCGTGGACCCCTCGGGTTGGCCGTGACCCAGGGTGGGGACTCTGCCCTCACACTGACCATCCACCCATCCTTGGCGGGAACTCTGCCTCAGACTGGGCACTGGTGGTAAAATGGGGTTGGTTAATGTGCCCTGAAGTGGCCTCCAGCTTGGAGAGAAAGAAAGACACAAGCAACAAGGGTGAGATCCCGGCGGGCTGCCCGGAGGAGGCCAGGGCTCAGCACACGGCTCAGCCTTGACCAGGAAGCACACCTTGCATATTGGGGGGGCAGAGAGAGAGGGAGACCCGTTCTTCTAACAGACTTGTGAGAGCTTTTATGCCCCGGGAATGAATTAAAACACAAATCTTAGGCTCCGATACAAACAGGAGTTCTGACACTTCCTGGCTGTGCCAGAGAGGCTGATTCACTCTCCAGAGGCCACACAGCAGTGGCAGAGCCAGGGTTCCAGCCCAAGCTTCCGGCAGGCAGGCAGGGGTGAGGCAAAGCCGGTCACTGAGCGTGTTTGTCACCCAGCCCCTGTCCCTGACGCCTGGGGCCACCAACGAGCCACCCTGACCTGGGCCTGTTACTTATTAACCTGCATCCTCACCCTCAGCTCCAGAGCACTGGGCAGGGGGAGCCCTGGCTTTCACTTGGCCTCTGATGTGGGGTAGGGGGCTCCCCTAAACCATCCAAACCCCCCCCCTGGAGTTAAGCCAGCAGCCAAATTTCCCAACACTCACAGCGCAGTACCCCCTGCCAGCGCAGTGCCTCTCCAAGCCTGGCTAAGTTCAATCACCCCAGACCAGACGCTGAGGCCGGGACCTGTGGCCGCCAGTCCCCAGTGACTGTCCAGTGACTGCCCGGGGGTGGGGAGGGGGCCTTCAGCCTCGTCCCCAGAGGATGAAAACAGCCCAGCCACAGGCTTGGGGAGCCAGGGGGAGGGGCAGCCCCCCCCCCCCGCTTCCCTCCCCAGCACCACAAGAAGTAAAAATCTGGGTGCATTGGAGCCTGGGACCCCTCAGTCATGCTTTATGACTGGGAAACCGGAGCCCAGGAAACAGAGGAGGGCGTCTATGTGGAGTCTTGAGGACAGGGGCCGCTCTGGTCCTGGGTTCCGGAGGTTGGGATGAAGCCATTATTTCTCAACCCAGCAAATGGCTTGAAGCCAGGCTCTGGGCAGGCGGGGAGGGAGGGTGAGGAACTCCTGCAGCCCAGCTCTGTCCCCTCCTGGACTGAGCCCAGTCAACAGTCAACAGAGGCCATGGGGTTTTGCAAACCCCAACACCCAGCAGGCCTTTTGAAACTGTCAGGCTGGTAACACAAAGTTAAAAGCAGCTAGGCACATGCCTGTAATCCAGGCCAGCTGGGCTCTAGAAGATGTTCTTAAAAATAAAAAATAAAGCCCGGCACTGGTGGCTCATGCCTGCCCCTAATCCTAGTGACTCAGGAGGCTGAGAACTGAGGATCGTGGTTCAAAGCCAGCCTGGGCAGGGAAGTCTGTGAGACTCTTCTCTCCTCCAGCAAACCAGAAGTGGTGCTATGGCTCAAAGTGGTAGAGTGCTTCGCCTTCAACAAAAGAGCTCAGGGACAGAGCCCAGGCCCTGAGTTCAAGCCCCAGGACTGGCACACACACACACACACACACACACACACACACACACACACACACACACACACTAGTGGAAAAGTCCTGCCCACAATCCACTCTCTAGCAGCCTGCTGCTGGCCCGTGGGGACTGCTGAGATCTTCAAGTCTGAGAAGCATGGGAAGCTGTGGGCTTTGGGTCTTGTTTTGTTTTTTTCTCTCTTAGTTTAGGCTTCAACAGCCACAGGTGAAAAAGAAGCAGCTGCTGTCTTGAAAGCCTGGTATAGAGAGTTGTGACGTGACCCAGGACGGGGTCATCACCAGGCGAGTCTGCAGATCTTTGGGTGTTGAGCAGTGATTTCCACACGCTGTCACTATCACGCCTAAATGACACGCAGGCAGACAGAATTCCCCAAACAGGAACGGCCAGTACCCAGAACAAACAAGACGGTGCAGAGTACAAAGGAGCGTACCTTCAAAATCACCCCACACACCCCCAGACAGAAAACTTCACCCTGGAGAGACACGACAAACCCCCTCTGAGCCTAGGGACCCTGGATGGGGCAACGGGGGGGATCGAAGGTGATATTCTCCTTCTGTGGCCTCCCCAGAGCAGAGAGCTCCAGGCACACCCAGCACCTGGTCACAAAACCATAACCAGTGCCGTCACGGCCTACCTCAGTCCAGGGCCAGGGACGTCCCAGCCAGGGGCACTGTGGAAGGCTGAGTCCACTGAGATCCTGGGACAGGAACAAGGAGACCAGAGGAAACTAGGCCGGAAGGAAGTGAAGACTTCAGGACATAGACTTAGTTCATTAGTGGAGTTCCTGGAAGGGGGTGATATTGGGGTCCCTGGGACAGGGGGCGGGGGGCTCGCGTCATCATCTTAGCATCTTCCGATTCCAAAGCTGCTCCAGGACCCAGGGCGGGGCCAGTGCTAGGGTCTGTGCTGCAGGCCCAGGTTCCAGTCCCTGCCTGCCTCCTAGCTGCTCTGGTGGCTGAGAGCTGAGATCCACTTCAAAGCCAGCCCAGGCAGAAAAGTGCCGGAGACGCTTATCTCCAATGGACCACCCAAAAAAAGCCAGAAGTGAAGCTGCGGCTCACAGGGTAAAGCACCCGCCTTTCATGAAAAAGCTAAGAAACAGAGGGTACCCACGCTCTGTGTTGAAGGTATCAGCAACACACACACACACACACACACACACTCACACACCTTAAGCAACAACAACAACAAAAAAAAAAAAAAAACACCCTGTAGTTTAGCCAAACACCAGTGGCTCACACCTGTAATCCTAGCTACTCAAGAAGCTGAGATCTGAGAACTGCAGTTCAAAGCCAGCCCTGGGCAGGAAAAGTCTGTGAGACTCTTATCTCCAGTAAGACTATTCAGAAAAAGCTGGAATTGGCACTGTGGCTCAAGGGGTAGAGAACTAGCCTTGAGCACACCGAGGCTCCAGAACAGAGCCCAAGTCCTGAATTCAAGCCCCAGGACCGGCAAAAACCAAACCAAACCAAACCCTGGTAGTTTCAGACAGAAGGGGAAACTGAGGGGGAAGGGGGAGGCTGGGAAGGGATGTGAAGGGTAAACCAAAGGAGGAGGCTGCAATGCTTGGTAGGAAATGTACACATTATCCTGCCCATGTAATTGTAACCCCTCTGTACAGTATGTTCACAAATAAAATAAAATTAAATTTTAAAAAAAAAAAAGGGGGGAAACTGACCCTGTTCTGGAGTCTGGATATGGAGACCGAAGGAAGCAGAGAGTGAGCAGGAGACTGAGGTTGGGAGGATGGAAGTTCAGGCCAATTTTGCTCAGCTCTCAGTTAAGACCCCATCTCAACTGAAGAAATGGGGCATGATGGCATATTCCTGTCATTCTAGCCACCACGGGAAGTATAAATAGGTGGATCACAGTCCAAACCTGTAAAAACATGAGAGACTAGAGCAAAAACAGCTAGGGACATGGCTCAAGATGCAGAGTGCCTGCCTACCTGCCAAGCACAAAGCCCCGAGTTCAAACCCCAGTATCAACAAGAAATATACACAAACAAGCCAATGAGGACTCTCGGTGGAACTTGTGGTCTGAGATCTCATCGTGGAGCAAACGTTTTGATTTTCCAGTGATGGAATGTGGGCAGAATTCCCCCAGGGAAATCTGCCCGGCCACCTCCTCTCCTCGAGTGTTTTCTCAGACACTGGCTGACCCCAGGCCCAGGCTCCTGTGTTCTGGGTCCTGACCGTGGACGAGGTGTCCGGTTTTACATATCAGCGCACACAGAGAGGCTGTTTGTCACCCAGGGAGTGACGCAAATTTGGGAGCACCCGCCACTGACAACACTGGGGTTGTGCAAACAGATCAGCAAGGTTTGGACCAAACTGAACCGTGGCACAATGCCAGATGAGTGAAAAAAAGGTGGCAAACTGCCAGGACCTAGAGCTGGGGGCCATGGAACGACTTTGAGCAATGTGCTTAAGTAGCAGCTGGAAATGGAACAGTAGCGTCCTAAACAGAACGCGGTCTTTCTGCTCGGGGCTTAGTCCTGGCCATGTTACTAGAGGTAGAGATGAAAGAACAAAGGAGGAGTTCTTCTCTCCCCCCTAACAGTTTCACAGCCTGAGATCGGGGCCAGATCATTCTCTGCGGCCCCCCCCCCATCACTGTAGGCTTATGGGGAGTCCCCCGGCTTCCATCCGGAGAATGGCAAGTCCTCAGCCCAGCGATGACAATCAGATGATGTCTGCAGTGTAAAATCACCCCCAGAGTAGAGCTGGGCATGGACTGCAGCAGCTGGGAACGGCGGGGAGTAGGGAAGGAGGGGGAAGGGATGTAACCAGTGACCCTGAACCCCCCCCCCGGGCTGGAAAACACGCTTGTGCTTTGGCTTTATTTTATTTTTTGTCAGTTGTGAAGGGTTTGAATTCAGGGCCTGGGTGCTGACACTGAGTTTTTGTGTTCAAGGCGAGCGCTCTGCCACTTGAGTCACAGTGCCACTTCCAGTTTTCTGGTGGCTCATTGGAGATCAGAGTCTCATGGCTTTTCCTGGCCAGGCTGGCTTTGAACCACGACCCTCAAGATTTCAGCCTTCTAAGTAGCTAGGAATTCAAGTGTGAGCCAATGGCACCTAGCTGCTATGACATTTGGGTGACAGATGCTGACCAGACACGGGCTTAGCTCCCAGGAAGAGGGGCTGGCCAGCCACTGCGCTAGAAAGATGGCTGTGTGTCCAGCTGTCTGCCTGCACGGCTGGGCGGCCCATGCCTGCAGTGCTCAGTTGGCTGTTTGAGTTTTTCTTTCCCCTTCCTTCCTTCCTTCCTTCCTTCCTTCCTTCCTTCCTTCCTTCCTTTCTTTGTGACAGTACTGTGGCTTGAACTCAGGCCCTGGGCACTGTCCTTTAGCCTTTTCACACAAGGCTAGAGCTCTACCATTTGACCCATACCTCCACTTTTGGCTTTTGGCTGGTTAATTGGAGATAACAGTCTCACTGTGCTGGCTGGCCTCAAAGCTGGATCCTCAGATCTCTGCCTCCTGAGTAGCTAGGATTACAGGTGTGAACCACTGGTGCCCAGAAAATTTTTTCTTTCTTTCTTTCTTTCTTTCTTTCTTTCTTTCTTTTCTTTCCTTCTTTCTTTCTTTCCTTCCTTCCTCCTTCCTTCCTTTCTTCTTCCTTCCTTTCTTTCTTTCTTTCTTTCTTTCTTTCTTTCTTTCTTTCTTTCTTTCTTGTGTGTGCTGTAAGTATGGCTTGAACTCAGCACCTTTGGGATTCTTTATTCTTCTTTCTCTGATACCTACTATGTGCCAGACGCTGTGCGAGCACCTAGGTCCAGCCGTGGACTGGACAAGCAAGACCCCCCACTTGTAGCTCTGTCCAGCAGGTGGGTGTTGGGACAGGACCCAGCAGAAACACTGGACAGAGCCCATGTGGTGAAGGCCGGTGGGGAAGTTTCGGAGGAAGAGGTCCGCCACGGTGAAGGGCACATTCAGAGAATCGTCTGAAGTATGGCCACGTGGGTGAGGCTTCCAGGAAGGGCCAGGCAGGCAGCGTGAGACCCAGCACCCCCTCCCCGCCCCGCCACCCTGGGGGCAGGGGGACTCCACATGGCATGGCAGGGCCATGTGCCACGTAGATGTAACACACCGATCCAGGAACACCCGGACGCCACCTCATGTCCCCGCACACCGGGGGGTGTCCCGGGGCAGGCCCAGGACAGCGTGTCCTGCCCACAGGGATGGCTGGGCCAGCTGTGTGTGCCCTGGCTGCCCGCCTTCTCATCGATACTCCTGACCTGCCCAGGATGACAAGAGATCTTTGTCGTGGGGGCCTGGGAGAGAACCAGCCCAGGTGCGTGTGTGTGTGTGTGCGTGTGCAAACGGCCCTCTGTGCCCCCCACACACACACAGTCAAGGGTGGACAGGAGGCTGAGCGCGGTGCAGCGAGACTTCTCTTCTCATTTTCCTTGTTCTTTTTGGTGATGCTGGGGTTTGAACTCAGGGCCTCGGTGCGCTCTAGGCAAGCTCTACCCAGTCGAGCCTTGCCCCCAGCCTTTCTAAATTAGTTTTTCCAATGAGATCGTCTCGTGCTAATTTTTCCCAGCTGGCCTGGAACTTTGATCCTCAGCCCTTCCTCTGTCTTCCAAAAAGCTGGGATTGCAGGCCCTTGCCTCCACGCCCAGCCCTCAGTTTCTCTTTCTGTAAGATGGTGATTGTTACTGAGCCCTCTCCTGGTCCTTGGCCACTTGCTGAGGGAGGGCTCTGTGGCCGTTACCCATTCGGGTGGATCATTTTTATTTCTTTTTCTCTTTTTGAGACAGGGTCTGGCTGCCCTGGCAGCCTGGGACTCGCAGGCTGAGTTGCTTAAAGGTTTCTCAGGATCCCATGCTAGCCCAAGTCCTGGGGTAGTTGATGTTACCATGTGCAAATGAAGAAACTGAGGGTGGGAGGGAAGGGAGGGCAACGAGGCCACTGGGACCGGAGACCCAGCCCCAGAACGCAGAAGCTCCAGCGACCAGGAGGTGTGCTCTGGGCAGGGGCGTGGCCTTGTGGGCGTGGCCTCGCGGGCGCCCTGGGACCCCATTGGCTGCCTGGAGGTGCTGGGGGAATAAAGCCTGAGCAGAGTGCACACCGGGGGTCCAGTTCTGCAGTCTGTGCTGCCCCTCGGCTTGGACCACCGACCACCGATCCAATCCCGCAGCTCCTTACCGCCTCTGCCGGGTAAGTGGCCCCGTTCTCAGCTAACACCCCCCCCCCCCCGGGCCTGACTGGCTGGGGAATCCCAGTGGGGACTGTCAGGGAAGAGGGGGGCAAGTAAGGGACAGGGGGCGGATAGATCTCTGCAGCCAGGGGCTCCAGGCCTTGGTGTCCCTTTCTGTACAGTGGGACAATCTCAGAGTCCACCCCTCGCCCCCATCCCTCCCTACCCCCCTGTACCTTCCTACCCTCCCTCACCCCCACTCGGATGGGGGAAATGAGCTGTAAGAGGTGACAGTCACTGAGTGTTCCCAGTCCCCAAGCCACTTCCCTCCCTCCGGCAGGTGGGATGGGTTTCAGGTCTCTGAACCCCTTTCTCTGAGAGCCCAGCCCAGGAGAGGGTTGCTGGGGCTCCCCAAATCTGCCTGACAAGGGGTCCTTGTGGTAGGATCCGCAGGCTTTCCATGCCCAGGGGTCATGACTGGGTGCCGCGGCTGGGTCATAACCATAGGAACTGAAAGTTATCGTCAGAAGATTTGGGGGTGCACTCTTGTTTTGTTTTTATTTTGTGCTAGTCCTGAGGTTTGCATTCAGGTCCTGGGCACTGTCCCTGAGCTCTTTTGCTCAAGGCTAGTGCTCTTCCACATGAGCCACAGCGCCACTTCTGACTTTCTGGTGGTTAATTAGAGATAAGAATCTCAGACTTTCCTACCCTGGCTGGCTTCAAACTTCCATCCTCAGATCTCAGCCTCTTGAGTAGCTAGGATTACAGGTGTGAGCACTAGTGCCTGGCTAGGAGCACCTGTTGTGAAGTGCCCACCATATCTGACATTCAAGACATCTACCTGAGAGGAGGTGACTGGCCTGGGATCTGCATTAATCTGGGTGGTCGTGGGGTGGTCAGAGAGGGATGTGCTGAGGTAGGTGAGGTGCCCCTCCCCACTCCCCGCACTTTCCTTATAACTGAGAACTCTAGCCAGCTGTCTGCAGTCTATCCTTGAGCCAGGAGTGCCAAGTCCGGGGGTCTGGACTCAATGGTGACATTAAAAATGGAGGTGCTTGCCAGGCACCAGTGTCTCACGCCTGTCATCCTCGCTACTCAGGAGGCTGAGATCTGAGGATTGAGGTTCAAAGCCAGCCCAGGCAGGAAAGTCCGTGAGACTCTTATCTCCAGTAAACCACCAGAAAACCAGAAGTGATGCTGTGGCTCAAGTGGTAGAGCACTCGTCTTGAGCTGAAGAGCTCAGGGACAGCGCCCAGGCCCAGAGTTCAAGCCCCACAACTGACCAAAAAAATAGAGGTGCTAGCCAGGTACAGGTGGCTCATGCCTGTAATCCTAGCTATTCAGGAGGCTGAGATCTGAGGATAGAGGTTCAAAGCCAGCCTGGGCAGAAAAGTCTGTGAGACTCTGATCTCCAATAAACCACCAGAAAACCAGAAGTGGCGCTATGGCTCAAGTGATAGAGCGCTAGCCTTGAGCTGAAGAGCTCAGGGACAGCGCCTAAGCCCAGAATTCAAGACCCACAACCGACCAAAAGAAAAAAAAAATGGAGATGTTGGCTTGGATTTATCTGGGCTGCAGGGGACACCAGACAAGCCCTCATCCAACCTTCTGCCCAAGCTGGGGGAGAATCAGATCTCCCCTGTAAATCCTAGCGAGACCAAAAGATTCAACCTGCAGGTGAGGCCACAGAGCCTGAGAGAGCTTGTGCTCTGAGCTCACCACCTGAGCTCCCCCAGCAGCCCAAACCACACCCCATTTTCCAGACTGGGGAAGCAGAGGAGGAGGACAGATTTCCTGCTCATGGCCCAAGATGAGCTCATGGCTGGGGCTGAGGTTGACAGTCTTGGGTCACAGTATCACCTCAGAGCTTTTCTCACCGCCTCCTCCTCTCCCCCCCCTGCCCCCCCAACCTCAGGGCAACCGCCAGCACCCGGCCAGCTCTCGGGACCCTCCGCAATGGCCTCGGCAGAGCCCCTGCACGTGAAGAGCCCCGTCCGCGACAGCATGACCCTGACCAAGGTGGCCGGCACCAGTGTCTACCTCAAGATGGACAGCTCCCAGCCCTCCGGCTCCTTCAAGATCCGTGGCATCGGGCACTTCTGCAAGACGGTACAGGCCGGGGGGGTGGAAAGGGGGGTGTGGGGGGGAGAGCCCTCCTTCCTCCCGAAGACCAGGGTCTGGACCCCATGATTCAGGAGCTGGGGAGATGGCCCACACCTGCTTTCCCATACCTGGCAGACTCCCAAACAGATGCAAAGGGGCGCTAGGTGGGCTGGCCCCCCTGCCCTGGGGGTGAAGGCCGCGCCCAGCGGCCCTCACCTCCGCTCTTGTCTCCACAGTGGGCTGCGCGGGGCTGTGAGCACTTCGTCTGCTCCTCGGGTAAGCCAGCAGCTTCCTGTGTCCTCGCTGCGTGTCCTCGGGCCACCGCACCACCTCTCTGCGCCCTCACTTGCGCTGTTTGTTACACACCTGTGCCCGCAGTCTCCACTCTGAATTCTAGGAGGAGGCCCGCGGTCATGGGGGAGGAAGGGGAGACCAGAGCTCTTAGTGCAGGGGTGACCTGGCCAGGTCACTCACACTGAGGCATTGCCACCACCCCCCACGCACAGCGGGCAACGCAGGCATGGCGGCCGCCTATGCCGCCAGGAAACTGGGCATCCCCGCCACCATCGTTGTGCCCAACACCACGCCCGAGCTCACCGTGGAGCGGCTCAAGAGCGAAGGAGCTGTGGTCGAGGTGGTGGGAGAAGTAAGTGCCAACCAAGATCCTACCTCTCCGGCCCCACCCACCACCCAGCCAAGCCCACCCCTGTCCTCCTAGGACACCTGGGGAGGGACAGGATCCCACCTCTCTGGCCCCGCCCATCCTGGCCTCGCCCACATCCCAAGCCCCACCCACCACCCAGCCACGCCCACCCCTGTCCTAGGACACCTGGGGAGGGACAGGATCCCACCTCTCTGGCCCCGCCCATCCTGGCCTCGCCCACATCCCAGCCACGCCCATCCCCCCCATGTCCCCTATCTCCGTCCTATGGCCCCACAGACACTGGTGGAGGCCTTCGAGCTGGCCAAGGCCCTGGTGAAGAACAACCCCGGCTGGGTGTACGTGCCCCCGTTCGATGACCCCCTTATCTGGTGAGTGGGTCTCTGGGTCCCCTGGTGTGGGTGGTGGGCGTCTGTCACACATAGCTCCACAGAGATGGGGACTCCAATGCAGCCCCCCCCCAGGAGCAAGGACCAGAGAGGAAGGAAGCAGCTCATCTGGGGATGACTCAGTGACACGGGCAGGAAGTGGGTGGAAGGGGCTCTGGTGGGCAGGGAGCCTTCCCTGGCTGCTGGGGCTTCGTCCTTGGGTGCCCCGGGGGTCCTCCACACGCGGAGGAGCCGTGGGGGTGTTTAGCCAAAGTCTCCCTTACCCACCGGCTCAGGGGCGTCACCTCCTGGCGGCATCACCTCCTGGCACCGCCGGAGGCCACATTGTAAGGCAGCTGCAGAGGCCAGACAGGCTGACAGCCGGGGCTGGGGGCAGGCAGGGGTGCCCCAGACCCATCAGATGAGGGCAGGTGCAACCCAACCTGTCATCCCAGTGGGGGACCCCTGCCTGGCGTCCCCAGAGAGCTCAGCCCTGACCTGTCCCCCACTTCTCCTGACCTCACCCCCCAGGGAAGGCCACATGTCCATCGTCAAGGAGCTGAAAGAGGCGCTGAGCACAAAGCCAGGGGCCATTGTACTGTCGGTGGGCGGCGGGGGGCTGCTGTGCGGAGTGGTCCAGGGACTGCAGGAGGTGGGCTGGGGGGACGTACCCATCATCGCCATGGAAACCATCGGTGCCCACAGCTTCCACGTGGCCACAAGGGAAGGCAAGCTGGTCTCCCTGCCCAGGATCACCAGGTGAGCAGCCGGGGAGTCTCCCACGCCCCCTAGCCCTGTTTTACAGGCGAGGAAACTAAAGCTGTGGGTGATTGTGCATAGGCTGGCTGGGACTGCATGCCAACAATGTCCCATTTCCTAGGGTAAAAATGTTAATATTAACGAGTGGATGTGTGTGTGTGTGTGTGTGTGTGTGTGTGTGTGTGTGTGTGTGTGTGTGTGTGTGTGTGTGTGTGTGTGTGTGTCTCCTAGGGCTTGAACTCAGGATCCGTCCCTTAGCTTTTTGTCTCAATGCTGGCGCTCTACCACTTGAGTCATAGCTCCACTTCCGGCTTTTTGATGGTTAATTGGAGATAAGAGTCTCACAGCTTTTCTGCCTGGGCTGTCTTTAAACCATGATGATCAGATCTCGGTCTCTTGAGTATTTAGGATTAGGGGTGTGAACCAGAGATACCGGGCTACATTAATCATTTCTAGAAATCAAGGTTTACACACAGCATTAATCTGCCAGTCATTTATTGAGTCCCTGACTTGTGCAAGACACTGGCTGATCTCAGAGAGAGATGACAAATATCCGTACCTCTTGCTCTCAGGACATTCATATTCCAGCACCCAATCTTTGTCCCACTGCACTTAGCTTTGGGGGTGCATGCAGTACAGCAACAGTGGCTTAACATAGAGCTTTATTTTTCTCTGCTATGAGAATCTGAAGGGCGCCATGTCGTGGGCAAGTCCACATCAGAGACCAGGTTCCTGGAGTTTCTTGCCCCACTATGCTAAGTCCAAAATGGCTGCCTACGTGCCAGCTAGCACGGCCACCCTCCATCTGGCAGGAAAGAGGAAGCAAAGGCAAATGGCTGTGCCCAGCCTTTAAAGACAAAGTACAGCTGGCTTTTTGACTGTAACAGGGTTCCATCCCAGGAAACATCATCAGGTGAAAACACCCTAAGTCAAAAAAAAAAATCAAATGCACCTCACTCACCATATTCTTCTACTACGGAGTTGTCCCCAACCCCTGCCCACAAAGGGAGTCAGCATTGTACCCTAAATCGGTCGCCTGGAGCGAGTCCCAAGTTCCAAATCCAAAGCACACTCTCCCTTCCACATGATCAGTGTTGAAAACTGGCTGAACTGTACTTCCTCTCATTGGACAGAACTTGTCACGTGATCACACCTAGCTGCAAGGGAATCTGGGAAAGTGTCTTGATGCCAGGTCTCCATGGGTGCAGTTAGAATACCTACAGTAGACAAGAGTTCTCTGCCCCAGACAGGAATCCTCTGGATTTCTGAGTCTGGCCGTTGCTGTTCTGGCCTCTGTTCCCTGCCGGGACAGAAGTGGTCATTGTGGAGATTCCCCCCCCCACTACCCCCCCCCCCCCGCCTCAGTTTCCTTATACAAAACTCAGGCAATTAGTATCAGCAAAAGCTGCCATGCATTACGTCATGCATGGTGCTTGTTTTGGTGGGGGCGGGGGTAGGGGTGGGGGACCGTGGCACTATGGGGTCACACCTAGGAGGTGGCTGCAATCCTGAGCCTGGAAGCCTAGGCAGAGAGGGGCAGGCTCCTGGGCTCCCCACGCCCCCGAGCTGCAGGGGCTGTCTCTTACATGCACCTGTTTCTCTCCTCCTTGTCCCCATCTCTGCCTCCTTCCTCTCTCGCCTGCCCCTCCCCCATTCCCTCCGCATCCCCACCTCTCCCAGTGTCGCCAAGGCTCTGGGTGTGGCAACTGTAGGGGCACAGGCCCTGAAGGTGTTTCAGGAACACCCCATTTTCTCTGAGGTTGTCTCGGACCAGGAGGCTGTGGCTGCCATTGAGAAGTTTGTGGGTATGTGCCAAGGGACCTGCTCACCCCAATTTTGCCTCCTATCTCTGTCTAGAATGTGGCCTTTCTCATAGTAGACAAAGTTTAAAACACACACACACACACAGAAATGTAAGTTTGGTAACCATAAAAATAGGGAATAGTAACTAAATGTTTCAAATGTTGATTCTGAGCTTCCTAGTAGCCATGGTAAAAGAGGAAAGGATGGGCTCAGAGTTGGATTTGCAGGAGGGTCAATAACTGAACTCGCTCTAGGTTCAGCCTAGGACAGGGACTGGAGGCGAGAGGGTGGAGCACTATGCTGCTGCCACTTAATTCTCCTGAACTTGTAGGCAATTTGGCTACTCAGCTGTGCTGCTCAGTGCTTCAGCAATGACCACCATTTCACATCTGTGAATGCTCAGGACCAAACCTAGACCCTGCCTCAGGCTCGGAGGGCCCTACCTACCCGGTGTGATCATGAGAGTTTGGGCCAAGACTTGAGTCTGTGGCCAGAGCTGAGCTGACTGGTTCATGTTCCCCAAGCTCTGCAAGTGGCCTGTTCTGATTGGCCCATGACCCCCAAGCTCCACAAATGGCCTTGCAGTTCCTCACACCCACCTGACTACACCCTTTCCCCCCCCTGCAGACGATGAGAAGACCCTGGTGGAGCCCGCCTGTGGGGCTGCCCTGGCTGCCATCTACAGCCAGGTGGTGAAGAAGCTCCAGAGGGAGGGGAAGCTGCCGGTGCCCCTGTCCTCCCTGGTGGTCATTGTCTGCGGGGGCAGCAACATCAGCCTGGCCCAGCTGCAGGCCCTCAAGGCACAGCTGGACATGAAGAACGGGCTGCCGGAGTGAGGCCCGGCCGCGCCTGGGATGGGTTTACACCTGCACCTCGCCGTGAATACTCCTTCTGGATTGTGAGCAGAGTTGGGCTGGCCAGTCAGCAGCCCCCCGAGGTGCTGAACTGAGCCTCTGGAACAAGGGACGGCTCTCAGCCACCCGAGGGTGGCGGCTGCCTGGAGCAGCGCCCCGGGTCCGTGGCGGGGTCCCAGATCTCAGCAGGAGGGACTCGGCACCCAGGCTTCCCCCCAAGCCGAACCCGAGAGCACTGCACAGACTCACATCAGGACGCCCTCCCCCCGAGCCCAGCTCAGCTCAACCAGTTTTCTAATGTGCACTTTTTCATTGAAAAGGATAAATACATATTTATAAAACAATAACAAAAAATCTTGGCTAGGTGGCTCACACCTGTCATCCTACTCAGGAGGCTGAGATGTGAGGATCCCAGCTTGCAGCCAGGCTGGGCGGTCCATGAGACTCCTCGCCAATTAATCAGCAAAAAGCTGGGCTAGAAGGATATGGCTCCAGTGGTAGAGCACCAGCTGTGACCAAGAAAGCTGGGCCAGTTTCGGGCCCTGAGTTCAAGCCACACACACACATCATGGCAGCCAACAAGAAGCAGGTCAGGTGCCTGGTAACCACAGGCCTCTTGGGACAGGGAAGCAGGGCCGGGCCTGTACTGGGGGCCCGACGGGGGCTGGCTAGCAGTAGGTGGCGCGTGCACAGAGCTCCCGGCTCCCTCACCGCACCCTGGGGTGGCTGTGATCATCGCAGCCCCACTTTGCAGATGAGGCCACCAAGGCTCTAAGGTTTCTACACCTAGTGAGAGACAGAGGCCGGACTCGAAGCCATGTCCGTGGATCCAGGGAGGGCTGTGTGCTTTCCACCCCCAGCACAGACAGCATGAAGGTCTCAGCTGTCAGGCAGGCTGTGCGGGAGGCCATTGGGACGGGGCTGCTCTGGGATGGTCTACAGCCTACATAGAAGGGCCTTAGAGGGCCGGGCGGTTACCAAGGCCCTAGTCAGAACCTCGTGCATGGCAGGTGCTCAATAAACACCTAGGAAGGAAGGAAGGATGAATGGATGGGTTACTGGGCAGATGGATGGGTGGGTGACTGCATGTGGACAGACATCTATGTCAGTGGGAGGTATAACTGAAGCCAGCCAAGAGACGGGCCCGCCCCTTCCCTCACCCCAAGAAGCACGGCGCAGCCACAGCCTGTCATGTTTAATGGCATCACGCACGGCCTGCCCTTCGGTGGCCGCAGCAGGGTGCTGTGGCTCTGCGCGGAGCCCAGGGGCAGGCCTAGGCAGGGGTGGGGCAGGCCAGAGCCTGGGCGCAGAGCCACCAGCCCCGCAGGGAGAAGACACTGAGAGTCCTCCAGCCACAGGTGGCCGGAAACTTTGGTTTGTGTGCGTGGTCAAGCTTCTATCCTCAGGAAGCTGCCCAGACAGAGGGACGAGGGACACGGGCAGGGCTCCTCCCCGAAGGGGGAGGCGCCAGCCTGGCCAGGACCAGCCAGAGACCACACCCAGGTCCCAGCAGGAAGCTCACTACCCCAGGAATCCCAAGCCAGGGAGAGGGGAGGAGGCCTGGGGGGAGGCCCAGTTTAGGACTGAGGAGGGAGCAGAGTATTAGGGCAGGCCCAGAGATGGCAGAGACATGGAGAAACGGGGGGAGAGGGAGGGAGGGAGGGAGAGCGGCGGAGGGGGAGAGAGCCACGGAGGGAGGGAGCGAGCGAGACAGGCAGGGCGGGATGGCCGTGGCTGCCCTGCTTCAGGGGGACAGTGAGGTCAGGCCTGTGCCCCGCTGGGTTTGCATGTCACTCCGCGAGGAGACCACTGGATGCAGATGGCCCTGGATGCAGGAGACCCTGGTGACAAATCAGGGCCGCTCAGAGGGCGGGGCGGGTCTCCAGAACGGGTCCCACAGGACCTCCACGGGCAAGAACTTCCAGAGGTCCGGCTGGCCCATGTGCAGCACGTCTGGGAAGGGCGAGGAGCTCCACTGGAACGGGGGCACCTGGTCCCACGTGGGGCCGCTGACGGCCAGCAGCCCCAGGGCCTTGGCTAGTGACATGCTGGTGACCTGGGGGTGGGGGAGCAGAGGGCAGGTGGATGAGATCTGGGGGGGCCTGGCCCTCCTGACCCCTGACCTTGACCGAGGCCATGGCCCCCGTCCTGCCCGTGAACCCCACCCCCTGCAGCCCTCCCCACCCCAGGCCACCTTCGCGTCGATGCCCCCGTGGGAGCGCTGCCGTAGCGCCTGGAACGGGTAGGACCCGTTGGCCGGGTTGAGGTCAGAGCGGGCGGAGATGGCGTTCTCCCCGTTGGGCTTGGGGTCGCAGGCCTCGCACAGCGACAGGGGGTCGTGGAGGAAGTTGTTGTACCTGGCGAGCGGAGGCACAGGAGCCTCAAGGCCACCGCCCCGGGGCTCCCCCGACCAGCCCATGCACCCCACCCGCCCCAGGAAGAGCAGGAGCGGGAGGCACCCGGCTCTGTCCCTCCACAACACTGCTGGGGACTCCGATGGCCCCGGCCACACAGCCACAGCCACGCCGGCCCTACACGGATCCCTCCACCCCCCGGGAGACGGGGGCTCCCCGGCATGGCATGGCGGGGCGCGGCGCACCTCATCAGCCGGATCATGGAGTGCATGTCGCGCACCAGCGAGTGGTCCCGCTGGAAGATCTGGGCGCGGGGGCTCTTGTCGTAGGAGAACCAGTCCCCGTACTGGGCCACCAGCTCCCGCAGCCCGCTGGCGTTGAACACGGTCTCGGAGGACCTGCCAGCGGGACAGAGCTGGTCACCAGGACGCGGACCCAGGCCCTGGCCTGACGCCCAGGGGCGGTGACAGCACAGCGCCGTCGCTCACACCGGGACACGGGGCGGCGGGGATGGAGTCCACGGCTCTGGGGCCCACCCCACGCAGGCTCATCCCCAGCCTCCCACGATTGATTCCCTGCACCAGGCGGGAAGCAAGGGGCCCCGAGGCAGCCGCGCTGGAGAAGTGGCAGGCTGCCCCATCCACCCCCGCCGCGCTGCCCCGACCTCGGGGGCCGGAGCTGGGGCCACAGACTGGGCTTTGAGGCACAAGAGCACAGGGACTCGCTGCCCGCCCCCCCCCCCCCCCCCCCCGCAAAGCCTGGAAGCGGACCAGCTCCAGCACAGTGGGAGGCCTGCAGCTCAAGCCCAGTGCCGGCAAAAGCAAACAAGTCACCCAGGGGAGAACCCTGCCCCCCCAGAAGCAAGGGCAGCTGGGAGGCAGGCGAGGGGGGAGGGCACGTACGGGATGTTGTAGCTGGCCCAGTAGGTGGCGTGGTAGAGCTCCTGGGTCTTGTCAGCTATTACCACCATGCCCCTGGGAGCAGAGGGTTCAGTGAGCACCTGCGGCCTGCGCCCGCACAGGCCCGAGGCCCCGCCCCTGCCAGAAGGGGCGACTCTCCAGCCCTGGCTCATCCCCTCCCTGCCAGCCCCCCAGGAGGTCACTCACGGGATCTGTTCCAGGATGGTGAGCACCCTGCTCGTAACACTGGGCCCTCCAGGAAGGAACACATTGTAGTCCACGATCATCCACTGGTTATTATACCTGCGGTGAAGGCGGGGACTGAAGAGAGCCGGGCCGCTGCCCAGCCCCTGCCCCCGTGCCCACACAGCCGAGTCCCGGGCAGGGATGGCCTAGGAATGCCCGCCACCACCCTGACAACACATGGCCCGGCTGGGTGCCCGCGCTGCTGGCCCAGAAGGGCATTCCGTGGCTCCCCAGCATGTGTGGGCCTCTCTGGGCCCTCTGAGACCCAGGGTCACAAGCCTGCCCCCTCCTCCTCCTCCTCCTCTCCTTCCTTCTCCTCCTCTCCCCTCCTCCTCCTGCCAAACCTGATCTTCCCACCCAACCTTCAAACAGAAAGGGCGAGTCCTTTCCTCCTGGGCCTCCTGGTGCCTGAGGGCTGAGGACTCTGTCCCAGGCCAGAGCCCACTCACGTGCCACTGTTGAACCTCTTGAAGGTGTCTGTCCAGGAGTCCCCATCCACAGCCAGGCGGTTGGCCACGATGTTCCGCACCCACTCCAGCACGCAGCCCTCGGGCTGCACGTACTTCCACAGGGCGGGGTTCTTGTTGCCGATAGTGGTCTCCAGTGTGACCTGGGTGGGGGAGGGCGTTTAGGGACACTGCACAGCCCAGGCAGGTGGCCTGCCACCACGTGGCCGTGCTGAAACTGAGTGAGGAGTGGTTTGTTACACCCTCCTGTTCAGTGCCCAGCACTGGTGGCTCCTGCCTGTAATCCCAGCTACTCAGGAGCCTGAGATCTGAGGATCACAGTGTGAAGCCAGCTGGGGTTGACAAATCTGAGAGACTCCTATCTCCAATTAACTAGCAAAAGCCAAAACTGGAGGTGTGATTCAAGTGGTAGAGGGCCAGCCTTGAGCAAAAGAGCGAAGGGACAGCACCCAGGCCTCGCCCTGGGACAAAAACAGGGGGCGGGGGAGTGTCCTGCTGAGAACCTGTAACATCAGGCGGCACACGTCTAGGCACACGTCTAGACTTCCTGGGGTACAGACCGCTCATCAAGGGAACGATGCCGCTGTCTTTCTGGCTGTCCCCACAACCAGCTTCTGGTCAGCTCTGCCAGGCATCTGAACAGCCTTGGGGGGCAGGGGACCTCCAAGACCCCCTCCCCCAAACCACCTGCTTTGTAGCTGACCAAAAAACGGGAGGGGAGGCCCTGCAGGAGGAGAGTCCCCTGAGGTCCCGTGTTCCCAGGGGGCTGAAGCCCCCCCTGCGGCTGCCACACTCCCCAGCAAGCCCCCACCCCCATGCCCAGCCTTGGAGAAAAGCAACAGAAAAGACAGAGCAGCGGCCCTCCATCAGTACACCCCACCCCCACCCTGTGCAGAGGGCACTTTGAGAGGAGAGCCGGGTCTCCAGCAGGGCTGGGGGGGGGGTGGTGCCCTGGGATCGCGGGACGCTGGCCTCCTTTGAGGGTGCCAAACAAGCCTGGAGACCCGCCAGGTGATGGGGGAGGGGCGGGGGAACAGCCCATTGTCAACAGGAGTGATCCACCAGACCCAGGCTCAGAGCCCTGGACTCGGGCAGAACAAGGTCGAGGTCGTGGGCAGGGAGGAGGGGGAGCCTCCCCAACACCCACGGGAGGTCACAGAAGTCAAGGGGACTCCCCCAAACCTGGATTAAGACACAGGGTCCCAGGCCACGTCAGCCCTCCCCCCCCCCACATAGTGTGTGATCTCTGCTGATCGAGCTCTTGTGGGGGTCTGGGCACCCCAGCCGGAAAGGAGCTCGGGCAGTTTGGCAGGCGGTGGCCATCTCCACCTCGATCCTGGACTGTGGCTCACTCTGGGGCAGGTCCCCGGGGAGGGGGCACAGGTGACTCACCAGCCCGCTGCCCAGAATGTAGAAGTCGTCACAGGAGAAGATGGTTCCCGGGTAGGACGAGAAGACCTGCTTGCTGCCGGGGATCAGGGGCTGGTCCTCTGGAGGGGGGGGCAGCGAGGGGCTGGTGAGCAGGTCTGCGGAGACCAAAGCACCCACACCCGGCCAGGCGAGGTCCCCAGGTGGGAAGCGAGCAGGCCCTGGAGGAAACCCCACTCCACCCCTTCTGTCCTTTAGAAGGGGGCGTGTGGCTGGGTGTGGCAACATACGCTAATCCCAGCACCCAGGAGGCTCAGGCAGGAGGATCCAAGTTCCAGGCCAGGGCAGACCTGCAGCTGCCCAGGACAGTGTCCACCAAGGAAGAAGCCAGGCCCACGTGAGCCGCTGGTGCCACACAGGGCCCCCACCAGGCCACGCCAGCCACACGAGCCAGGCCCTGGCCAGCAGGGTGGCTCACTGAGTCCGGCTTCCTGCGCTCTACCTCTCACGTGGGCTACTACACTTGGGGGCGTGCAGCGTGCCAGAGTCCAAATGTCTCTTACCACAGGACGCTGCCGGCTAAACCCCACCATGCTAGAAGCTTCCTGTGTGTGCCTTAACGCAGTGGGCAAAGCACTCTTCCCCGGAAGGGGCTGCTTTAGAGGCAGGGCCGGGCTGGGGCTGACCCCTGCCCCGGTCCTGCGGCAAGCGCAAGCGGGTACCCCTTGTCAAGTCGGGACACCCCCAGCAGGGCTCCGCAGCAGCACCCCGCCCCGCGGGGCCCGCCCACACTCCTGTGGGGTGCTCACACCTGCGGGGCCCTCCCGGAACTGCAGCCAGTACTTCTTGATGACCCGCAGCATGTTCTGGTAGGAGTTCCAGGTGTTGTGGGCCACCAGCAGGTCGCGGTGGCCGGGCAGCAGCTTGACCAGGGCGGAGCAGGAGCCCGAGCCCAGCACGGGCTTGCTGTTGCTCTTGTTCAGGGCGGGCTCCAGGTCTTCCAGGTCTCCCGAGAGCTGCAGCAGGCTGCGGGGCCAGATTCTGGGGTCACAGGCCTGCGGCCCCACACCCGCCGCAGCCCGAGGCTCGAGGGGCCGGCTGACCCACTGGGCTGGGGTGCAGGAAAGGGTGGAGCTGGCATGGGACGGGGTCTCACTGGGAGGTGCGGAGCCCTCCCCACCCTGTGCACGCTTGGGGGGCACTTACAGGAACCCCAAGGGTTTGATGGTGAACTTCTCCGTCGGGAAGGCCACACGGCCTTCGTAGCTGTCCTCCAGGCCTTTCAGCTGCAGGAGGGTGAGCCGCACCTAGGGGTGGGGTGGGGGTGAGGCCTCTCCCCAGGGCTGCCCCTCTCCCTCGAGGAAGGGGCTCCAGCCCGCGCTGGTCCTTGCACGCCAAGTACTCCCTTGCTTCCAGTGGACTACGTCCCCAGCTTGTGCCCACCCCAGTTACCCCCACTGAAAAGCCGAGGTCAAAAGCCACCTCCTCCAGGAAGCCCCCCATCCCGTGCTGGCCCACTGGTGACTACTGCCAGTCTGAGTTTGGTTCCTAGCTGTCCCTGCTCCCCGTGGGCACCCCGGAGCCACGATCGCCACACCTCTCACAGGCCTGGCCCGTGCCCAGGGGCGGGGGAGGGAGGGACACGTTGGTGGGGGCACGGGTGGATGGATGGACGGACAAGTGGATGTGTGAGTGGGTGAGGGTTGGAGGTGGAAGGGTGAGGTGCAGGGGGATGGGAGGTGTGAACAGCAGTGAGAATCGCAGATGTGTGAACAGGCATCCGTTTTGCAGAGCTAGACTGGCGGAGAGCTCCCAGGTAAGCCCCGGAGTGTCCCGGGATGCTCACGGTAACTGACTTTTTCACTGAGGACGGAGACAGCAGCCCAAAGGCAAAGCCCCGGCACAGCCAGGGAAAGGGAAACACCTCCACTGGGCCCCAACTCTGTGTTTTCATTTTGTCCCTTTCCTCTTCTCAAACTGTTTCCACCTGCACTTGATACACACCATGTGGGAAGCAATCACCTTGCTATGCGAGAAAAATATGTGATGGGAGAGAGCAGAATGGGCCAGGGAGATGGGAAGAGGCTGGCACGGGGCATCCACACACCCCAGGGCGGACCAAGAGCGGGAGGCGGGCAGCTGGCCAGCGGGGAAGCCGGGCGCCCCAACGGCAGCACTGCCCCCCACGAGAGGCCCACCTGGTGCCAGTAGGTGGAGTTCACCTGCTGCTCCATCTCCGCCTGCATCCATGCCAGATTGGCCTCCAGGAAGCTCTTGAGCTTCTCACAGTAGCCGACCTCGTACTCGAACGGGCCGCAGTAGTTCACCACTGTGTTCATCCAGTGCATGTAGATGAGCTGGGGAGCGACAGATGATGGGGGGGGGTGGACCCTGAGGGCTCAGCCCGGCCAGAGCAGAGGCACCTGAGATCATGCCCATTCTCCCCTCCCACCGCCTCCTGCAGCTCCCAGCTCTTGCCCCTGCCAGGGCCCCACCGGCCAGGCCTAGACTGGACCTCACCTGCCTGGAGCTGTATGCACCAGCCAGGCCACCGGGGATGTTTTGTGCTCCCTGCTCTGCTCTGAGCACGGAGGTCAGGATAAGAAGACAACAAGACACATGCCAGGCTGTTGGCACTGCCTGCTAGTGCTGTGTTCAAGGCTGAGCCTGGGCTGACAAGTTCGGGCCTCACAGCTGTGCTGCTGTTGGCTCCCCTGCGCTGCTCTGATCTGGCTCCGTTCCGTCCCCAGAGGCTGCGGGCTCACCATCCGCCATGCCCATCCCCGGCCCAAGGCCACGAGTCTGCCTGACCTTGGATGAGAAGCGCCAGGTCGGCCAACTAAATAAAACCAAACTTTCCCTTTATTTTAGCACTGTGAGGCTGGCTGGCATGCCTACTTGCAGATAAGGAAACTGAGGCACAGGGGCCTTTCCCAAGGTCACCCAGGCCGTGAGTCACAAGGGCCAGGGTTGTACATTTGTGGCCAGCTGCTGGTGGCTCACGCCTGCCATCCAGCTACTCAGGAGGCTGCGATCTGAGGATAGAACACTAGCTTTGAGCAAAAAAAGAAAAGCTCAGAGACAGCACAAGGGCCCCAGGACAAGTACAAAAAGAAGTGTTAAACGTCTGTGGGCGGGAGGCGGGGGGCCGCTGGTGACGTGGTAGTGTCACGTGAGGACCTGGGGTGCTGGCTGCTGTATGGATGTACCCGTAGCATCATCTATGTCTGGAGCCGTCAGGACTGGACAGAGGGCCGGGGCTCCTTCTGCGCACGCACGCCCCAGACCCCGCAGCCCAGCAGGAGTGCAGCGGGGCCTTGGGCCCCGCCTCGGCTTACCTCCTCTGACACGGAAGCCTCCACCACGCCAGCTGCGTAGGCCTGCAGGCTGTCATTGTAGCTGCCATTGGTGCCCAGCTCCAGGAAGGCCCACCTGGACAGGAAGGGGACTCTTGGTCAGTGGCTCCTGACCAGACAGACATCTGCTCAAGGGTGCTGGGTTTTATTTGCCTTTTCTCCCCAGTCCTGGGACTTGAACTCAGGTCTTGTGTGCTGTCCCTGATCCTCTTTGTGCTCAATGCCAGCACTCTACCACTTGGGCCCCAGCGCCACTTCCTGATTTTTTTTTTTTTCCTGAGTGGTTTTACTGGAGATAAGTCGTACAGACTTTCCTGGGCTGGCTTCACACCATGATCCTCAGATTTCAGCCTCCCAAGTAGCTAGGGTGACAGGTGTGAGCCACTGGCGCCCGCTGGTTCTATTGTTTTTTGAGACAGATTCTCTCCAGTAAACCACGCTGAATAAATAATGACCCCCCTGCCTCCCCACCCTGAGTGCTGAGATTACAGGAATGTACCTCCATGCCCTGCCTGGTTGCAGAGATGAAGCGCTGGGTGAAGGACACAGGGACTTTCATTAAACTAGGGCCAAACAACCCCCACATACCCACCAAGGTTGGATCAGCCTACAACCCCACAACCAGCCGACATTCTCTCCTCCTTTCGCTTGACACACCAGGAGGCTGTCTGGAGTCAGTGTGGAGCAGAGGCACTTGGCCCCCAGGCCCCGCCCTTCACCGTGCCACTCTGCAGCCTCCACCAATGGCCACAGAGCCTTCCCACCCCCTCATCTAGTCTCAGTCACACTGGCACCAAAGCCTGGGGAATGGAGCCCATTGGGAGGGAGGCCAGCATCGGGGCCCACAGTCATCTGATGGCAGAGCCAGCCATGCTTGCTGTGGCTGAGGACAGGTGTCAGTGACAAAGGTAGGAAGAGAGAAGCCATCGGGGGCCATAGAATAACGACGTCTGAAAGTAGTTCTCAAGATGGGCACTGGTGGCTCATGCCTGTCATCCTAGCTACTGAGGAAGCTGAGCTCCGAGGATCGCGGTTCAAAGCCAGCCCGGGCAGGAAAGTCCGTGAAACTCTTATCTCCAATGAAAACTGGAAATGGCGCTGTGGCCCAAATGGCAGAGCACTGCCTTGAGCTGAAGAGCTGAGGGGCAGTGCCCACACCCAGAGTTCAAGCCCGACAACCAACAAAAGTAGTAAGAATATCTCTTTCTCTCTCTCTCTCGCTCTCACATACACACACACACAACTGTACTTATACATGCATGTGCATGCATGTTTAGGTCTGCTCAGATACATACATATATTTCTCCTTTTTTTTGGGGGGGGGGGTCCGGTCGTGGGGCCTGAACTTCAGGCCTGGGCGCTGTCCCTCAGCTCTTCAGCTCAAGGCTAGCACTCTACTGCTTGAGCCACAGTGCCACTTCTGACTTTTTTCTTTCTGCTTATGTGGTGCTGAGGAATCGAACCCAGGGCTTCATGCATGCAAGGCAAGCGCTCTACCACTGAGCCACCTTCCCAGCCCCTCCATTTTTTTGGGGGGGGGTCCGGTCTTGAGGCCTGAACTCTGGGCCTGGGCGCTGTCCCTCAGCTCTTCAGCTCAAGGCTAGTGCTCTACCACTTGAGCCACAGCGCCACTTCCAGCCTTTTCTGCTTATGTGGTGCTAAGGAATCAAACCCAGGGCCTCATGCATGCAAGGCAAGCACTCTACCACTGAGCCAGCTTCCCAGCCCCCTATATATATATATATATATATATATATATATATATATATATATATATATATATATATATACACACACACACACACACACACACACACACACTCCTATGTGTGGTGGGCTACTACAGGTTTTTACTTCCCTGCTTATATACAGGAAGTTCTAGAAACCAGTTGTGGTGTCTCACACAGGTTTTTGCTTCCTATATCTCTTCCTACCTTTCTAAGTGGCTTGAGTTTGTCTGAAACTTTTTTAGTTCCACTGATTTTTTTCTAAGCAGCTGGTTTTGCTATGAGGAAGTGAGCAGGGCCAGGCACGGTGTGCACGTCTGGACCCCAGAGGGCCAAGGCAGGAAAATCTCAACTTTGAGGCCAGCCTGGGGTACCTCAGAGCAAGACTGTCTCAAAAGCCAACCAAGTACCAGACGCTCATGCCTGGAATCCTGCTACTCAAGAGGCTGAGATCTGGTTGCAGTTGGAAGCCAGCCCAGGCAGAAAGTCCACTGAGTGCAGGGAAGGTGGCTCAGTGGTAGAGCGCTCGCCTAGCATGCATGAAGCCCTGGGTTTGATTCCTCAGTACCACATACACAGAAAAACTCGAAAGTGGCACAGTGGCTCAAGTGGTAGAGCACTAGCCTTGAGCAAAAGCAGCTCAGGGATGGTGCCCAGGACCTGAGTTGAAGCCCCAGGACTGGTGATAGGGGAAGGGAAGGGAGGGGAAGGGAGGGGAAGGGAGGGGAAGGGAGGGGAAGGGAGGGGAAGGGAAAAGAAAGGAAGAGAAGGGAGGGGAGAGGAGGGGAGGAAGGGAGGGGAGGGAATAAAGTACATTGAGACTCATCTCCAATTAACTTGTGAGGCTCAGGTGTTAGAGCACCAGCCTTGGGTGAAAAACTCAAGTGAGAATGTGAGGCCCTGAGTTTGGGTCCCAGTACTGAAATCAATCAATCAATCAATCAATCTGGGCCTAGGATGGGGAGCGCACCCCCTAGACAAGCGAAGCGTGGGGTCGGGACGAGTTTTGCTCACAGTAATAGCCTCTTCCCAGCGATCAGGATCCTGGGCCCACCGCCTCTCGGGGCCTGGGGCGGGCGGGGCGGTGTGGGGCGGGCCTGCCCCGGGGCTCTGGGTGTCTAGGGAAACTTAGGGACCCTCAACTTTCCCACTGGCCTGAAACCAGTGCTGGGGCCCCGGCTTTGGGCGGGACGAGCTGGCCTGGGGGGCCGCGGGGGCAGGGCCGGCCTCGGGGGCGGGGGTCCCTGCGACGGCCCCTCCCAGCCGGGGACGCGGTCCGGACGCGGGGTGGCAGCCGGGGGAAACGGAGTCCCCGCGGGCCGGGGCGCCGTGCCCCGGCAGAGGCGGCCCCGGGGCGCCCTGCGGGCCGGCCCCGCGCGGGCCGGGCCAACCCTTACCCGGTCTCGCGGATGGCGTTGGTGAGGTTGGCCCAGGCCACGGCCCCGGGGTGGAGGCCGTCCACCAGGCGCAGCTGGCCCGACGCCGCGTCCACCAGCACCGAGCGGCTGCGGGAGACGGGCGGCTCGGGCTTGCGGCGCCCCCAGCGGTCCCCCGGGCTCGGGACGGCGCCCGCCGGGCCGCTCGGGGACAGCCCGACCAGCACGGCCAGCACCAGCGCCCGCGACAGCGACCCAGCCGGGCGGCCGCCGCGGGACCCGTACGGAGGGGCCGCCATGACCGCGCGGAGCCGCGCCGCAGCCTGGACCACGTGACCGCGCTCCGCCGGGGGGCGGGGCCTGCCGCGGGGCGGGGCCTGCGAGCTGGGCGGGGTCTGGCTGAGGGGCGGGGCCTTGCGCTGGGCGTGGCTTGGGGAGAGAGAATGAGTCTTTCCGGGGTGGGCGGGGCCTGGAGAGACCCAGGGGGCGGGCAGATCTTAAAGGGCCAGGCGTGCTCTTTCCCCTGCTTAAGCCTTGCACACTCTTCCGTGAAGCCTTTTTACTTGTTTGTTTATTTAGCCACTTCTGGGGTTTGAACTCAGGGCCTGAGCACTGTCCTGGAGCTTTTTCTTTGTTGGTCGTGAGGCCTGGGTGCTGTCCCTGAGCTCTGCGGCTCAAGGCCAGTGCCCTACTGTTCGAGACACAGGGCCACTTCAGAGTCTCACGGACTTTCCTGCCCGGGCTGGCTTTGAACTGCGATCCTCGGATCTCAGCCTCCTCAGTAGCCAGAATTACAGGCGTGAGCCACCGGCGCCCGGCTTCCTTGAGCTTCTTCAGCTCAAGGCTAGCGCTCTACCATCTGAGCCACAGCACCACCTCCAGCCTTTTCTGCTTATGTGGTGCTGAGGAATCGAACCCAGGGCTTCATGTAGGTGAGGTCAGCACTCTACCACTGAGCCACCTTCCCAGCCCTTGACACTTTTTCAAATTGACAAAAATCTCCAATCTGGAGAAAAGTTGCAAGTGTAGTAGAATGCAGATCCGTATGCCCTCCATCAGTTGCTAATATTTTGTTAATATTTCATTAAATTGTTTGATGAAGTAGCATGTCAGCGCTAACTAAATACTGCAGCTGGCCAAAAGCTGGAAGTGAGGGTGTACTAGAGGGCTAGCCTTTTGGGCTTCTGGTCTTCAGCACACACACACACACACACACACACATATACACACCCCAGACCTGTTATGATATTGCATATATGAGTAACCCCCAATCACTGAACCTTTAAGTTATTTCCAGTTGTGAAGATATCTGTAACGAAGTTCTGCTTAGGACATTGTCCAGCCCTTCTCTCCCTTTCCTCAACAAAGCTCCAGGAGAGACACAGGTGGAGGAAAGGGTGGCTGGGGTCCAATCTCCTTCCTGGAGATGAAATGCACCCAGGGAGGGCTGGGAAGGTGGCTCAGTGGTAGAGCGCTTGCCTTGCATGCATGAGGCCCTGGGTTTGATTCCTCAGCACCACATAAGCAAAAAAAAAAAAAAAAAAAAGCCAGAAGTGGCGCTATGACTCAAGTGGTAGAGCGCTAGCCTTGAGCTGAAGAGCTGAGGGACAGCGCCCAGGCCTAGAGTTCAGGCCCCACGACCGGACACCCCCCCCCCAAAAAAAAGAATTGCACCCAGGGAACGTTCCAGTAAGACCCTCCCTCCACAGGCAGGCTCTGCTGTCCATCCGGCATCCCTGAGATACGAGGAGCCCCCATCACCAGAGCACTGAACTAGGCCCGGGCTGCAGGGACTAATACGAACCACGTTGTTATAAAGGTGAGGTTCCTGTTTTGATAAGGAACCTGCCTGTGTCCGGCTTCTTGTACTAAGTGAAAGTTCCAGTTCTCTGTCCCCTTCCAGCCCTCTCGCCACTTCTGCTCATGCTGTGTCCCCCCCACCCCCATTCATGCATATGTCTTCACCCGCCACCTCCACTCTACCCCCCCCCAATGTTGCAGCTTAGTGCCGGGGGGGGGGGGTCTGGCATAACGCAGGTGGCCCAGCCTGGGTGTGGTAGAAGGTATTGAATGGGTTCCACTCAGATCTGGGTGCAGTGCCATCTCTGCCATTTCACAATTTAACTTGACTGGTTTGGGGTTCACTCCTAAGAAGCTGATATCCTCAGGATCCCAGGGCATGGCAATCACTCATGATCCAAGACTCTGGGAGGCTAAAGCAGGAGGATCATGAGTTCAAGGCCAGCCTGAGCTACATAGCAAGACCCTGTCTCTCCCTCACCTCCCCCAATCATGTGTGATGCTATACACTGCTGTTCACTCAATGGGATGTGGGGAGTCCTTTTCCCTACTGCCCCCCCAAATATAGCTCCCCTTTGCTGCTCATTGTGCTAGCTAGACATATCCTGTGATTGAGTTCTGCTGGCAGCTGTACTTTCCAAATACAACCAAGACCTTGGCATCCAGCTAGGCACCAGTAGCTCATGCCTTCTTCCTAGCTACTCAGGAGGCTGAGTTCTGAGGATCACGGTTAGAAGCCAGCCTGAGCATGAAAGTCTGTGAGACTCTTATCTCCAGTCAGCAGCAGAGGTGTGGCTCAATTAGTCTGGGGCATAAAAGCTCAGCAACAGCTCCCAGTCTCTGAGTTCAAGCTTCAGTACTGACACAAGAGGAAAAAAAAAAAGAAAAGATCTTGGCATCTCATTGGCTTTTCCTGGAATAGGGTTTGATGTGTCTCCCACGGAAAGAACTCTGTCTCCTCTGGGGTAGCTGGGGGGAGGGGACCCATGACTGTGCTAGAAGCAGAAGTGGCCCACGAAGTCACTGCCACAACCAGCCAGACAAGGTCACAGAACTTCCTTTCTGCCCTGGGACCCCTGAGGGGCCTCAAGCACTTGTATGCCCCAAGACTGCCAAGTGCTAAGCAAGCAGGAATTCAGCTGGAGAGGCTCCAGGCTACACGAACACATACAAACATCCAAGCAGTCTTTCCACATGGCCCAGCCCCCATCTGATTAGCACAGGAAGGACCTGAGACCTGGCTACTCAAGCTAAGCCCCTCCCAAGTCCGTGACCCTCGGAAAGGAAAGACGTTTGGTCCCTTAGGCCTTTAATGTGGTAGATGGCTTGCAACGCAGCCGTAGCTAACCCATGACTAAGCAGGGTGACAGGAGGCTGGAAACCCAGCCACTAGAGAGCCAGAGACAGGAGGATGGTGGCTTCCAGGACAGATCCTCTGCCTTAAAAACGTATTATAAACCCAAGGGGCTGGAGCTGTGGCTGGGATAGAGGCCTTTCTGTCACTGAAGTACAAAGCCTTGGTCCCACCCTCTGACGTGAGCTGGCTTCGTCTATGGTGGCAAAAGCCTTCCCAGCCTGAAAAAAACAGCTCTAACTCAGAGTGCCGCCCACCAGAGCGCCATGACCAGAAGCTGCCTTCCTGGCCACAGTGTCCCCCTGTCCTGTTCCGGGGGGTCTTGGCCCTCTGAGCGTGCTCATCCCCCCTCCTTCATTAGACCCCAGTCCTGGGACGTGGAGAGGTAGGGGCTGCCGGCCCCACTGACCTTGTGGCAAGCCCCTGGCCGGACCTCGGAACTGCAGAGTCAGGGCCGAGCCAAGGGGAGGAGGACTTTGACTCCAAACTCAGCGGATTTGGAGCACTTCCCCAGGCAGCATGTGACAGGGTCAGAGGGCAGCTGACCCCAGAGCTGGCCTGGCCATTCCTACATGTGGATCTAGCTGTGGGTGCCCCAGTGCTGGGCCTGAGCAGTGCTGAGGGAGCCATTCCCATGGGGGAAGGGGAACACAGTGACACAGGTGGCATCTTGCACTCTGTGTTAGTCCTGAGCTGGGGCTCCCACGATGCCATCACACACCCCTCTCTCCCTCACTCCCCTCTCGAAGGCGGCACATGATCACAGGCACCTCAGCTTCTGCTGGAAGGCTGAAGGCTCTCGGGACTGTGTCTTTAAGGAGGGGCGTGGCTACGCTCAGGGGCGTGGCCGGGGGCGTGTCCGACATTGGGCGTGTCCGGGCGGGGCGAGAGCGGCGGGTTCGCGAGCCGCGGAGCCGCGGGGAGCAGCGGCGGGGCGGGGCGGGCGTGCTGGCGGATCCGCGGCCCCGGAAGGTCGCGCCATCGGCGGGGACCAAGGAAGGGAGGCCGCGAGGCCCGGCGGGTGGAGGCTCGGAGTTGGCAGATCCGGCGCTGGCCCGAGGTAAGAGGGAGGCTTCGCTCCCCCACCCCTGCGCCGCCGGCCTGGGACCCAACTTCAGCTCCTCAGCCGGGTCCCGACGGGGGAGCGCGCGGACGGGGCCGCAGGTCCGCGCCCCCCGCACCCCGGGGGTCCCCCTGGCTTCGGATCGGGCCTGCGCCCCTTCCCAGGCGCCTGGCTCGGGCACGTGCACGCTCGCAGGAGGCGCCGCGGACGCCACGGGCGGCCCGTGAGCGGCTGCGGTGCCCATTTCACAGATGAGGCCCCGAGACGCCCAGTGACCTCCCCGAGGCTGCACAGCGCGGAGCGCCCGGGACCCCTGCGCTCCCCCACCGTGAGTGGGGGCCAAGGGACGCTGCACCCCGCCCCCCCCACAGGTGAGAGACGAGCCCTGGTCCCGCCTCTCCCTCGGGGTCCCCCCTCTCCCTCGGGGTCCCCCCTCTCCCTCGGGGTCCCCTCCTTCTCCTCCCCTCAGCCGCCAGGACTCAGAAATGTTTGTGCCGAGACTGACCATAATGCAACAAAATCTTTAAACTGGTTTTTTTCAAGATCTGAGGATCTCTGTTCGAAGCCAGCCTCAGCTCTGAAACTCTTGTCTCCAATTAACCAACAACAACAACAACAACAACAACAAAAGCCAGGAATGGATGTGTGGCTCAAGTGGTAGAGATCCAGTCTTGAGTGGGAAAAGCTCAGGACAGCAATCAGGCCCTGAGTTCAAACCCCAGGACCGGCGCCAAAAACAAAGTCCATAGATCATGTGGAAAACCAAAAAGAAAAAAGAAATGAAGTTGGGCAGAGTTTTTCCAGGCGGCGTGTGTGTGTGTGGGGGGGGGCGGGGCTTGAACTCAGGGCCTAGGCACTGTCCCTGAGCTCTTTTGCTCAAGGCCAGCACTCCACCACTTGAGCCACAGCTCCACTTCTAGCTGTTAGGAAAATGGAGGAGAAAGAAAGGAAACAGGCTGGACTCAGTCTTCCACAGGCGGGACTGTTGGTTGAGAAAGCAGCAGGGGACACAGACTGTAGGTAGTGCTGGGACAGGAGCTGGGTTTTATGAGGTCTGAGCAAGGAGGCAGAGGCTAATAAAAAAGCCAGTAGGTCTAGGGAGGATGGAATGCTTACAGCCAGGCTTAGAGAGATTGCTCTGCTGGAGTCCAGCAGTCTTCACTTATCTTTGGTGGCTTTTTCTGGTATCTGTTTGCACCTGGGAAACAGGGTGGGAGTTGAGCCTTCTTAGTATCTTTGAATACATAGAAAGAATGGACCAAGAGGGGTAAAGGTCTTTGGATTCATAAAAAGAATGGGCCAAGAGGGGAGCAACAGGGAGTGAGGAGAAGAAAGATTCCCATCACTGGCTTCTTTGGTGGTTTAGTGGCGATGAGAGTCCCACCCACTTTCCTGCTTGCTGGGGCTGCCTTTAGATCTCAGCCTCCTAAGTAGCTAAGAATATAGGCGTCAGCCACCGGTGCACAGCACAGTTGACTTTCTTTAAAGAAGAAATGGAACCCCCTTTTGTGCTGAGGGAAGTGGCAGACGTTGGATCCCAGTTCTGGTCCCAGGCTCGGTGGCCTTGAGCAATTCACCAACTTCCTTATTCACCAACTTATTATTCACCAGCTTTCCTCACCAGAGGAGCAGTTGTTGGCTATGTGGCCTTCTGGCTGTGTGACCATGGGGTAGGTTGCCAAACTACCCTTAGTGCTGACCCCTCCTCCATAAAAGCTGCAGGAGCAGCTTTGCTCTGAGGGAAGTCAGATGAGGCAGCTGAGGCCCTGACCTCTCCGTGCCTCACTTTCCCCAGTTGTAAAGTAGGAGTGCTGGGATTAAATGAGATTCCTGGTGGACTTGTTGAGCGTGCACGGAGACAGTGGTTTGGCAACCTCTCCCAGGTTCAGGCTGGAGGCCTGTGGGCCAGGTGTACTATTCAGTGTACTGCTGAGCTCTTTCCGGGACTCCACCCTCGCCACAGGCTACATGACGAGGCAGTGGCCCAGACGCTCTCTCTGCTGGCCCTAGAGATGCCCATGCCTGGTGTTTTTGCTTCTGTGATGATACTGGGGCTTGGGCACTCTTTAGCTCAGGGCTGACACCCTACCACTTGAGCCGCAGCTCCATTTCTGGCATTTTGCTGGTGAGCTGGCGATAAGAATCTCACAACTGTCCTGCCCCAGCTGGCTCCACACAGATCCTCCCATGTCAGCCTCCTAAGTCGCTGGGATTGCAGGCGTGAGTGATCGGCACCCAGCTAGAGACACGTGGAGGGGGTTGAGGATGGGGGTGACACCATCTGCCCACCCCATACACCGGCCCTGGTCCTCTGAGGGAAGGGATGCCCTGGTGATGTGGGCTTCTACATCCGGTCCTTTGGTGGGGGAGGAGGGACTTTCCATCTTGGAAATGACCTTTCTGAGTCCTGGGACTCACAGTGACACTGTCCCCTTGTCCGGCCTTACCCTAGAGCTACAGCTGCCTGGCCCGTGAAAGGAAAGCCCGGGGTGAGGGTCAGGCCCCGGGGCCGATGGCTAGCAGATGGCTGGACCCGCTGGTGATGAAGGCAGCATCTCCTGGGACAGGAGACCTGTCAACAAGCGTCCACATTGGTTCCCAGTTTCCAGGCTCAGGTGTGAACCAGACCCCCATGGCAGACGTGAGTATCCAGGGTGAATCTGTGCAATGGACAACTGTTTCCCGTCCCTGTGTGTTTAGCATGGACGAAAGTGCCTGTCTTTGTGACACCGACAAAGACAGAGGGCTCGCCCAGGCTCCAGGGTAGGTAGGGTGCTCCGGCCCCATGGGAGGAGCATGGGGAGATTGGAGGTAGGAGCGTGCCCTCAGGCTCCGTAGGGGGCAGAGGACACAGCAGATCCTGGGTCCCCGCAATTTCTTGGCATCCTCCCCTCCCCCCACACCACAGCCCCCAGCGTGAGCCCAGGGTTTCCCAGCCGTACCTCCTCTGGCAGAGATCATGAATCTAAGCACGGGGTAACAAGTGGCCGCTTGCTGCCCTTTGAGCCATTTCACAGAAGGGGAAGTGGTTTGTGGTTATGTGGTGCTGCCTCTTGGGGCAGGGAAACTGGGGTGGTCCCTGGCTTTGTGCTGGGTCTGTCCGGGTTCCTGAGCATTGAGGTGGCATGGTGCCGGGCTCCCCACATTCTTCCCAGTCCTATCTGGTCTTATGAGGACATGGGGACTCGGAGGGTCGGGAGGTGAAGCTGGCCAATGGGGGGGGTTGGTAGCAGAGCCAGAGTCCTGGAATGTTTCTGAGCACCTACTACGTGCAGGCAAGCGCCTGCTGTGTGCGCGAACGGTGCCGAGGCACCAGGATGCGCTTTCAAAGCAACTCAAGAAATGACTCCTCCCCGCAGTGTCGCGCTGTGTGCACGCTGAACGTGTCTGAGCGCTGCGGGTTCATCCGGACCAACCCCGACTGCCGCACGGAGGGCGGCTACCTGGACTACTTGGAAGGCCTCTTCTGCCACTTCCCTCCAGGCCTCCTCCCTCTGGCTGTCACCCTCCACGTGAGTCCCAGCTTCGGGCCCTGGGACTGAGGAGGCCAGGGACCCCCCCCCCATCCACCCACCATGGGAAATAACTCACCCCTGCGGGCCCTCCCAGGTGCTCTGGCTTCTCTACCTGTTCCTCATCCTGGGAGTGACGGCGGCGAAGTTGTGAGTTTCGGCTCTGCGCGCATTCTAATCGGGCTTAGCGATGGGAAAGGGAAATCCCAAGAGGCCAGCATCTGGCGGGGGGGGGGGGGGGGGGGGGCGGGGGGCGCTTTGGGTTCCAGCATGGGGGGGCGGGGGGGGACGAAGCTGTCCTTCACGGTCAGCTGACCCTGGGCTTCCCTCCCTAGTTTCTGTCCTAACCTGTCGGCCATTTCCACCACCCTCAAGCTGTCCCACAACGTGGCAGTATCCTTCTTCCCCGTGTGGTCCAGGGTTCCAACGCCCTCGTGGAGGAAGGGGGGGGCAAAGGGCATGGGAGGGCACGGGAGGGGACGGCCTGGCACAGAGCCTCCTTGACGCAGCCCCCCATGGTGTCACTTTCCTGGCGTTCGGGAATGGCGCCCCCGATGTCTTCAGTGCCCTGGTGGCCTTCGCAGACCCGCGCACTGCCAGCCTGGCCATCGGCGCTCTCTTTGGTGAGTGTGGCCACGGCACGGGGGTGGGGTGGGCCCAGAGGGGCGGCTGAGCCCCAGCCCACCGTGCCCTGTCGCCCTGCAGGTGCAGGGGTGCTGGTCACCACCGTGGTGGCCGGGGGTATCACCATCCTGCGCCCCTTCACGGCCGCGTCCAGGCCGTTCCTCAGGGACATCACCTTCTACATGGCGGCCGTGTTCCTGACCTTCACTGCGCTGTACCACGGCAGGGTCACGCTGCTGTGGGCCCTGGGTGAGCAGCGGGGCTGGCCCCCCCCCCCCCCCCCGCAAGGTTTCTGGGGGAGGGGGAGGCGCTCTGATTGGCTGTGAGTGACGGAGACCCCACCCCGCTCCGGGAGGGGCGGGGCAAGCCAGGCTCAGGTAACCAAGGGGAAGGCGGAGATGGGGGCCATTTCCCAGATCCATCATTTTCTCTTACTGGTACTAGGACTTGAATTCAGGGCCTGCACTTGCTAGGCAGGCGCTCTATAGCTGAGCCACACCCCTTGCCTTATCATTTCTTCTTCTTTCTTTCCTTTTTGTTTTTGTCGGTCCTGGGGCTTGAACTTGGGGCCTTCCTGGACACTGTCCTTGAGCTCTTTTGCTCAAGGCTAGTGCACTCTACCACTTTGAGCCACAGAGCCACTTCCAGTTTTCTGGTGGTTAATTGGAGAAGAACATCTCAAGGACTTTTCTTCCTGGGCTGGCTTTGAACCTCAATCCTCAGATCTCAGCCTCCTGAGTAGCTAGGATTATAGATATGAGCCACCGGTGTCCAGCCTGATTGATTGATTTCTTCCTTCCTTCCTTCCTTTCTCCCTCCCTCCCTCCCTCCCTCCTTGCCTCCCTTCCGTCCATCAGTCCTTCCTTCCTTCCTTCCTTCCTTCCTTCCTTCCTTCCTCCCTTCCTCCCTCCCTTCCTTCCTTCCTTCCTTCCTTCCTTCCTTTCTTCCTTTCTTCCTTTCTTTCTATGTGTGTATGCCAGTACTGGGGCTTTAACTCAGAGCCTGGGCACTGTCCTTGAGTTTTTTTGTTCGAGGCTAGTGCTCTAACCATTTGAGTCATAGCTCTACTTCCAACTTTTTTGATGGTTCATTGGAGATAAGAGTCTTATAGAACTTCCTGTCTGGGCTGTTTTTTGTTTGTTTGTTTGTTTGTTTTTTGTCGGTCGTGGGGCTTGAACTCTGGGTCTGAGTGCTATCCCTGTACTCTTCAGCTCAAGGCTAGCACTCTACCACTTGAGCTACAATGTCACTTC
This sequence comes from Dipodomys merriami, assembly GCF_024711535.1. Taxonomy (NCBI): domain Eukaryota; kingdom Metazoa; phylum Chordata; class Mammalia; order Rodentia; family Heteromyidae; genus Dipodomys; species Dipodomys merriami. The sequence continues at coordinate 314,376 of NW_027205605.1, forward strand.
TGGTTTTCTGGTGGTTTATTGGAGATAAGAGTTTCACAGACTTTGTTGCCCAGGCTGACTTTGAACCACGACCCTCAGATCTCAGCCTCCTGAGTAGCTAGGTTTATAGGCTGTTTGTTTTTTGTCGGTCGTGGGGCTTGAACTCTGGGTCTGAGTGCTATCCCTGTACTCTTCAGCTCAAGGCTAGCACTCTACCACTTGAGCTACAGTGTCACTTCTGGTTTTCTGGTGGTTTATTGGAGATAAGAGTTTCACAGACTTTGTTGCCCAGGCTGACTTTGAACCACGACCCTCAGATCTCAGCCTCCTGAGTAGCTAGGTTTATAGGCATGAGCCACCGGCGCCTGGCCTGGGCTGGTTTTGAACTATGATCCTCAGATCTCAGCCTCGTGAATAGCTAGGATTACAGGCGTGAGCCACTGGGCTTGATTTTAACAGTGCCACCTCTGCCTGCAGGAGCCTGGCTACAAACATAGTCCGCTAACTGGCTGCCAGCACAGAGGTTCCAGGCCTGCCAGGGACAGGGCACCACAGGGAAGAAAGCCACCAGAGCCAAACCCTCCCTATTCTCTCCTGTGCTCTGACGCTTGGGGTGAACTCCTCTCAGCCCTTGAGTGGAAGTGTGGAGATTGCTGGGTACCAGCCTCTCCTCCGCGATATCTGCGTCCTGAGGTAGCAGAAAGGGGAGATGGCCAAGAAAGGCAGGAAGGAGGGGAGAGCGTACAGGAGAGGGTCGCTCACCTGCTCAGATGACACTGGGCAGACCCCATGAAGGCCCACGGGCCACAGGGTCAGTGATAGCCGGCCCCTCTCCACAGGCTACCTGGGCCTCTACGTGTTCTACGTGCTCACTGTGATCCTCTGCACCTGGATTTATCAACGGCAGCGGAGAAGGTCCCTGGTCTACTCCATGCCAGGAACTCCCGGTAAGAGAGGACACGGGGACCGGGTGTCTCCCTGCCTGGCACCGCTGTCGCCTGTCCCCTAGGCCATTGTGCTCCCTGCCGAGTTCTTCTCTTCCTGCGTTTTCTAGTGTTCTCCCCGCACCATGGCCCGGCCTCTGGTCCTGACCCCCATCTCTGTCCACCCGTCAGGGCCAGCTTGCTTAGAACTGTCTATGACTAGACACTAGTAGCGCCCACCTGTAATCCTTGCCACTCACAAGGCTGAGAATCTGAGCAGGATCAAGGTTTGAAGCCAGTCTGGGGTAGGAAAATCCATGGGGCTCTCATCTCCAAGGAACCAGTAAAGGGCCAGAAGTGGAGGTGTGGCTCAAGTGGTAGAGCGCCAGTCTTCAGCAAAAATGCCAAGTGAGAGCATGAAGCTCTGAGTTTGAGCCTCACTACCAACAGGAAGGAGGGAAGAAGAGAGGGAGGGAAAGAAGGAGGAAGGGAGGGAGGCAGGCAGACAGGAAGGAAAGGAAGGAGGAAGCCATTCAGCAGCCTCACTGATCGGGGATGATCTTGAGCACGCGCAGAGGTTGCTGAGAAATCTAGAGCAGCTCAGGGCAGAGCAGGCGCCCAGCCTGTGTGAAGCCCTGGGCTCCATCCCCAGCAGAGGGGGGAGTCCCCTAGTCCCAGGAGGTCGTGGGCTCTGGGGCTGGGGGTCATTGCTGCCCGCTTCCTGCAGAACTGTCAGATTCAGAGGATGATCGGGTGTCATCCAACACCAACAGTTACGACTATGGTGAGTTCAGCTGGGGGTGGAGAAGAGGGGGGGAATGGGAACACCCCTGGTCCACAAGATGGTGCTCCAAACCTGCCCCACCTGGGCTGAGCCGTCGCTGGAGGTGGGGGGGCAGGGTCCCTCGAAGATGGGGCCAGTCACAGCCACCTGCTCCGCCCGGCACAGGTGAAGAGTACCGGCCGCTGTTCACGTACCAGAATAGCACGGCCCAGGTCCTGGCGGAGGCCCTGAGCCCGCTGGACTCTCAGAAGTGGAGAAACCAGTCAGTGTCCTGGAGACTGCTCAAGGTGCTCAAGGTACGGGGTGGGGAGCCAGGCTCTGGCTTTGTGACTGCACAGTGGCCCCGGGCCGCAACTCAGCCTGCGGGCACAGGGGCGTCCAGAGGATGCCGGCGACATCATCTTCACTTTGATCCCGGGCAGTAAGAGAATAGGAGTGCACAACCCCTCCCAGCACCTCCTTCCGCCTCCTCCCTGAACCCTCCTCCCGCACTGACACAGCTGCCCGTGGAGGTCCTCCTGCTCCTCACCGTGCCCGTAGTCGACCCGGACAGAGATGACCGGAACTGGAAACGGCCCCTCAACTGTCTGCAGCTGGTCATCAGCCCCCTGGTCCTGGTCCTGACCCTGCAGTCCGGAGCCTGTGAGTCCCGCCACCCCAGCCCTCCCAGGCCCTCCCCGTCCCCAGCCCTCCTCTTCACAGAAGCTGGGTAGAGAGCAAGCATTTCTTGTGTGCAGGAAGCAAAAAGAAAAAAAAAAAAAAAAGCAAGCAAGAAAGGAAAGAAAAATGTTGAGATTCCATATCAAATTCTAGATTTGGGCCGGGCATGGTAGCTCACGCCTGTCATCCTAGCTACCCAGGAGGCTGAGATCTGAGGATGAAGGTTCACAGCCAGCCAGGGCAGGGAAGTCCGTGAGACTTTTATCACCAATGAACCACCAGAAAACAGGAAGCGGCGCTGTGGCTCAAGTGGTAGAGCGCTCACCTTGAGCTGAAGAGCTGAGGGACAGCGCCCAGGCCGAGTTCAAGCCCCAAGACCGACAAAAAAAAAAAAATCTAGATATGGCATCTCAAGATCCAGGATACATTCTAGAAGGTGTCGGCCTGATTCCCGGGGACCACTCTGATTCTCAGGGGGTCCTTTGATTCCTGGGGGCCTATGGACACATACGCAGCCCACATCCTCTCTGGCCTTCCCTGCCCTGCGGGGACCAGCTGGGCTCGTGTCACCTGACCAGGTGATTTCCTGTCCCCACTGCACTGGACTGGGAGGGCCGGCTTCTCCCTTCCGCCTCGTGGTGACGGAGGAGACGCCCTCTGTGCTCAGGCCTCTCACTCCTGCCATTCAGGGTTTTCCGTACTGTCTCCCTGGAGGCTTTCCTGATGCTCCTCTCTGTCATCTGGGCAGGGACAGCAAGCCAGGGTGGGAGTTAGTGCCTGGAGGAAATGAAATCAGGGCCAAACTGCCTGAGCCTGGCCCCGGTTTTTCTTTTTCTCTTTGTCAGTCGTGGGACTTGAACTCAGGGCCTGGGCACTGTCCCTGAGCTTTCCTACTAAAGGCTAGCACTGTACTACTTTGAGCCACAGCTCTACTTCCCACTTTTGAGTGGTTAATTGGAGATAAATCTCATAGGTACTTTTGTGTTAGCTTTGAACCACTGTCCTCAGATCTCAGCTTCCTGAGTAGCTAGGATTACAGGTGTGAGCACTGGAGCCCAACATTTTTTTTTTTTTTTCTGATCCAGTGTCTTGTTATGTAGCCCAGGCTTGCCTGGGACTTGTGGTCTTCCTGCATCAGTCTCCTGAGTGCTGGGTGACAGGCGTGTGTCGCCAGGCCTGGATGATATTTTTCTTAGCTCTTTAAAAGAAATTATTTTAAAGGGGGAGGAACAGAAAAGGCACAATGCCTCTGTGGCTCTGATTGCATAAAATAGTATTTATTGAAATAAAAAAAAAAAAGGAAGCTGCTTTACCTCCATTAGCAGGACATTGGCTTCGTTTCTAAAACGAATTCGGGGTTGTCCATTGATCTCAGAATTGCCCCTGGAAGCCAGCCACCTGCTGGGTGCTGCGTACAGGGTGTGAATCCAGCCCCTCTGTGCTCACAGAGGTGACAGCCTGAGAGCCAGACCCCAGGAAGGACAAGAGGAAGGGCTCAAAGCATGGATCTGGGCCTTGGAGACGTTTATTGCCTTTGGTGCTGAAAAGCGTAGTAGGCTCAGAATTCTAGAATGTTCTTCCCAGCAGTAGGCTTTCAGTGTTTTGAGACCTGTAGAATCTTTGTAGCTTGTCCAGAGGTTGGTTTGTGGAGTGGCATGGCAAGAGCTCAGGAGCTGGCCTGGTTGTCAGTGGGCAAGGTTGGTTTGATCAGCACCTTCATCCCACTGAGAGTTCATCCATTGGTGATGCCTGGCTGGAGGGAGCTTCCTGAAGCTCATTGGACAGAGGCATCATGGTTGATTGGTGATGTCTGCCATGAAGGTGTGTGTGTGTGTGTGTGTGTGTGTGTGTGTGTGTGTGTGTGTGTGTGTGTGTGTGTGTGTGTGTGTGTGTGTGTGTGTGTGTGTGTGTGTGTGTGTGTGTGTAAAGGTAGTGTTAGCTATTTCCTGTTTCTGTGCCTATCTTTTCTTTCTAGTTTCTCTGCCCTCCTCCCTGTTAGCCATTTCCTGTTTCTGTGCCTATCTTTTCTTTCTAGTTTCTCTGCCCTCCTCCCTGAAATGCCAGCAGGCAGGGCTAGGCATACAGGGAGCTAACCTCATCGCCAAGCAATCCAGGCTCGCTGGGCTTCCCTCTGAGTATTTGCACCAGGCCCGCCCATCTTGCCTGGGGCTCTGGGAGGTGTAAGTAGAGACACCATCTCCTTCTTGTCCCACAGACGCTGTGTATGAGATCGGCGGGCTCGTCCCCATCTGGGCCGTGGTGGTGATTGTGGGCACAGGCTTGGCCACAGTGACCTTCTTTGCCACTTCCAACAGTGAGCCCCCCAGGCTGCACTGGGTGAGGGTCCCAGCTCTGTGGGTTGGGAGAGGGGGTGCGGGGTGGGGGGCTGGGCATAGGTGCCCATGGGCATCTCCAGGAGGCTTGTCAAGGGGTCACTAGCAACCATGGCAAGGGTACCTTCAACTTGGGGATTTGTCCCAAGTTTTGTTTTGGGGGAACTAGCTTCATTTTCTTGAGGTATAATTTACAGACCATGCAGTTCACCTGTTTAAAGCCTACGGTTGAATGGTATCTATCTACTTATCTATTTTTTGCTGCTACTGGGGCTTAAACTTAGGGCTTCACACTTGCTTAACTTGCTTGCTCACAGCTGATGCTCTGCCACTTAAGTCATGCCTCCAGTCCAGCTTTGTTGTTGATGGTGGTGGTGGTGGTTGTGGGGCTTGAACTGAGGGCCTGGGCACTGTCCCTGAGCTCTTTTGCTTAAGGCTAGCACTCTACCACTTTGAGCCATAGCTCCATTTCTGGTTTTTGAGTGGTTCATTGGAGATAAGAGTCTCATGGGGACATTTCTGCCTGGGCTGGCTTCAAACTACAATCCTTAGATCTCAGCTTCCTGAGTAGCTAGGATTAAAGGAGTAAGCCACTAATGCCAGGCTGCTCCCCCCCTGCTCCCCCCAATTTTTTTTAATTTTATTTATTTATTTATTTATTTATTTTTGGTCGGTTGTGGGGCCTGAAAGCTGGGCCTGGGCGCTGTCCCTCAGCTCTTCAGCTGAAGGCTAGCACTCTACCACTTGAGCATCAGCCCTACTTCCGGCTTTTTCTGCTTATGTGGTGCTGAGGAATCGAACCCAGGGCCTCATGCATGTAAGGCAAGCACTCTACCACTGAGCCATCTTCCCAGCCCCCCCAATTTTTTTTTAAAACAAAACTCTATAAACAAATGCAGCAACCCCTGGGAGGCTGAATTTACAACCATGTGATGAATTTTAGAAAATGGCTCCAGCCAGTGTCCTGGCGAACTTCCAACCTATGACACGGAGCTCACCCTCGAAAACACTCACTCAGTGACCGAGGCAGTGAAAAGGGCTACAGCAAGTGGCCCCCTCATAGTGTACAATGGACAGGTGCCCAGGGGCAGGAGATAGCAAGATTCAGGAGAATCAAGACATGAGCTGAGCTTTTTTTTTTTTTTTTTTTTTTTTTGGTCGGTCGTGGGGCTTGAACTCTGGGCCTGGGCGCTGTCCCTCAGCTCTTCAGCTCAAGGCGAGCGCTCTACCACTTGAGCTACAGTGCTACTTCCGGTTTTCTGGTGGTTTATTGGAGATAGGAGTCTCACGGTCTCTCCTGCCCGGGCTGGCTTTGAACCGCGATCCTCAGATCTCAGCCTCCTGAGTATCTAGGATTACAGGCGTGAGCCACCAGCGCCCGGCTTATGAGCTGAGCTTTTATTGAGCACCTGTGAACACCTGTTATGAATGAGGCGAGGCACGGTTATAGGAGGTTACCGAAGGGCTTGGCAGTGTCCCTGGTGGGGGCCGGCCTTAGTGCTAGGAGGCTTCTGTCCCTCCACAGCTCTTTGCTTTCCTGGGCTTCCTGACCAGCGCCCTGTGGATCAACGCGGCGGCCACGGAGGTGGTGAATGTGCTGCGCTCCCTGGGCGTGGTCTTCCGGCTGAGCAACACGGTGCTGGGCCTCACGCTGCTGGCCTGGGGGAACAGCATTGGAGGTGACTCGAGGCACAGCCAGTGTCGTTGTGGGGTCTGGGCCGCCGGCCGGGCCCCCAGCCCCGTGTCGCCTTCCCTCAGGGTGTGCACACGGTCTGCTGTCATTTTGCCCTGCCCCTTTTGCTGGGGCTGTGGGGGGGATGGCGCCAGCTGCCCCTGGATCAGGACACCCGTCTGAGGTCCCCGGGGCCCAAACTCAGTGCTCCCAGAGCCCGTCACAGTGTCCCCGCCCCCTACCCCGCACACTCCTTTATTGAGCTACAGCAGCCATTTTGGCCAATGGAGGCGGGAGGGGGCGGGGCTTCACTGCTCTCCCTCCCTCCCTCCCTCCCTCTCTCTCTCCCTCCCCCTCCTCCCTCCCTCCCTCCTCTCTCCCCCTCCTCCCTCCTTCCCTCCCTTCCTCCTCTCTCCCTGCACAGATGCGTTTTCGGACTTCACCCTAGCCCGCCAGGGCTACCCTCGGATGGCATTCTCGGCCTGTTTTGGTGGCATCAACTTCAGTATCCTTCCTGGGCCTCCAGGGTCATGGATCCCAGAGCCAGGGGTGTGCTCTTGTGCCCTGCCCCTTGGGGTAGTCTAGAAAGTTCTCTGAGGGGGAGCACCTGGGGCAGGGCTTATGGTTCCTTGAACCTCAGCTCCTGGAAATGGGCCACGGAGAGGACCAGACGCCAAGGGCTGGCGGATTCTTTGCAGCTGGTAAGCGCTCAAGATGGCGCTGCCTTTGCCCTGGTTAGCTGCCACGTGGTGAGCCCAGGTGCCCCAGGAAGGAAGGTGCGGCCCTCACGCCTGTAGGGGTGTGTCATGGTGTCAGTGGGTACCCTGCTCTCGGGCAGCACCTGCTCTCTTTGCGATGAGTCACCCCATGTGTGCTATGCAAAACAGCTGCAGACTGGACACAGCTGGTCAAGTGTGACTCTGCTCCCAACAGACTATAAAGCAGGCTTGGGTGCGGTTTCACCCCGGGGCTGTTTGCACAGCCAGAGATGGTGGCACACCTCTGTAATCCCTGCACTTGGGAGATTTGAGGCAGGGGGAGTTCTAGTTCCAGCTAGACCCCGCCTCCAACAAGAACCAAATGGGGCGGGGTGGTGTGGCCTGTGGAGTGGAGGGCCTTGGAGCCGCTCATCGGGCGGTCCCGGGGGTGCCTGGGCCTCTCGAGGGCCCTCTGTCTTATGGTGGATTGGACTAAAGGGGACAAAGAGGCAAAGTGAGGCCATGGACATGCGCAGTTGCTTCCTGAGCCAGGCTGCAGACATCCTGGTGGGAGTCGGGCTGGGCTGCCTGCTGCAGATCGCCCGGGGCCACACAGAGGTGAAGGTGAGCGCCAGGTGCGGCAATCCCTTTCCACGCGCTTCCCTGCACTCACGAGGGAATTCCAACCACCACCTGCGGTACGCAGGGAGAGACACACGGCACAGTGCATTCACTCCCCACGGCCACCCTCACCAGTGACAGCATACAACGTGGAGAACCAGATGCTCAGGCTCCCGGTCGAGAGGCCGAGCTCTGGTCAGTTGCCAGCAGGGCTGGGCCGGCTCTGCAGGCACTCACGCGGGGCCCTTCCTGGCTTTTCCAGTCTCTGATGGCTCCTAGGTCCCTGTGGCTCTTGGCCACTCTGGTCTGGGGTCCATCTTTACACAGCCTTCTTCCCTGTGTCCTCTTCCAGGACCTCTAGTCGCTGGATTGAGGGGCCACCCCATGTTCAGGATGGCCTCAGCTTTAGGCCCTAAATGATACCTACAAAGACATGCTGGGGAGAGCTTGCACTCAGCCTGGGCGCTGTCCCTCAGCTCTTTCACTCAAGGCTGGCGCTCTACCACTTGAGCCACAGCTCCACTCCCAGCTTTTTGGTAGTTAATTGGGGCTAAATCTCAAGGACTTTTCTTGCCCGGGGTGGTTGTGAATGGCACTCCTTAGATCTCAGCCTCCTGAGTAGCTAGAATTACAGGCGGGAGCCACGGTGCCCAGCCTGCCATCCAGCATCTTGAAAGAGTTGGCCTAAAATAGCCTAGAATAAAAAGATCTAATCCAAAATGCCAGGTACTGAATGGAAGAGAGAGAGGGAGGGAGAGGGTTTTTTGTTTTTGTTTTTTTTTTTTGGTTTTGGGTCCGGTCTTGGGGTCTGAACTCTGGGCCTGAGCGTTGTCCCTCAGCTCTTCAGCTCAAGGCTAGCGCTCTACCACTTGAGCCACAGCACCACTTCTGGCTTTTTTCTTTTTGCTTATGTGGTGCTGAGGAATCGAACCCAGGGCCTCAGGCATGCAAGGCAAGCGCTCTACCACTGAGCCACCTTCCCAGCCCTTGTTTTGTTTTTTTAAAGGAAATTCAAACAGAACTGTGGCCTTTCAGTGCTCACCCAGCTCTGTTCAACTCTTGCTTTGTCCTTCTGTCCATCTAACTGCCATCTCTGCTGTACTCCACGGGACGTGAAGGCTCTAGCAAGCTCACGAGTGCTTGGTAGTTAAAACCTTATCCGGCTGGCTGCATCTGACTGGGTGTAACAGCCGGGCAGCAGGGCGGGGCCAGGCCTCTGTGGAAAGTTCTCTTGTACCTGGGTAACTGCAAGGTGGGCCCCCGGGGTCCCCTCTGGCCCCGCACGGTGGGCAGCGGTGGACTGCAGCAAGCCAGCGTCTCCCTTTCCCCGCAGCTGGAGCCGGACGGACTGCTGGTGTGGGTGCTGGCCGGCGCCCTGGGGCTCAGCCTCGTCCTCTCCCTGCTCTCCGTCCCGCTGCAATGCTTCCAGCTCAGCAAGGGCTACGGCTGCTGCCTGCTCCTCTTCTACAGCAGCTTCCTGGTCGTGGCTCTCCTCACCGAGTTCGGGGTGATTCATCTGAAGGCCGTGTGACCCATGCTGCCTGGAGGTGTGCAGGCCGCACAGACTCCTGGGGTAGCTAGATGGGGTGACCGTGTACCTCGGCTGAGCCCTGGCCGCCGGGGCCCTGGAGACCGGCTCTGCCGGGCATGTGGAGTGATGGCAGAGCCCTCGGCACCCCAGGGCAGCCCTGCCCGGCCCTCCTCGCTGGGCGAAGGGCTGATGTGAGCCACTGAACTGTCCCATATGGAGTGTCCCAGTGGCCACGTTAAGAAACCCAAGATGGAGGTGGAATGAATGGCAACCTGTTATTGAACCCCGGGTGTCCAAAACACTCAGCTGCGCCCCTGCCTCGGGAATGGCCGCCACACGGACAGCGGCTGCGGACCCGGCCCTCCGGACCTGTGCACAGCAGAGCCTACCTGGGAAAGGAGAGGGCCCAGGGCCTTCCCAGGGTGGGTGGCCGGGCCTCGATTTTTAAAGAAGCAGTGTGTTTGCCTTCTGCAGTCAAGGGGTTCGACTGTCCTCCAACCCCCGCAAATAAAAACAGATGCAGTGCTTCAAGTACCCGGGATGCGGCATGCACCACCGCTGGCTCTTGCGTACCTGAGCCGGGTGCTGGCTTGGCCGCCAGCAGGGCTTCTTGGCAAAGCCTGGTGGGACCAGGGGTAGGGTAGGCAGGAACGGCTGGGGGCGCCCCCACCCCCAAGTCAAGAGGCAGCAGCCATGCCTACAAAGCAGAGTGCTTTTATTAATATGCCAGAAATCGGACCCAGTGGGTTTCTAGAGTAAGAAATCACAATGTACAAAACCTCGTGGCGTTGCTCCCATGATCTGAGCCGTACAAAATGATTGTCTGCCTGTGTGGAGTAAGGCTGGGGTGGGGGAGGGGAAGCGAGGAGGAAGGGGGGCCCCTGGCGGTGACCCTCAGAGCATCTATGCACCCCCGCCCCAGGCCGTGGTGTGGGGCTGTCAGTGGTCATCCCCGGGGGCCCACTGAGCCACAGTGGAGCCAGAGGCCTGAGCTAGGTCCCGTCCTGAGCCCTCCGCACTTAACTTCCTGGGGGACCCTGCTCCCAGGTCTGGGGCAGGCGTGGGCCGGTCAGCACCTCCTGCCTCAGCCCTGCCTTCCCTTCCCTTGGGACCACAGAATGCTCAGTCCAAGGCCGGAGCCCTGGGTTACCGGCTGCCCCTCCTCCTGCTTCCACAATGCCCGTTCCAATGCTCAAAGGCTAAAGGCACCTGCTTGTGCAAACTTCCTTCTCTGCAGAGAACGCTGTGGCCCGGGCTCCGGCCACGCTCCTGTGATGGGGGCAGTGTCGCCCCTGCCAGTCCTGGAGGACCAGTGCTTCTCAATGACAAGGGCTGGGCTTTACAGAGAGCATGAGTCCCCTCCTTCTACCCCCCCCTGGGGTCTGTGCCAGTGTGGCGTGGGGTGGGGGACCACTCAGGTCCATGGATCAGCTCTGCCCGCTCCTCTACAGCTGTCCCTGGTTCCCCCCCACCCCGCCTACCAGCCCCAGGAACCAGGGGGAAAGCCAGGCTGGCTGGGGTGCCCTCCAGCTCCCCACCCCAGCACATCCCCGGATCCGTGATCAGGACAGCAAGGCTGAAGATGCCATGGCTCTGACCCACACCCCCTTTGGCTGCCACCCCCAGCCTGCTCTGCAGCCGGGCACCGTCCCTACCCCAGCACTGCTGGGGTGCTGGGGAAGGTGGCTGAGACCCTCCCTGGACCTCTCTTGCAGACCCCCACCCCCCGACCCTGGGTGTGCTGGGCCCCTGAGCCCCAAATCCAGGAAGAGCGGCCATCCTGGGTGCCATGAGCGCCAGGACACAGATCCCCAGGACCTGGGTCCCCCAGACACCCTTCTGCTGGAACAGGTTAAGCCGTAAGTGGAGAGAAACATGGTGGAGAAACGCATTGCGGAAGCCGCCGGTCCTGGGCCTCCGGCCTGCTTCCTCCGCAGAGGCCGAGGCCGGGGACTTGGCAGCCGCCAGGGCCTGGGGGGCCGTGGGAGGCAGGATGCAGACTGGCACGCCAGTAGCTGCAGCCCAGCACTGCGGGCTGAGACCTGATGGCAGGTGTCTACCCCTCTGTCCCCAAAGGGCTGCCCTGGGGCCTCGGATTCTCTCATCTAAGTGGTTCTTCCCCGAGGGCCAGGCTAGACACCCGTGCGGGCCGTGGAGCTTGAGGGACGCGTGGGGACTTGAGCCCCAGGCCGCTGCAGCAGGCACGGGGGGGGGGGGGGCAGAGGTGGTCCCATCCATTCTTGAGGAGGGGGCTTCTGGATCCACCCCATGGACCCCCAGGCCCAGGCCGACTGCTGGAGTGGAGGAAGACAAGGGGAGAGGACCGCAAGGCGGTGGCGGCGTGCAGCCCTGCCTGCTCTGTCTCTAGGTAAGTCTGCGCCTGTGTGGGCACATGGGCACACGTCATCGGTGCGCCACGGAACGTAACACTATTGGGTTATTGCATAGAAGAGATGGCTTGGCGGGCGGGGGGGGGGGGGTGCCTAGGTGACCGTCTGGGAGCGCTGGCGGCTGAGGGGGGGCTGCTGCGCGGCAGGGCCTGCGACCTGGCTGCCGATCTGCTGAAGCGACTCCTGCTCGCGGGCGTGCTCCTCGTACCACTCCTGCACAGAGCGGGGCAGGGCTGAGCCGGGGCCACCCCCACTGGAGCGGCCCTCACCCCCACCGGCCGGCCAGGAATGCCAGGCACAGGACAGCAGGTCCAGGCCGAAGGGGGGGGCGGCGCTCCCTGCGCCCCAATGACCCCCATCTGCCCCCCGCGGCCCCGCTCAGGGTAAGAGATGGAGATGTTCACAACAAACCAGGTTGCCCTGAGTAAGTGAAGGGTCCGCCAGAGACCCAGACACCGGCAGCAGTGTCCCTGCCCCTGCCTCGGGGGACCATGGACCCCTCCCATCGTGCCCATGGGTACCTGGATCTCCTCCTGGTACATCTTCAGGCTCAGGTCACTCTTGGTCCTTGATCTCCGTCCCAGGAACACCAGGGAATTTTGCTATTGGAGAGCGGAGATGGTTAGACACGTTGCCAGGTCCGGCCACCCCAGAGCCTGGGTTCCCCCCCACAACCCCTCCCCCCCCACACCTGCGAGTGTCACCCACAGGAGCAGGAGGACACAAGGCCAATGCCCACTCCCGTGTCCCACCCTCCTACCTGGTATTTCTCCATCTGCGCCAGGGTCTCGAGCAGCTGTGAGATGTCGGAGGAGGCCCCCCGGCCCTCGCGGTAGAGCTCCAGGACGGCAAGCAGCTCTTCCTTGGAGATCTCTCTCTCCAGGGTGATGCCTCCGTCATCTGCAAGGGGTAACGGGGCGGGCAGCCGCAGAGCCCAGCGACCCTCCCCAAACACACGCCGGCCCAGTGTGCCCCTGCTCTGTGCCCCTTCCTTCCCTGCCCTCATCGGAAGGGCAGAAGAGCAGAGGGGACCCGGGAGGCGCCTCCCACCGAAAGGAAAATGGTCAGATAGCACGTGGATGGTCAAGGCAGGAGGCTTCTGAGTACAAGGCCAAGAAAAGAGAAACCCTGGCTCAAAAAACAAAATCAATCAATCAATCTATCCATCCATCCATCTATCTATCTGGTCAGCCTAACACAGGGCCTGTGCAGCTGTTGGTCATTCCCGGCGCTGCGGGTCCAGTGCAGGGAGGGCGGGAGAAGGGCAGTTTGCAGGGCAGCCACCCAAGGCCTCCTCCACATTTTCAGTGATGTGCCAGGCTGACTTTAGAATGAGATCACAAGCATCGGTCTGCTATTAAACATTTGACCATCACGGCAAAGAAGAGATCGGGACGGATAGGCCAGGCAGACAAGCTCAACCGCTAGTGGCTGGCAGCCAGATGGCCAGCTGGACATCCATAGAGAGAGAGAGAGAGAGAGAGAGAGAGAGAGAGAGGGGCTGAGAGCCAGCGGGTCAATGGTGCCAACGCCTGCCAAGGGAGTCCCTGCACAGACCTTCCGAGTCCTGGTTCTTGCGGCTGTAGTTCATGCGGAAGACAAAGGCCTCCAGGATGAAGGCCACAATGATGGTCATCACCACCTGGCCAGCAGGGAAGGAGGGCGTGGGTCAGAGGCGTGGCGGGCCACAAGGGTGCGGGGTGCGTGGCTGGGTAGACCTACCATGGTCACGATGTAAAAGGTCATGAAGTAGAGGCGGCTCCAGTGCGAGGTCTGCGAAGTGACACCTTCCTGGATGGGGGTGGGGAAGCCAGGGAGCATGCGTGGGGGGCAGCGCCAGGCACCGGCACCACGCATCCCCAGCTCCTCCCAGCCCTTCCTGCCCCACCTGGGAGCACAGGGACAGGAGTGGGGCCTCGCCCCACTGAACGTGACCCCTGGCCCCTCTCCCGGTGGCCAAGGGAGCCTGGGCCTCCACAGCTGGGTCTTTGTCTTAAGCAGCAAGGGACTTAGGAGAGTTTAAGAATTGGAAAAGAGGGCTGGGAAGGTGGCTCGGTGGTAGAGTGCTCGCCTAGCATGCTTGAAGCCCTGGGTTCAATTCCTCAGTACCACATACACAGAAAAAGCCAAAGGAGGTGCTGTGGCTTAAGTAGTAGAGTGCTAGCCTTGAGCAAAAGCAGCTCAGGGACAGCGCCCAGGCCCTGAGTTCAAGTCCTAGGACTGGCAAAAAATTTTTTTTTCCTTTGGAAAGAAAACCAGCAATGCTTGTCATACTGCTTCTGTAGGGGCAGAGCGCTGCTGTGGGGGCTGGGCTGGACTCCTGATCCCAGCTCCATGCTTCTTCAGCTTCAGCTCCCTGAGTAGCCGGGATGACGGGGGTTTGCTACCATGCCCATTCTGCCAGGCTCTCAATTTTTCTTTCTTTAGGTGGTGCTGAGGATTTGAACTTGGGGCCTTGCACTCACTAGGCTCGACCACTTGAGCCACATCTGCAGATCTTTTTGCTTTTGTTATTTTCTGACAGCCAGGACTGCAATCTTCCCACGCTGCTGGGACGACAGACGCATTCTGCCACACAGCTTATGGGTTGAGCAGGGGTCTGGCTGGCTTTTTTTTTTTTTTTTTGGGTCCGGTTGTGGGGCCTGAACTCTGGGCCTGGGCACTGTCCCTCAGCTCTTCAGCTCAAGGCTAGCACTCTACCACTTGGGCCACAGCGCCACTTTCGGCTTTTTTCTTTTTGCTTATGTGGTGCTGAGGAATCGAACCCAGGGCCTCAGGCATGCAAGGCAAGCGCTCTACCACTGAGCCATCTTCCCAGCCCCGATGGCTGGCCCTTTTGTTCTGTTCAGGTTGGTCTCAATCCTCCTCAGCTGGGTTTACAGGTGGGAGCCCTCATGCTCAGTCCCTTTCTGTTTTAGTTTCGAGACAGGGCCTGGTTCACACTGTGGCCCAGGCTGCCCTGGCGTCCGCCTCCTCACTGAAGTACCCCCCCCTAACTGCGTCTTCACTCTTCCCTCCGTGCTGGGGTTTGAACTCAGGGCCTCGTGTTTGTCGGGAAGGTCCCAGTCCTCTCTCTCTTCGTGTTTTAGATAGGGTCTCCCACAAGCTGGCCTGAGCCCCCCGGTCTTCCTCCCTCTGTCTGTCAGCGGCTGGCACCACAGGCCCGGCCACTGCTCCTCATCTGAACAGCTGCTCTCCAGCTTACAGGGGACGGGTTAAAGCCGCAAAGCCCGCTGGGGCGGGGGCGCCAGGATGAAGGAAGAGGTACAGGGATGAGGTTTCCCCGCAGACCCGTGCTGGGGGAGGAGGGGGAGGAGGGGGAGAGCAACGCCCCCCCCTACACACACACACACACACACACACACACACACACACACACTTACCATGATGATGTACCAGTTGTTGACCACCGTGAGCTCAAACAACGTCACTGCAGAGGGAGAGAGCCCCGGTCAGCCCCGCTCCTGCAGGCCCGGACGAGAGGCCCCTCCATTGCCTGCAAGCCACTTCACGGGGAGTCCCGTGCAATGGCCGGTGCCTCAGCAGCCTGGAAAAGCGCTCCCAGACAGTATGCACACCCGGCCTTGGAGCGCCCCTTCCTCTTGGGTTTAAATCACCCTAGGTTTCACCAGGGAACCCGAGGGCACGCGGGCCTGGGGGCAGCCCTGGCGTGGCTAGGCGCTGTGCCCCTCCAGCTCTGGTTAGAAAAGTGCCAGGCAAAGGGCCTGGCAGCCTGGACTCCCGCTGGAGACGGGGTCTCACACATCCCCGCTGTTGACACCCCTGTGGACCACCCCCCCCCCGCCCCCCAAGACCTGCAGGGCCCAAGCAGCACCGCCAGGCCCGCCCTCGCCACAGCCCTCCACGCACCAAAACTGCTGAGGATGTTGTCGAAGTTGTTGAGATAGTAGTAGCCCTCCTCCACCACGGTCCTGTTGCCCACCGTGTGGTTGAGCCAGCGGTAGGCGTCCGCCACTGTACTGGTGCTGCGGATGAGATGAGGGCGTGGAGCAGGGTCAGGCGATGCTGCTGCTGCTGCGCAGACGGCGGGCGGGCAGGCCAGGGCCTAGCAAGGGAGCTGTCCATCCTGGCCCTGTCTTCCTGCTCTTGGCTCTGTCCTGTTCCAGGGGGGCCCTGGGCTCCCCCCCCCCCGTCACCTAGCACCTCTCTGCAGCTGATAAGGCTTCCCTCTTCTCACTTCCCACCATGGAGGGAGGAGGCGGAGGGGGCAGGGAGTAGCTCCCGGGGGTGGCCTCACACTCAGCCCCGCTTCTCCCCTGCTTTGCCCGGTGCATCCAGGTTTGACCAGGCAACCTTGATTTTGGAGGACATTTTGTTTGCCATTCTCCTATCCCACCCCTCTCTCCCCCCACTTTTTTTTTTTTTGGTTGGGTATGGGCTTGAACTCAGGGCCTGGGCACTCTCCCTGAGCTCTTCTGCTCAAGGCTACCTCCCTACCACTTTGAGCCATAGCTCTACTTCCAGTTTCTGGTTGGTTAAAGAGTCTCATGGGAACTTTCCTGCCTGGGCTGGCTTCCAACCATAATCCTCAGATCGCAGCCTCTTGAGTGGTTAGGATTACAGGAGTGAGCCACCGGCACCCAGCTTCCACCCTTCTCTTTTTGAGATGGGGTCTTTCCGTGTGACCTGGGAGCTCTATCGTAGAGCTCCGTGACCCTCCTGCCAGGTGTCTGTCGTCTGTCTGTCTGACCCTTTGAAGCTGTCCAGCGAAGCTTGCAGGTCCTGCCTTCTGGATAGCGGTGGGTGGGAGCTATGGGATTCAGGATACTCAGATTTGGGGACGGGGGGTGGCCAGCAGAGACCTGGACCGTTCTGGGACTCAGATGCCCTCCTTGGAAGGCTGCCCGAGCCCTGGCTCTGCATATGCTGAGGCAGACAGCAAAGCCCAGGGAGCATGGGGCACGCGGAGGCTGAGATGGAGACAAAGCCTGGGGAGCCCGGGGCACGAGGAGGCTGAGATGGAGACAAAGCCTGGGGAGCCCGGGGCACGCGGAGGCTGAGATGGAGGGGAGCGAGCCTGGGGCACGCGGAGGCTGAGATGGAGACAAAGCCCGGGGAGCCCGGGGCACGTGGAGGCTGAGATGGAGATAAAGCCCGGGGAGCCCGGGGCACGCGGAGGCTGAGATGGAGACAAAGCCCGGGGAGCCCGGGGCACGCGGAGGCTGAGATGGAGACAAAGCCTGGGGAGCCCGGGGCACACGGAGGCTGAGATGGAGAGAAAGCCCGGGGAGCCCGGGGCACGTGGAGGCTGAGATGGAGATAAAGCCTGGGGAGCCTGGGGCACACGGAGGCTGAGATGGAGGGGAGCGAGCCCGGGGTACGCGGAGGCTGAGATGGAGACAAAGCCCGGGGAGCCCGGGGAGCCCAGGGCACGTGGCGGCTGAGATGGAGATAAAGCCCGGGGAGCCTGGGGCAGGCGGAGGCTGAGATGGAGGGGAGCGAGCCCGGGGCCCATGCCTGGGCGGGTCCCTGCTGGCCACTCACTTGCAGCAGTTGGGGTAGAGGAGGTCGCAGAAGAATTCCATGCCCACGATGGCGAAGGAGTAGTAGAAGGTGAGCAGTGTGAGGCCGAGGCTGGGGGAAGGTCAGCGTCAGGGGGAGGTGTCCGGGCGGGCGGCTGCGGCCCTGGCCTCAGGCCCCGTGGGACAGGCTTGCCCCCGGCCCTTGACAGGTGACCACTGGTAAGGGGCCTCATGGCTCCACTAGGAACAGATGCCCCTGGACCAGACCTGCCTCTTCCCTGTAAAGGCACCTGCGGGTGACTCCTTCCTTCAGGGGTCAGTGAGCTGACCGCCACCTGCCCTCCCTGCTAGGCCATGGAGAAGTGGCATCTGTGGGCCCGATCCAGTCCTGGAAGCCACTGAACCCCAGATCCAGTCCTTCTGATGATCCCCTTCACCCTGGCTACCGCCCCATCCGGCCCCTATGGGTGCAGGCCTTGAGCTACCGGGACCTGTGGACGGTACCTGGCCATCCGTGGCAGCAGCTCAAACATGGTGTCCAGCACGTTTCGGTAACGCTTCTTCAGCTTAAACAACCTGAACCCCAAGAAACAAGAGTCGTGCGCTGATGCCACCACAGCCTGCACCCCTGCTTTCAGATGCGCGGGAGCCTCGTCCACACCTCGCATGACGGACGTGGCTGGGGGGGGGCCCTCGTCTGCCTGGGCCTGTTTCCCTCACCTCTCCCGCAGCCCCAGGATGCGGGGCAGGGACCCCCACGGGGGGAGACGGGGTTCTGTAGCACCCCTCGCAGAGGTGCACAGAGCCGCCCAAAGCAGGCGGCTCCCGCCTCGCTGCGGAGTGGCAAGGCAGGGGGAGGGGAGACACCCGAGATATTCGGCAGAAGGAGGCGGCAGCGTGGAGGAACGAGGGACCCGGCCCAGGGCCACCAGCCCAGAGTCCCCCCTCCAGATGGGCACAGGATGGCCTCCGCCCGCCCCCGCCCCCCAACCTCGTTCTCCAAGGAGAGGGTAAGGTGTGGACACAGGTGGACTATGACCCTCTAGAGTTAGGGGGAAAGCCTGGCACCCAAGGCCTTGGGAACCCCCGGACCCGAGTCAGGACGAGGCTGTGGACAGAGCAGGGCTCTGCCAGCCCCTGCTGGTCTGGGAGAGCGGAGACCCACATGGTGGCTTCTCCGACCAGAGGCCATGCTGGGGAACACAAGGGGCCGAGGCGCTGACCTATGACCTGCCTGTAGGCCAGCGTTTGGACCCGCGGCCCCGCTGTGGGCAGAAGCCACGGATGCCGGTGTGCAAGAAGGTCCCCGCAGCCTGCACACCCACGGGAGACCCGGCCCCACCCCAGTGTCCCTGCAGAGCTGCCACGTCTGTGGCTCCTGCTCATGGGTCTCCCGGTCACCTCAGCAGCTGGAGGGGCCGCAGGACCACGATGAAGTAGAAGGGCTCCATGTTGAGCGCCAGGGCCAGCAGCCCCAGGAAGGCGAGAGCCGTGACTGAGAAGTCAAACCTGGGGGCGAGGAAAGGCCATGGGGGTCAGCGACCTTCAGGCTAGACCCCTGCCCCTCCCCACCCCTGCCCTGCTCCTGGTCAGCCCTGGTCAGTCCTGCCAGGACTGTGCTGTCCACTTACAGGTTCCATCCGGAGGACAGGTACTCCACAGGGCCCAGGCCGGCCACTTTCAGGAACAGCTCCACCCCGTAGACTGTGGACAAGAAGTGGCGGTCAGCAGCTGACCTGTGCCCTCGCCCTGCGTGGAGCGAGGGCAGCCGGGCCAGCCGGGGAGAGGCAGGGAGAGGCCACTTTCTGCTCATTCCCTTTCGAGAGGGGCCATGAGACATGGACACCCATCTAAGCTCTCCCGGCCAGCGCTGCAGCATGCAGCCCAGACACTCACTGGTAAGGAAGACCAGGGAACTCCAGGGCACGTGCTTGGGGAAGAAGTTTCCACCTGGAAGAGAGAAGCAGGCTGGAGACAAGCCCAGGGTGCCATGCAAGGGACAGGGGTGCGGGGGACAGGGGTGCCGGGGACAGGGGTGCGGGCTGCGCTCACCTTTCAGCATGAAGGTCTCCACCAGGACCCACACCCCGTTCATCGCCACCACCACGTCTGAAAGAGAGAGGGCATGGGAGAAAGGGGCAGGCCGGGCAGGCCGGGCAATCTACAGGCCACGGCTGCAGCCCCAGTTCCTTTCCAGGAGGCCCTGGACACTGGAAAGGACTCGTCATGCGTTCTCAATTCATTGTTAAGGGAGGGCAGGGAAGATAGAAGAGAAACTTCTAGACTAACAAGACTGAAGAGACCCAATAGTAGTAACATTGCATGTGTGGGTCCAGACTTTCCAAACACTTGGATCATCATCCCCCTCCAGCCCTCCTCCTTCTTTTGCTTTCTCTCTTCCCTCCTTCCCATCTTTCTTTGAGTCTCTAGGACAGAGCTGAAGGCCTGGCGTGTGCTAAGCACATGCGCACTCACTCAGCCGACCCAGAGCTAACACCACAACCCACAGGACGAACCTCTCTCACCCCTCCGCCATCTAAAACCACAAAGGACTCGGGAGGAAAGGGGCCTGGGGCTGTGGCGTGTCACACTTACACATGAAATACTGGAAGGCCGGGGATTTCACCAGGATGTTAATTCCTATGTGAAGGGAAAAGAGGTTACACTGGAAACTTCATACTCAGGCGAATGACCCCACGTGAGCGACCAGGTCCTGCGGCCCCAGGGCCACAAGGGAGGGGCATCCCGAGAGCCCATCTCACGGCTGCCCAGGCTCCGGGCAGCACCGGCCCATCACAGCTGCCCTGGGCACAGCCTGGCATTTCAGTACAATGAAAACTCCTCTGCCCATGGCCTGGCTGGGGCAACCACACACAGATCATGCGCTCTGTGCGTTTTCAGAAGGGCTGTAGGCCAGGCTTGAAGAAATTTCCAGAGGGCCAAACATAGTCCTCCCCGCCCCGCCCCCCCCCCCATGGTCCTTCAGAGCTGGTACAAGCTAAGGGTAGATGCCTGTTAAGTAAGAAGCATGCACACGTGACTTAAGGGTTTTGTCTTGGGGAAGGGCTGCCTCTTGAGGACTGGGATTATCGCAGTGCACCACCACGCTGGTCCAGACACTGGATTTCTAAATGACTGATTAGAGTCCTTCCCTAGTCCAAGTCCTGCCACTTCCTCTGCTCAGATAATCACATCCCGCCCCCCTCCCCACCCCCACCCCCCCACCCCTGTGAACAGACCCCAGGTCCTCTCCCCCCCCCATGGCTTCTGGGAACTTCCCTTACCCCAGCCGCTGAGCTCACCTTTGAAGATGAGGAAGGCTGTTCTGGGAAGCTCATCGAACCAGTGCTCTCTGTTTCTCTTTGCCTGCAAAGCAACAACAGGTCCCGGGCGATCAGAGGTCAGGCTGGAGCCCAGGACTAGGCCGGGCTGGGTGCCGGCCTCCTTCCCCACCTGCTCCGCTGTGCCAGGGAACGGCGTGGACACTCAGGGGTCAGCGCAGCCGGTCGGTGGCCTGCATCTGCCCCGCCCCCTCACACCCTGTAGTCACTCTAGGCGGGGTTTTTGTCCCCCTATCTCCCAGGGGAGCCGTGGGGCATTCAGTCCCCTGCCTCAGCCACAGAGATGCGAGGAGCCTGGCTGAAACCCTGGGCCGCTGGGTGAGGGTGGACGCGGGGGCCTGGCCTGGCTGTCCTGAAGGGTCTGAGCCCCGCTGACAAGGGCGCTGGGTCTTGGGGAACACCGCCCCCCCCACCCCGGCCTCCGCTCCCACAGAAACTCACCCTCCACTTCAGGGCAGCAACTTCGTAGATGTCATAGAAGTCTTTGAGGCTGTGGCAAGCAAAAGGAAAAGAGACATTGACCCCGCAGCCCCAAGCAGCACCTCGCTCGCCTGCCTGCCTGCCGCCGTGCATCTCGAGAGAAGAGGGGACAGCTCTCTGTGCCCAGGGCATCGCCTGCAGAGTCCCGATGTCCTCTGTTCCCGAGGACTAAGGTTATTCACTCTGCTCGGTCCGCTCAGACTGTGGGCAGTCCCTGGAGGGGCATGGACAGAGGCCAGGCCTCGCTGGGCCCCGCACGGAGCTCGCTCAGTCTCAGCTGCCCGCGAGGGGCGCCCCTTCCTGGTCTCCGCAGTGTGGAGGCCAGGACCGTCCCTGAGATTTCAGGCTCAGTCCTCCGAGCTGCGTGTGTGCGTGCAGGTGTGCTGTGTTCTCCCCCTGTCTCCTCTGGCTCACACAGGACGATCCCCCACCCCCAAAAGCTGGGACTTGAGGGGGAGCAGCAGAGCTGGTCCAGATGAAACACGCTGGAGCGGGGCTTCTGTGGCTCCCAGACTCCTGATGAACAGAGTCAGCGTGTGCAAAAGCAGCCTGCTGGGGGAAACTAGAGGCTCTGGCCGGCTTCTCTGCAGCCGTCCCACCGCCAGACCTGCCCCCCCCAGCACCCTCACCTGAGCAGCGGGGTGTTGCTCTGGCTCAGGGCCTTGAAGGTGAGGAAACGCTCCCTGGCACTCATCCGGGGTCTGTAGAAACGCATCAGGCCTTCGAACTGCCTGTACGAGATGCCGGCAGGCCTCTGGGGCAGAGGGGGCGGGAACAACAAACATGACAGGTGGGACCCAGGAAAACCCAGGACCCCACCGCCCCTCCCCTGGCAGCCACCCCAGGCCCGGCACGGCTCCCAGGGCTCCCGCGGGAGAACAGGGTGCTCAGGAGCCGCTGTGGGCAGCGACAGTGGGGCTGCGCCTCCTTACCCGCCGGCTGACGAGCAGGCGGTAGGCGTGCTGGATGGCAGTTCGCTTATGCAGCAGCAAAGACTTGAACTTGCGCTTCTCAATGTCGTTGAAGGTGTCAAACACCACAGCCAGGAGCTGGAGAAAGCACGGAGGCCTGACTGCCCTGTGTGGTGCCCTCTAGTGGCAGAGGCTGTCATCTGCCCCCAGGGAGGGCTTCTGTCCTACCACTCTATAGAGGCCCAAGGAGATACTTAAAGACCTTGTTATCAGATGCTTCTAGATTCTTCTTGCCACATGCATTCTCAATTGGCTGGCCAGGAGGCCCTGTGACCCTCCCCTCCCCAGGGGTCTGTTCCTCGTGTCACATGTGTGGTCCCAGAAAGAGAAGGAGCAGGAGAAGAAGGATGAGAAGGAAGTCATATTTGGAATCTCCTAAGAGCAACACCAGCTTCTTAAAGACACAATCAGCCAGGCACCCGCAGCTCACGCCTATAATCCTAGCTACTCAGGAAGGCTGAGATCTCAGGATCATGGTTCAAAGCAAGCCTAGGCAGGAAAATCCATGAGTTAATCACCAAAAAGCCAGAAGTGGAGCTGTGGCTCAAGTGGTAGAGTGTCAGCCTTCAGCCAAAAAAAAAAAAAAAGCTCAGACTAGCACCTAGGCTCTGAGTTCAAGACCCAGGACCAGCACTTGTGTATGTAGTGCATGCACATGCACACACACACACACACCATGTTTTGCATGATCAGAGTGAGGGAAGAAGAGAAGGAATTTGAAGGAATCTTTTTAGAAACACTTTTCTCTTTCAAAAATGTTCTGAGAAGAATTCTGTAATTCTTTCAACCTCTTTAAATGAATCCTCTAGTTTCCTATATAGAGAAAAGATAAACAAATGTGGGTTTTTTTTTTCTCCTTGGTAGTACTGGGATTTGAACTTAGGACCTTGTGCTTGCTAGGCAGGTGCATTACCACTTCAATCAGGTCTCTAGCCCTTTTTACTTCAGTTTTTATTTTTTAAAGGGTCTTGCTTTTTGCCTGGGTGGGACTGGATCATGATCCTCCTATTTATGTTTTCTATATGGCTGAGATGACAAGTACTTACTGCCACACCCAGCATTTACCGGCTGAGATGGAGTCCCATGAACTTTTCTGCCCAGGCTGGCCAATCTCAACCTCCCAAGTAGCTAGGATTACAGGCCACAGTCACCATGCCGGCACCAACAGCCAGCAGTCACCAGAGGAAAAGGCACCACAGTCCTGTAACTGGGACCTGAAGTAGGGGACAGTCTTGGGGATTAAGTGCTTGCTCTGTGGGTTGATGGCAGGTAGAAGGCATCCACTGAGGAGGTCATGCTGTACTCTGTCCCTACCACAGATATGAGCCACAGTAGGCTGGAACTCAGGGCCTGATTGCTGTCCCTGAGCTTTTTCACTCAGGGCTGGTGCTCTACCATTTGAGCCGCAGCTCTACTTCTGATTTTTGTTGGTCAATTGTGGAAAAGAGTCTCCTGGATTTTGTTGCCTGGGCTGGCTTCAAACTGTGATCCTCCGATTTCAGCCTCCAGGGTAGTAGCTAGGATTACCGGTGTGAGCCACTAGGATGGGGCTTTATTTTCTGTTTTTATCCTGGGCTGATTGGTGGCCAGGATGAGGGAGTGTCAGAAGCTCGTAAATGAGCATGAGGGGACACGGTGGCTCAGGGGTAGGCCCTGGGCCGGCCTGGCTAATACGAGCAAAAGCTTTGGGGCTCATCACTCCCAGCACTACCAAAACAGCAAAACCTCCAAGACTCTCTGGAAAGCTCCTCTTAGGTTAACTGTGGGTGTGAAGTGGTTGGGGCTCTGGCCCTATCTGCTGATGAGAGGGGCTCCTGGTGGCAACCTGGTATCCCAGACCTCACCAAAAAACCTAGTGTGCAAAGGGGCTTTCTGTCCTGTTGGGCAGATGTGTGCTGTGTCCAGTGTTCTGATGGTGTATGACTAACAGGGCTGACATAAACGCACCCCGTGTTCTCGACACATGGAGGCGGTGCTGAGACCCAGCTCAGGCTCTCTCCCAGGCTGCCCTGCACCATGCAGATCAGTCTGTCAGTCTGTCAGTCTGACCCAGTTTTGTCATCGATCCATTTAGAATTCCAGCAAGACCTCCAGGGAGCAGCGTTAGGCCGCTGTGCGCTTGTCGGGCAGAGGTATCATCAGTGGAGGCTCCTTCACTTGCTATGGGGATGCGAAGCTCCTAGGGCAGCCTGAGCCCCAACTCCAATACTATAGGCAGTGGCACTGTATGCTGGCCGCCGTGACCAGTGCGGGCCCTGCGGTCCTCCCAGGACAGTCCCCAGAACACCAGCCCTGACCATGGATGGGCCCCGACTCCCCGCCCGGATGCTCTGCCCAAAGGCCGGGGGGGGCCGAGGCAGCCACGCACCAGGTTCATGATGAAGTAGAGCTCGATGGAGAGGTACACGATGAAGAAGACACAGGACCAGGGGTTCCGGGAGTAGGAGGGCATCATGACGTCGGGGAAGCTGTATGGCAGAAGGTCACCACCTGTCTGCATGGCTGCCCCCGTTTCCCCCAAGGCCTTATGAAGGACAATCACCTCCCCGCCCCCATCACTTTGGGGGGAGGTGGGAGGGGGAACCCAGACTTACTTGGCCGTGGTGAGAAGGACAAACAGGCTGACGATGCTATTCTCCAGAGTGCTGAAGTACTGTGGGGCGGAGTGTGGGGGGGAAGGGGAGGAAGGAGCGGTGAGGCTCAGGGCCTGCCCCCCCTCCACGCCCCATCCTGCCCTGCCTCCTCCCTAAGGGCCGCAGAGCAGCGGTGGCGTGGGCGTGCAGGCCTGTGCCTTCCTGAGCTCCCAGCCTGGCTGACTTTGGGGCACATGTTTCCTGGGGAGTCACATGCTCGACTCTGCCGGAAGGCTGGGATGTGCCAAGCCCGGGTCCTGGAAATGTTTCTCCTAAGGACGGGAAAGGGGAGCCCCTCGGCTCTCCAGGAAAAGAATGGCTCAGGAGGCAGGGCGGAACACGTCTTCCTAATGTGGCCAGTCATCCCTAATGCGGCCGGGCACCTTGCCTTGAGGGTGAAGGGAGGCAGATGTTTGTTACTTACTGGGTCTGAAGGATTAGGAGAGAACAAGTAGAAACCTGGAAAGTGGTAGCCGAACAAAACAAAAGCTGGTTAGGGCACAGGTGCCAATGCCAGGTGTCCAGCAGACTGGACTAACGAGTGTGTGTGTGTGCATGAGTGTGTGGTGGGGCGCGCACATGTGTGTGTGTGTGCATGTGTGGTGTATGTGTGCAGCTGAGGGAGGCAACAGGGGACTGCAGAATCAAAGAAAACACGCGCCATCTAAAAGAAATGAGAGCTGCTCGGCCTGTGTGCCTGCTGCCACGCGCAAAGGCACCCAGAGCTATGTGTTTAAAAAAAGCCTTGTTAAAAAGATCTGTTTGCTAAAAATCTGTATTTTTACATCAAGTCTCATTTCAAAATGTTGGCTCAAAGTTCACATCGGGGGAGTGGATCCGGAGTCTGGCCTGTGGTCTGGCTTGGGGGGCAAATCCAAAGGGGTCCCTAAGTGACTCGATCAAGAACGGTGGCTGGTGTGGAGGTGCACACCGGCCGTCTCAGCATGCAGGAGGTGAAGGCTAGCCCGGGCGATTAAATAGCAAGAGGCTGTCTCAGAAAAACAGGCTCCTCAGGGCCATCTGGTCTACCACAAGAGGCTGTGAGGCTCCAGGAAGCAGAGGGGGGGGGGGCCGCCAGATGTGGCATCTAAGACTACATACAAGTGGGGATTTCCATGGTGTCTGCAGTGCCGGCCCCCGCCGCGCCCAGGAGCACAGAGCACTCACCCAGGATGGCGAAGATGAGCATGAAGAAGAGCAGCAGGAGCAGGATGTCCACGAAGGGCGGCAGGGACTGGAAGATCTGCCGCAGGTTGCTGAGGGGAGACAGGCCAGCTGACGGGGGGAGAGGGGGACCTCTCCCCACCTGCCACCTGCCTGGTGGGGTGTGTGGTGGTGGGAAGCGTGTGCGTGCAGGGCTGGCCTGCCAGAGGGAGCAGCCCCCGCCCCGCCCCCCACGTCCCAGGCCTCACCGCCGGACGCCGCCGCAGTACCGACAGTCCACCAGGAAAATGCAGCGCAGGGCACGGGTCACCCGCACGTGGGACGTCTGCCGTACCAACACCACGATGGCCTCGACAAACTGCACCACCAGCACGGAGGTCTGGGGGCGGCAGGGGCAGCACGGTCAGCCCCCTGCCACGCTCTCCAGAGCTCCCCTGTTTCCGTCTCTCTCTCAGGAGAAGAATGGGCAATGCGGGCTAGAACGAGGCCACTGCCCGGCCCGTCTGTACCCACGCTGCCCAGAGCTCCACCCGCACCAGGACGCCGTGGAGATCCTGGCGCATCTCCAGCTCCGCCAACCTGGGGACCCTCTCCTACACAGAGAGCAGGCTTGTCACACAGCTGGGCACCGCTGGACACGCTCCTTACAGCCCTCTGCTGTGCAGAGGACCAGATCTGCACGCGACAGTGGCACTTGCAGGTGCAAAGCATGAGATCTGAGCCCCTCTCTCCAGGCCTGACACCCCCCCTCCCCCCGCCACTTCTCTTGTGCCTGGCTGGCTGTGACACAGGAAAGGCAAGACATCTCCCTCAGGTGACGGTGCCAGAGACCCAAACAGAGCTAGAAGGGACCCCAGTGACACGGGGGCTCCCACATGAACAAAGACACAGGCTCCAATACTGAGATGGAGAGACACAAGCCTGTGTCACCGCATGTATCACTGCACACGCGTCACCTTGACCATGGTCCGCTTGTGCCGGATGAAGGAGTGCGGGCCCAGCCACCGCAGCTTCATGCAGAGTTCAAACACCACCACCATGAGGGCGAACAGCTCCAGCGTGGCGTGGACCTGTACCGGAAAGGTGGGCATGGGTCTTCTCGAAGCCATCCAAGGCCGCCTCCCACCACAGCGACAAAACCCTGGCTGCCAGCCACAGCCTGGAAGATGGAGCTTGTCCCAGACAGCTAAGTATAAACTTGACATTCAAGGAACAGACACAGGGAGGGAGCCGAGGTGTGCACAAAGACAGAAAGATGAAACTGTAAATGTAGACTTACTCCAAGAAGGACTGCATACAAGTTACGCATAAAAGATGAAGCAGATGGGAACAAAGGCTTGCAAACAAGAAATGAATGGAAAACCATCGGGGTCCAGTGAACATCTGGCTTCTGAGGCACAGCGGGCCACAAACCCACCTTGTGAAGAGGGAGCAGGCAGCCTGGACTGTACCTGAGCCAGGTGCGGACTCTGTCCCGGAGAAGACAGCCTGGGTGAATCCCCAGGCTTTGTCTGGAGTCTATTTGCAGGGCTCTGTCCTTCTAGACTATTCCCCCACTGAGCCCCCCGCCCCCCGCCCCGCCAGCACGGAGGGCCATGGCACTCCCGGACACTCACGTAAATGCCGAGCCGGAGCGCGGGGACGGCGGGCGCCTCGCACAGTGACAGCAGCAGCAGGAGCAGGGCGGTGAGCAGCTCCATCAGGTAGAAGAGGTGGTTGTGTGCAAAGAGGTAGGCCGCCAGCGCCTTGGCGTTCTTGGGGTGGGTGAAGAACTTGTCGTTGTTCTCGCCTTCCTGGAAGGACAGGGACTCTGGGGTGTGCAAGCCGGGTGTCTGGGGCCAGGGGCCGGGCCAGAAGCATGCCGCAACAGCCCCCACATGGACGATCGGAACTGCTGTTCCTCAGCTGGCACAAGCCACCCCACCCATGAAGGGACCCAAGAGAGTGGCTGGCTGCTGCTGCTTCAAACCACCTGTGGAACAGACTGGAAGGGTCTAGAGAAGGTCAAGAGCAGTGGGTAGTGACCTGACTCTGCAAAGCCTGAACCTCTCGCTATCCAAACAGAGGGCTAGTGGAGTGTGCTGGAGCATGCTTGCAATCTCAGCTACTCAAGAGGCTGAGGTCAGGAGGATAGAGGCTCAAGGCCAACTTAGGTAAAGAGTTCCTGAGACCTCCACCCCCATCCCAACCAATAGCTGGGTGCTGTGGTGCATGTCTACCATCCCTGGTGGGATCCCCCCCCCAAACAAAAAAGACACAGAAACACACACACACACACACACACACACACACACACACACACACACACACACACACACACACACACAGAAATGAGACTGCACCAGAAACCTGGCTCCTCCCCTCCCATACCAATGTCTGAGCCAGGCCTGGCCCAGTGGCTGTGTCCTAGAGAAAGGGCAGAGCCAAAAGCAGCCCAGGTTCCCATGGCCCAAGCCTTGGGAGGAAGCCCGCCAGCTCCTGCAACACCCCGCCATCCTTTGGGGTAGCAGGGGGCGTTAAGCCAGTCACTGGCTGGACAAGATGTAAAAGATAAACTGAGCCCAACAGAGAACAAACAGCTGAGCAGTCAACCAGGGAAGCTCTGGGGTCTCTGCAGGGCCTCCGTCTCCCCACCTCTGTGGAAGCTTCTGGTTTGATTTATTAACAACAAAACAGTTCTAGCTGTTATTGTTGTCAGTTGTGGGGCTTGAACTCAGGACCTAGGCACTGTCCCTGCCTGAGCCTCTTTGTGCTCAAGGCTAGCGCTCTACTGCCACTTCCAGTTTTTGAGTGGTTACTGGAGATGAGTCTATTTAACAGGGACTTTTCTGCCTGGCTGGCTTTGAACCGCAATCCTCAGATCTCAGCCTCCTGAGTAGCCAGGATGACAGGCGGGAGCCACCAGCGCCCCACAACAGTTCTTAAGGGTTGTCTTCCAATAGCTGGAGGAGTCACAGGCTCAAGGGCATGGATTTGAACTCTTGGATTTGAACAGGCGATGGCCATGAAGTCTCTGCCAACAGAGACGAAGAGGGATCTGATCATGCCCCAACCCCCAAAGGGGGTGCTGAGCTTGCTGGAGGGTGTCACAGCTCATGAACTAGATTAGGCTGGATGCACACCAGGCCTTTGCTCGCTGCTCCCTGGCCTGGGGACTCAGGGAACCAGGACTGCAGAGGGTGAGCGAGTTAACTGGGAAGGTGGGGGGGGGGACGACGGCACCCCATGGCATCCTCACGGTGCCTGGCTGCCCCACACCGCAGCTCTGCCGCAATCCCAACACAACCCTGCCAGACCATCAGCAGAAGCAGCCATGCTGCTGCTCCTGAGCTTTACTTATGAATTTGGGGGGTATTGGGATTTTGAACTCAAGGGTCTCGTGCTTGCTGAGCAGACATTCTACCACTTGAGTCACTCCACAAGTACCTTTTTGTGTTATTTTCAAGATAAGGACTCTCTTTATGCCTCAACCTAGTCTAGACTGTGATCCTCCTATCTGTACTTTCCTTTGCAGCTGGGATGACAGACTTGTACCACCCTGCCCAGCCACTGACTGAGATGGAGTCTCGTGAATTTTTATTACTGAGATGAACAAAAGGCATGTTGGCTACGAACCTCAATGCCCCCAACTGCCACCTCCAAATAGCTTGGATTACAAGCTTGAGCCACAGTGCTCAGCTACTGCTGTTATTTTTCAAAAGTGATGCCATTTATCCAGGCACTGGTGGCTCAAACCTGTAATCAGGAGGCTGATATCTGAGGTTTGCACTTGAAGCCAGCCCAGGTAGAAAAGTCTGTGAGACTTTTATTTCTAATTAAACACCAGAAAATCAGAAGTGGAGCTAATGCTCGAAGTGATAGAGCACTAGCCTTGAGCAAAAAAGCTCTGGGACAGTGCCTAGGCCCTGAGTTTAAAAAAACAAACAAACAGAACAGATTTTAAAGGTCATAAGAATTCCATCATCTGGGCTGGGAAGGTAGCTCAGTGGTAGAGTGCTTGCTTTGCATGAATGAGGCCCTGGGTTTGATTCCTCAGCACCCCATAAGCAGAAAAAACTGGAAGTGGCGCTGTGGCTCAAGTGGTAGAGCGCTAGCCTTGAGGTGAAGAGCTCAGGGACAGGGCCCAGGCCCAGAATTCCATCATCCTTCATCTTTAGCCAGCTGTGCAAGGCTAAGTGTGTATACACACATGCACACATAGATATGCACACACACATTTCATATCATATAACCACCCTGCACCAATGTCCTGTCACCACAGCACATGTCCCATTTCCCCACAGGTCTGTGAGGTGAGGCACAGAAATAAGGCATACAGAAGAAAGAACATCGCTTGATAGCCAAGTGGACAGCTGATGCATTGATTGAATGATTGATGGATCGACTGCTTTTCTGTTGCTCTGGAGACTGAATCCAGTGCCTTGCACGTGCTGAGCACATGCTCTTACCCCCAGCCCTGCCAGACAGCAGCCATGCTTGGCAGCCTCCCGTCTGCCCCTCTGAGAACTGGCTGGCATGAGCAGGAGGTGATCATGGTGGCCTGCTGCAGAGATTAGCCCCTGAAGAGCCCATGGCTTTTGCTTTTGCTTTCCTTTTGTTCTTTTCTTGGGGGTGGGGTGGGGTGGGAGGGTGTTCAGCTACTTGTGCTTTTGCTTAGTTTTTTTCCCCAAGGCTGATGATTTACCACTTGAGCCACAGCTCTACTTCCAGTTTTTTGGCGGTTAACTGGAGACAGGAGTCTCTCGGACTTTCCTGCCGAGCTGACTTCAAACCTCAATCCTCAGATCTCAGCCTCCTGAGTAGCTGGGATGACAGAGGTGAGCCACCAGTGCCCGTACTTATCTTTATCATCACTGTTCCTACCCACTTAGAGAAAGAAGGAATTGTTGGATTCCTGGATTCTTCCAGGTCATTCCACTTCTGTGCCCTGACCTGTTCCACCTCTTACTCAACCTCAGAGCAGTGATGTGCACGAGGAGACGTGCCAGATCCTTAGCAGGTGTGCCTGAGTGTCCCAAAGCCCCTCAGACATTCCTACAGGCTTAACCAGGGTCAAAGTGCATTTGTTCCGGAGCTTGTCTGTTACAGGCTGTTTGAAAACGCAAGAAGCATACAGAGGGCCACACAGGTCCCAAATAAATACCCAAATTTAATTAAATCTATTCTTTTTTTGTGTGTGGGGGAGCACGCTGGTTCTGGGGGCTTGAACTCAGGGCCTGTGAACTGTCTCTGTGCTTATTCTTGCTCAAGACTAGTGCTCAACCACTTGAGCCATGGCTCCACTTCCAGCTTTTTTAGTGGCGTATTGGAGATCAAGAGTCTCATAGACTTTCCTGCCTGAGCTGGCTTTGAACTGCGATCCTCAGATCTCAGCCTCCTGAGTAGCAGGCTAGGATTACAGGCGTGAGCCACCAGAGGCCAGCCTTTCAATTTCTTTTTAATGACAAAACAAATATTGTGTTGTCATTTTGCAGTGGGGAGTTGCATTAAAGAAAACAATAGGGGGGCTGGGAAGGTGGTTCAGTGGTAGAGTGCTTGCCTTGCATGCATGAGGCCCTGGGTTTGATTCTTCAGCACCACATAAGCAGAAAAAGCTGGAAGTGGGGCTGAGGTTCAAGTGGTAGAGAGTGCTAGTCGACAGCTGAAGAGCTGAGGGACAGCGCCCAGGCCCAGAGTTCAGGCCCCAAGACCGGACCCAAAAAAAAAAAAAAAAGAAAAGAAAAGAAAAAGAATTTTCTCACCCCAACACTCAGTTGACACCAGAAACTGCATTTTGAGTGTGTGTGCGTGACAGTACTGAGACTTGAACTCGGGGTGTAGGTATCCCTTAGCTTTTTTGCTCAGGGGTGGTGCTCTGCCACTTGAGCCACAACACAAATGAGGCTTTGAGGACGAGCCTGTGCATGCACCGCTCCCCACCCCATGAACATCAACTGGCTGTCTTTCTTCCAGCAGAGAAGACCGAGTAGAAGCAGGGGCAGGGGTGGCAGTCACAATGGGATTTCTGCACACCGCATGGAGCCTGGCAGGCGCAGACAGTGGCTGGAGATGCTCACCTGGAGGTAGATGGCTGCCTCTTGATAATTCATCTCCCAGTTGTGCCCAGTGGGGCTGGAGGGGGATGTGTCCACCCCAGATACCAGGGTGGGGGCGTGGGAGTCATGGATGGCCTGGCTGCCCCCATCTGCAGAAGAAGAGAAAGGAGTCACTTACATGCAACCCAGGCTCAAGACGCACAACAGCACATGGTGGTGGGAAAGAACACCCACGCGTGCACGCACACACACACACACAGATCCTTCTCATACAGAATGACCTGTTAGCATTCTGCTTAGCCAACTGAACAGAACTGGATTTGCCCCCTGGTCCTGGATCATCTTCTACTTTCTTCTACTTGACCCTGGCATCCTCTTCCAGGTCCCTGCCCTGGTTTACCTTGGCAGAAAGCCCTCTCCTGCTCTCGGTGCATGGTGTGGCTGTGGATGAACCACACCAGGCTCCAAAGCAAGTGACCCAGGCCAGGACACAGAAAGCAGTGATTGGTTCAGGCATGGGTGCTGACCCTTGACCAGCCAGTGAGGGCTGGACTTGGAACTTCTCCTGGACCAGACGGGAAGGAGGGGGGTTCTTTCCCTGCTCCGGCTGCCCAGGAAGGAAGTCAGCAGAGAACAGAACAATCACCAAGAGATAAAACCCTTCACTTGCCCAGCGTGAGCCGGGGAAGATCCTGCTGGGGTGGTTGAGCTGGGTTATCTCAGCAATCTGGACCCTCCTGTCACCTGTGGTCAACAGACACACTATGGGAGGACACTCGGCTTGTGGACTTCCTGTGAGAAAGGAAATCTGGATGGAAATCTGCTCCCCTGTGCGAGGTGGAGAATGGAGTGTGCACATTGATATTTGCACAGCAGCACGAAGCCAACATGTCAAGCTCACTAGCACATTGGAGAGGCCAGGGGACTGGCAGGGCTGGTAGGACAGGTGGATAACAAAGACCTCTCAAAGACCTTTCCAGATGTAGAAACAATCGTACCGGTACAACAAAGTGCACTGATTCAAAGCATACAGGTGTGTGTGTGTGTGTGTGTGTGTGTGTGTGTGTGTGTGTGTGTATGTGTGTGTGTGTGTGTGTGCATGCGCGCGTGTGTATGTGTACACCTGCCAGTACTGGAACTTAAGCTAAGGGCCTGGGTGTTGTATCTTCTCCTCTCCTCTCCTTTCAATCCATATTGGGGTTTGAACTCCCCGGCACCCTCAGCCCCGGAGGAGGAGAGAAGTCTAGACACACTGGAATGCCATCTCTCTGACCCTCCGCTGCCCAATGTCAACACAACGGGCTCCCGACTCCAATCTCAGAAACTAAGCCCTGGGCATGGGCAGGAGAAGGTCGCTCCACCACCTGCTCGCGTGGAGCAGGAAACGGGAGCCAACCACGGCTCCGGAGCACAAGCACAGACGGGCAGCTGGCTGGCGTGCGTCCTCCCTGACCTTCACACAGCAAGGCAGGAGCCAGCACCCCATGCGGCACGCTCGCGGAGAGCAGACGATGGGTGGGTGGGGGTGCGCTGGCACTGATGGGGTCACACAGTGCCACCTCCACGCCCCGAGCTAGACAGGAATGTCCGGGAGTGGCTGCCCTGAGACCCCCCTGTGGGGCCTCCCGGCCCCTCCTCTCACATGGGGGGGTCTCAGCCAACTGGCCACAACTTCTTCACAGCCTTTCCAAGACACCTGGCCCTCCTCGCCCACTCCCCCCACCCCCCTTCTCCCTCACTTCATGGCAGACCACATGGCCGGGTGGCGCAGAGGACTGTGCTCATGCCTCGGTTGTGTGTTCAGCCATGGGCTTGTCCTAGGAGAGGTAACCCCGGGGATCTTCTTTTGCCAATCATGGGACTTGAACTCAGGGCCTGGGCACTAGTCCTAATGCTCTTTTGCTCAAGGCTGGTGCTCTATCACTTTGAGCCACAGCTCCACTTCTAGGTTTTTGCTGCTTAATTGGAAATAAGAGTCTCACGGACTTTCTTGCCTGGGCTGGCTCTGGGCTGCAATCTTCCGATCTCAGCCTCCTGAGTAGCTAGGATGACAGGCACAAGCCACCAGCATCTGGCTCTTGGAAACAATTTTTTTTTTTTCTGTCAGTCATGGAGCTTGAACTCTGGGCCTGGGCGCTGTCCCTCAGCTCTTCAGCTCAAGGTGAGCACTCTACCACTTGAGCCACAGCGCCACTTCCAGTTTTCTGGTGGTTCATTGGAGATAAGAGTCTCACAGACTTTCCTGCCCAGGCTGGCTTTGAACCATGATCCTCAGATCTCAGCCTGCTGAGTAGCCAGGATTACAGGCATGAGTCACTGGCACCCAGCTTGGAAATAATTCTTAATGAAAACATGAATAAAACAAATGAGTCAGATGCCAAAAAAAAAAAAAAAAAAAAAACCAAACAGAAATAGAACTGTGGCTCAAGTGGTAAAGCACTCGTCTTGAGTTTAAAAGCTTAGGGACAGCATGCGCACACACACACACACACACACACACACACACACACACACACACACACACACACACACACACACACACACACACACACACACACACACACACACACACACACACACACACACAAATCGCATATTCAGTGCTGGTGGTCTGATTTAGTACAAATAGAGTGCTTGTCTAGAAGGTGCCAAGCCCTGGGTTCCATCCCCAAGCCTACAAAAAACAACAAAATAACAAAAAGGCTTCCGACAGTTGTCTTCTTCACTGGGGCATGTCCAGCAGCAGCGGGCAGCTCCTGGGCTGGGCCTCAGGTGGGCGTCGATGAGCCTGGCCGGCCCTGCCCTTCCCTCCGGCAGCAGCCCCCGGGCACACAGCGCCTCCACAGAGGTGCACAGTCATGAGTCAAGGGTACTTCGGCAGGCAGCAGGGTCACCAGGAGAGAGGGACTGGCACAGCTGCCCTGGCAACTGGCAGCATGTATGTGTTTATAGGAACAGGTGGGAAGGTACAGATGGCCTTAGAAGCAAGCCCAAATTTAGAAAGAAGCTGAACCCCTGAGGGGCCAGTAGCACCTGGAGCGGGTTGGTAGCTAAAGCCTTCTGCCAGTCCTGCCTGGAATGGGGCTTTGTTGGCACTCTGGATGCCCCCCCCCATTAATCTGTCTAGAAGCAACTCAGCTTGAGTGGAAGTAGCAAACAGGGCATATTTGGTGTGCCAGGCTCTCCTCTGAGAACCCTATCCGCATGGAATATGGGGGCACAAAGGGGGAGCCATCAGCGGCAAAGGCAGTACAATGGGAGAGCAGACCTGGGGGACCTACCGGGTCATGCGCACTTCCGGAGCATGGCTACACTGGCCGAGGGCTGTGCTCAGATCCAGCATGGCCCCTTCCCCCCACTCCCACCCCCGTGCAGGTCCAGGAGGAAAGAGCCGGGCACCACCGCCTGCACCTCGGTCTTTCACACTAAGTGACTGTAGCAATTTGTTTTCCCAGAGGTCTAGGAAGTACACGGTCTTGGCCAGATTTTGGGGGAACACACTAAGTGGGGGCTGTCCTGCCCTAAGTTGGGGGCACTTCTTGCTGCCTGTCTTGGACACGTGACATCAAGTCTGGAACAGCAGACCCCAGAGGCCAACCTCTTACAGACAGGGAAACTGAGGGCTGGAGAAGGGGTGAGAGGGAGCCCGTACCATGGGGCTGCTCCCCAGGATTCCTGAGCCCACCACAGCTTCCCTGCGCATGGCTCTGCAGCTGTGGCTACTCTCTTCTGATTGACGGGCTCAGCAGCTCTGACCTAAACCACAGACGGCGAGAGGCTCCCCTGGCAGGGGACGGGCCGCGGAGGGCCACGGGTAAGGCGCAGACAGAGGGACGAGGTCTCAGTGGGTGGCTGACAGCATGTTTGCCTTGGCTATAAGTGCTCATCAAAGAACAGCTGCATCAACACAGGATTTGGGGGCAGCAGGGGGCAGGGCTGGGGAAGTCAGGGAGCTCATTCCTCCCAGGGCCATGGCTGACCGGCTCCTGCCCAGTACTGGCTGTCCCAGACTGTGAGACCTCACCTCCTGGATAATGCTCGTCAGCGATCGTCACCGTGAATGGGTATCAAATGACAGGACATACACATGCGTGGCTCTCGTAGCATCCACCCCACTGGGGTAGGCCCACCCCTGGACTCCGTCTTTTGCAGCTGGCTGCTCTGTCCCTCCCACACCCAGGCCTCCTTGTTATTCTGCAGCCCTTCCCCCCCAGAGCTCATGCACTTCCTGTCCCTCTGTCCCCAGCAACGCAGGCTCCCTGGCATCTTTGGATCTTCTACCCAAAGGCTGCCCTTAGCCTCCCTTTAAAGGCACACGGCACCTATCTGGCCCCAACATTGCCCGGTGTTGCCTATGACTGGGGTGGTGGGGGAGAGGCAAAGGGTGGGGGGCTGTTTGTCAACTCCATGGGGCAGGGGCTTTTGTCTTGGTCACTGGTCTCCAGAGCCCAGGACCAAGTTGGGCACGATGCCTAAGCTGTGAACACCCACCCGAGTTGAACTAAAACAGGAGACCTTGCTCGAAAGATTGCCTGGTCCCTCCACAGGTATTAAACACAGCAGGTGATGGAGGTAGACGGGAGCCAAGCCAGGCCCGGCAGGACTCAGTCAAGAGCAGGCTCTACCGAGTGCCAAGGGTGTTAGCAAGAGGCTCGGTGTGACCTCTTTGTATTTTTTAAGATAACTCGTTTAAAGATTGGCTGCAGAGGGACTATTCTGTATAAGGGTAATTCGGGCAAGAGCCTGAAAAGAGAGAGAGAAAGGGGAAAAAAAAGAAAAACAAAACTCAAGCGTGAAGGGAAAGAAAAGAATCCCCGCTTGCAGGGCACACTTTGTTCCAGGCCCAGCCATTCAACCCTGCGCTGTGTCAGAGGACAGAACTTGGCATCTTCACCAGGCTCGGAAGGCAGAGCAGGGCTGAAGGGCCTGGGGCGACCTATGCTGCGGAGGGGCTTTTCACAAAAGCCACAGGTGACTCCAAAACCCACAAGCCAGCCAAGGCTGCCAGCACACTAGGGATCACGGAAAAGGCCTGATTGGCAGGCAGGAGGCTGCGGTGCCGCCCGGGAGTTGTTGGTATAGCCCAGCCAAGGGCACTGAAGAGGAGGGGCTGGCTGCCCTGGGATCTGAATCCCTGCTTGTCTGTTCTGCTCCAAGGCTGGACCAGGAGGACCGCGGCTGCCCCTTCCTCCTGCATTTCTGCCTTGTGTGGGCTTGGACACTGGCAGGAAAGAGAGGTCCAGGCAGAGACACACAGAAGTAGACGCCACAGTCTCCCTTTTCTCTCTCTAACACATGTCCTCTTGGCGACTTCAACAGGGCCGGCCGAGTCTGGCTGGGAAGAGGACACTGCGCAGCTCTGGGGAAAAGTTCCCCAGGGGGGAGACGTGGTATGTTGTGCTTCTGGTGCCCTGGGCAGAGGGTGGGCAGGTCTGCAGACCTTGGCCACTCAAGATTTATGAGCCTCCAGTCCTGAATTCCCTTCCTGGTTCCCTGGCCACAGGCCCAGGCCCATGGACTGGAGTCCCTGGAGGACGGTGGGAGGGAAGAACAGGAAGAAAGCCTCTAGGCCCACCGGCAATGGTGTCACAACAGCACAGGCTGGAGAAGCTCCACCGGAGGACGCAGCCAGCCCGGGGTGACCTGTTTGCGCAGATGGCCACGCCGCCGCCACGCTGATGTAACAGGCCCAGCCGCTCGCTGTAAACAGCTGGCTGCTTTGCATGCAGCCTCAGAAACGAGCCTGCAGGGAACCCCAGCTTTCCGTTCGCTGGAGCACAGCGTGTAGCAGCATCCTGGTGCTGCAGGATAAATAGAAGCAGTTTCCATATGCCGGCAATAAAGCCGTACCAGCGAGGAGAGAGGGAGGAGGGAGAGCGGGGATGGGAGCGGGCACCACCGCCACCCGGCAGGACCGGGTCAGCGAAGGCTGGGAAGCCACCGCAGGCAGGATCCCAGCTAGAGAGAGGTGGGTTTGGATGGTGGGTGTGTTGGGCAAACCCCACGAGCAAGGAGCAAGGTGGCAGAATGCAGAGTTCTGGGCCTCAAAGCGAGGAGCTGACCCCATCCTCTCCCCTTCCTCCTTTTGATCTCGCTCTCTTAGAGCTCCATGCCTTCTCAAACGCACATCACACACACACACACACACGCACACACACACACACACACACACACACACACACACACACACATCCTCCACCACAGAAATGAACTGCAGCTGGGACCCCCCACCTCCCGTTCACCCTGCCGTGCCCCCTCCTCCCATCGTTCATGATCCTCCTCCCCAAAGCTTCCGTCTCTTCACCCATAAACCGGGGGCTGGTGCCAGCTGTGCTCCAGGCCTCACAGGGACAAATGTGAACACCGACCGAGCACGAAGCCCCCCGGAAACGGTGCCCAGCAGAATGACAACGAGCCATCGCCCAACCGTGTGCCAGTTGTCACAGAGAGCCGCGCTCCATGGGAAAATAAGGCGGCAACGCTCAGGAGCTTGGCAGGCACTGAAGCGGCATGGTGCGCCCGGGCCCCCGGATGAAGGGGCACAGCCACCATGCCGCGCAAAGGCAGAAGGCACGCTCTCCTCCCTGGGCATCGTCTTCTTACTGCTAACTGGCTGCAAGATGGCGTGGAGGGTGGGCCCACGTACCGATGCACGTCAGAGAAGGCTCCGAACCCAGCAGAGCCCGGCAAAGATGCTGACCTCCAGAAAGGCGAGAGCTGGCGTGGAGCCAGCCCAGCTGAATGGCTGGCAGGAGCCCAAAACCTACCCTGCCAAAGGCTTATTTGTGCCCCAGGAGGAACGGAAGGCATGGCAGGATGAGCGCCATGGGCCATGCACTGTTCTAGAAGGAACGCTGGCTGAGGGGCAGCTAGGACACAGCCCTGTGCCCCCTGAGCAGGACTTAAGTGGCAGGGAAAGGGACCGAGGATCGTGAGCACTGACGATGCCCGGAGTAAACAGGGCAGCAGGGCGGAGAGAAGCGCAGGCACAAAGCAAACAAATGCCACTGTCTCCAAGGGCCTGTGGTGCCACACATGGTCCCTACCCAAACAGCCACGGAGATGTCTCTGTGGGTGTGACCTTCATAACAGGGACCCGCAACAGTGCCCCATGTGACTCCATGTGAGCATTCAGTCAACACCTACTGTGCACTTCTCCCAAGCCCACTGCTTCCCAAGTGGAGAGCTACTATCCCCGCCCCACCCCAGAGTCTGCTGGTGTCGCCGGGGGCTCTGTTTGCTCGTGCTTGAGTATTGACTGGACACTGACCACAGGCAGAGTGCTTGGGATACTGCCACGAAGGTTTCTCAGGACACCAGGGTTCACACACACATGCACGCACACATGCACGCATGCACGCACGCACATGCCAGCCTTCCCCTGCCGCTGCCGCACCTGTGCAAACATCTGTCCCACCTTTGCTTGGAAGCATCAGAAATGCTAACTGTGAGCCACACCGGGCAGAATGGGGACCACGGGAGTGTCAGCGGGATGCAGGGGGTGCATGCTGGCACGCTCCGAGCCCCTGCATGAGGCCAGTACATAACCTGTGCTCAGAGGACAGGTCTGGCTTGAAACTCGGCCTGCACAAAAGCTGCTGCCGAAGGTCCGCTCTGGTCCCTAGGGAGGGGCTACCACAGTCATTTGCCCCAGATAAGCAGTGCCCAATCAGGTGGTGGCCGGGCACCCGCACTTAGGGGAAGTGACAGGTGAGAGGAGGCTTCTACCCTGCAGAGAGCTTGAAGAGAGGTGAACCCTGGGTAAGCTCAGTGGCCAGGCACTGAGCTGAATCCTTTTTTCCTCTTCCTCAGTTTCCTTTTCTGTCTAGTATGAAAGAAAGCCCAAAAGAGACACCATGAAAAAAAAATCCACAATAGAGACTGGGTATGATATGGTATAGTATGGTATGGTATGGTATGGTATGTGGCTCATGCCTGTAATCCTGGAACTCCAGAGTTGGAAGCAGGGGGAACCTGGAGTTCCAGGCCAGCTGGGCTACATAAAGAGACTCTGTCGGGGCAGGGAAGGTGGCTCAGTGGTAGAGCGCTTGCCTTGCATGCATGAGGCCCTGGGTTCAATTCCTCAGCACCACATAAGCAGAAAAAGCCGGAAGTGGCACTGTGGCTCAAGTGGTAGAGCGCTAGCCTTGAGCTGAAGAGCTGAGGGACAGCGCCCAGGCCCAGAGTTCAGGACCCACAACCAGAAAAAAAAAAAAAAAAAGAGAGACTGTCATAAAAGCAACAAAAATCAACAGCTCCACCAAAAACAAACAAAAACAGAACAGCTAAGCATGAGAAAAACACAAGGGAGACCAAGAAGTGGTTCCAAAGATTGAGCAGGCCGTGGAGTGCTTGACTGTAACTCTCCCTGAAGTGCAGGGGGCGTGGGGGAAGAGGCCTGGCCAAGGCAAGGAAGGTAATGGCTGTGCTACAAGATGCTTCAAAGACTCGGAAACAGGAAGCAGCTCATATTCCCCAAGAGGAAGTCAGAAGCTTCCTCTGAATAAGAGAAAGGACGAGAGTTGCAAGTCCTCCAGGGAGAGAGGCGCTGGGAAAAGGGCAACACCACTGCTCTGTTGATACTGTATTATTATTTATACTGAAGAGGAGAATCTGATGCGAACACTATCAAACTTCCCTATGTAATCACTGTCAGTCCCCATTTTACAGATGAAGAAACCAAGGCTCGGGAAGAAACCAACTTGGCATTTTACTCCACGCTGCAACTCCCTCCCTCAGTAGATTGCGTGACTCAAAAGCATTCAAAAGTCACGTGCATCATTGGATCTCACCACTCCCCAACACATTCAGTCCTACAGCCCAGGGATTCTCTCCCAACTGCCCCGGTCAGGTGTCTTACTCCCTCTTATACTCTGGGACAGGGCCTGATCTCCAAGGGGAAATAGGAAAAAAAAAGAAAAAGAAAAAGCAATATGCAATAATATGCAATAGGAGGAAATGGGCCAACTGGCCCGGAGGCCTGATGGACTTTGGTTCTAATAAAACCTGAGCCCTGGCGAGGCTGGCAGACTGGCTCCAGCCTGTGCATAATCGCTGTGA
This sequence comes from Dipodomys merriami, assembly GCF_024711535.1. NCBI lineage: Eukaryota > Metazoa > Chordata > Mammalia > Rodentia > Heteromyidae > Dipodomys > Dipodomys merriami. The sequence continues at coordinate 355,134 of NW_027205605.1, forward strand.
TTGCAAGCACCGAGGCGGGCCAGCCAAGTGTAACAGCCGAGCCGCAAGAAGAGGAGACCCACGAGAGTCAGAGAGAGAAGACATCATGCCTGCCGACGATCACCCTTCGAGTGCCAGCCAATGCATCCGGCAGCCTGGAGCGTCTCCAAGCCATTAGCCAACACCGTGCCCAGTTGCTCTGCCTGAACCGATTTCCAGCAAGAGCTACGGAACAAGAAAATAGCATGACGTGAACCCGTGAGCTACTGAAAAGACAGATTATGAAAAGAGAGAAGGGCAGAGTATAAATGGCCGTGGTGGTGGGGTGCTTGGATGTGCGGGGGGCTAAGCACCCCAGGCTGGCACAGCAATGACAGGGCTGGAAGCTGCGCTTTCACGTCTGACAAGCAGGCAGCTCTGGGGGAAGCAGGGCTGTGCCCTGCGTGGGCTATATCTGGGCTGATCACGTGCGCACAGATCTTGTCGTTACCCCAGATGGCTCCCAGGACTAGCTAAGCTGTGACACACACAGTCACCGGGGACACTGGGCGTTTCTGGTGACTCACCTCTCACAGTGCTGTCCCCTCATGTCTATTATTAAATGCCCAGCAGACATGTGCAAAACTACCACTGTGCAGAACAACAGACCCGCAACTAATACCCGAGAATCAGACTAGGCTGTCACTCTACCTTCCTGCCTCCTGTCTACCTGGCCATCCCTGACACCAGGAAAAAAAAAAAAAAAATGCAGACCCACAGGCCCAGCCCTGCTAGAGAGGCTGTGATTCACCAACCTGACTCTGGCTGTTATTCATACAATGAAAGCATTCTTTCCCAAACTCAGCCCTCCAGCACATATTTGAAATGACTTAATTCACCAAAATTGCATTTTCTTACAACCTTTAGGAATCTATCATAATGCAAAGCAAGGAGCTGGGGTGTGAGTGGCTCAGTGCATGGAGAACAGGGAGCGGGGAAGAGCAGGGTGTGAATAGTCACGAGGCTTGTGGTTAGGGAAGGCTGGGGAAGACAAGGACTCGGCTCTGTAGCTGCAGAACACCAAAGCAGGATTGCTCTGAGTCAGACACCGCCTCCCTGGGTGGTCAGGAGAGAAAGTGATTTGGAGCCAGGCGCCGTTAGCTCACACTTGTCATCCTAGCTACTCAGAAGGCTGAGATTTGAGGATTAAGGTTCAAAACCATCCCAGGCAGGAAAGTCCATGAGACTCTTATCTCCAATTAACCAGCAAAAAGCTGCAAGTAGAGACGCGGCTCATGCGGCAGAGTGCCAGCCTTGAGTAAAAGAAACTTGGGGACTGTGCCCAGGCGCACGCGCGTGCGCGCATGCACACACACACACTCTCTCTCTCTCTCTCTCTCTCTCTGTCTCTCTCTCTCTCTCTCTCTCTCTGTCTCTGTCTCTCTCTCTCTCTCTCTCTCTCTTAATCCTGGCAAGTGAGGCTTAGTCAAACCCTAGCGAATATAAACTGAAACCACTGCTAGTACAGCCACACTCCGTCCTCTTGCTTCTATAGCTAAACTACATGGAGGGTGAGATCTTTTTAAAATTTGTAATCCAAGTATTCAAACTATACTAGAACTGGACTCTTTCCTGAGGGCTGAGACAAAGAACCGTGGCTGCCTGGTAAAGAGCAGAGAGTGCTGGAGCTTGGCGGCTGGGCCCCCATCCACTGGGGTTCGGTCTGGGGGGAGGGGTGGACGCACAGGGAAAAGCAGGACTGCATCTGCTGCAGGGAGCAGCAGGCGTCAGGCTCTCCCATCAGGAGGCTGGCTCAGATTTGGAAGTCTCTTCTGACCCAAGGGCTGGGCACATGGGATTAAGAAGCGGAGGAGGGGCTGGCCGTGCTCAGGCGTGTGCCTCTGTAGAGGCCCCTGGATCCTGCTGGGGTACGTTGAAAAGGCGCCCCCACACCCAAGATGGGGAAGCCAGAGACAGCCCTGTAAGTGTAGAAGTGGCTGGACTTCCAGGCGGCCAGATGAGTAGGGCCAGGACACACCCACGCCAGGGAGGCCCTGGGGCTGGGCCGAAGCCAGTTCCAGAGAGCAAGACCACAGCAAGGCCCCAGCTTCCTCTCCAGCTGCCTCCCATCCTGGAGAGAAAAGGGGTCCCTCCCTATGAAGGGGACACCAGCCGGGCTTGATAACCTGGAAGCCATGCTGTAGGAAACAGCTTTGCCACACACACACCTTTAGCAGCTCTCCTGCCATTCAACGGGACGAATGCCTGCTTAAGACGAATCTCCCTGCTCGGACCCCTGGCACTAAAAATGGCTGGCCTCACGGGGCCCAGCCTGGGGAAAGCCAGGCACGGGGCTGATTACTTAGGGCATGCTGTCTTGCTTGAACCCGGAATGGTCATCTTATGAATGAGGAAGGGAAAGCTTACAGACTTCTGCCACCTGCCTGAGGTCTGGTAGTCTACCACCTCAGCTGGTTTGACCTCAGGGCACCTTACCCCACAACCTAATCTGCCCCTAAACCTGCCCCTAGCCCATCCCTTGCCTCTCCCAGCCCCGCCCCGACCTCTGGCCACATGTTCCCCTCTGCTTGGGACATCCCATCCCTGGACGCCATTTGTTCTCTGGTCCCCCAGACCCTCCTCTAGGAACTTCCAATTCCAGGCTGCAGGCACCAGGCAGGTGTGCAGAAAGTGGGAAGCTGGGGGGAGGGGGGAAGTACACTGCCCATGCTGAGACCATGCACTGGGCCTATGTGGGTAGTTATACCCGCCCCCCAAATGAACAGAATAGATATCAGGGCGTACCTCACTTATCCCCACTCCTCTTGGAAGGCAGCCAAGTGAATTTTCAGACACCACTTACACGGTGCTGGAGACACCCCCCCCCCCAGCCCGCCCCATAAAGTACTTCAGGATTCTCCACCACTAAGCACCGCCCCAGAGGTGGAGGAGATCAGGAGAGAGGATTCCTCAGGCTCACCCCACCCTGCCTCTTACCAATCCCCACCTCTAACCAAGCCCCGCCCCAACCAAGCTCCACCCACCTGCCCCCACCACCAGCCAGACTGGAAGTCCTCCACTGTAGCCCACAGAAACACGTGCTGGCCATGTGGAAAACTAGCTGCTCAGAGGATAAAAAGGTACTGATTTTAAAAAAAGAAAAAAAAAGAAGAAGGAAGGCTGGGAATGTGGCTTAGTGCCCAGTATGCATGAAGCCCTGGGTTCAATTCCTCAGTACCACAAAAGCAGAAAAAAGGCAGAAGTAGTGCTGGGACTCAAGTGGTAGAGTGCTAGCCTTAAACAAAAGAAGTTCAGGGACAGTGCCCAGGTCCTGAGGTCAAGCCCCAGGGCTGGCAAAATAAATAAATCAATAAAAATAAACAACAAGGGAGGGGGTATCAATGCTCGACAGGAAATGGACTCATTGCCTACTCATGTAACTATAACAACACTGTACAGCATCTTTACAATAAAACTCAAAAAATAAATTTAAAAAAAAAGAAGAAGGAAAAGGGCAGAGCACGGTGGCTGGGGACTATAATCCTAGATCAGGAGAAAATGATAGGAAGGATCAAAGTTAGCTTTGGCTAGGCAAAGTCAGCCAAGTGCCATCTCCAACTAACGCAAGCTAGGCCATGGTGGTAGCCACCTGCCTGCACAGGAAGCATGAGCAGGAGGATTACAGTCCAGGCTGGGCTGGTGGGAGTGACCTCACAGCCCTTTGTACAGCTTGCATATTGAACAGAAAGCAAAGGCAGAACTGGTGTGTCCGGTGTCTGAGATCAGAAGGAAGCAGCCAGTGACTGGGCTGCGGCCAGCAGCTGTGCTGCTGACACAGGAGTCGGCTGTCAGTTTACAAAGCAGAAGTCCTGTGCTTAAAATATAGGTTCTGACTGTGTGGAAGGCTGGGAATGTGGGGTCAGCCTGTGGTCCTCCATGACCACAACTCAGGGGCCGCTGCCCCCCAGAAGGCACAGTCCCGGGCATACCAGTGAATATCAACCCTCAGACTTCACCCTTCTCTGAACCAGAGCCTCAGAGTGAAGACCCACTGGTGGGGTTTTGTTCTGTTTTATTCTGAGACAGGGTGCTGTCTCGTCCAGGCGGCCCCATGATCCTCTTGCCTTCCCGTCTCCTGAGTGCTGGGATTACAGGAGTGCACCACTATATTCTAACCAAAGAACCACACTCTTTCGGCTAGGGAAGGACCCCCACCACCACACCCAGCATCACCAAAACACAAAGGGTTTCAAGTGCAACAGACAACACAAGTACCGACGGCCCCAATTCAGTCTAGGATATCCTCCCAGTAAGTCTCGATCGACGTCACTGTCACTGGGAGCCAATCTTGGGGGACAGTCCTCTAGCACCCTGGTCTGGCCTTCTTAGGCATCCCCAGGCTGGACTCCAAGCCTATTGTTTGTTCTTTCTGTCCTGGGACATAATCTATCACTTCCCACTTGCAACCACATCTCCTTGCTCCACCTACAACAGGCAACCACCCTAGCTACTACAACAGAGATCTGGGTTCGAGTGCTGACAAAGTGGCCTCGGGACCTTGGCTAGGTTCTGACCTCTGGGAGCCTCATTCATCCCCTCTAAGAGGATCCTGAAGGCAGCAACCTCAGATATCTGCAGGGAACCAAATGAGAGAGATACACTAAGCAGGAGCCCAACAGCTCTGGGTCATGTGGACACCACGTGGCTTCTTCCCCAGACCCGCCTGACCAGGGAGGAAAGAGCTTGAGCCAGGAAATGCCAAACCAGGGATTTGTTCAAGCAAGGCTCACAAGCGAGAGGTACCCTGGAGCTCCCGTGGAGTAGAGCCCCTGTGCTTCCTGGGTTGGTCCCTATGATGAGCCTAGGTTTCCTCCTGGAACCACTGGGCTCTGCACAGCTGGGGGGCAGCCCAGGCCTCAGGGTGCCCTCCCCTCACCCCACTCCCCCACCCCGAGTGGAGGCTGGGAAGTCAATATCCTGTCTCAGGTGATCAGAGTTAGGCAGCAGGCACAGCAGCCAACACTGCCACTGAGACACTACAGCTTCTGTGTGCTGAGGGAGAGATGGCATTCCACGGGGGAGGGGAGGACAATAGACAGGATCCCCCCTCTCCCCGCCCTCCCCCTCCCCTGCCTTCTGGGAGGAGGCAGAGAAAGGCTCCATTACAAAACCTCCACCACCAGGCAAGCTGGCTGCTTCTGCTTTTTTAAACTGGCATCACCCATGGCTGGTGGAGGCCCTTAGAACGCCAGGGAAATGAGTCTAACAGGGCCAAGTGTTTGGGCTCCATGGGAGGCTATGGCAATCTGATTGCTGCCCGGTCTCTAGCTGCCATGCATGGTGGCCCCCATGGAGCTGGGGACAGAGGCAGTGAGGGATGCAGGATGCCTGCTCACCACAAACATTCCAACACAGTAAACCAGTCTCTGGCCATCATAATGGTGTTGGTAACCAAGGAATCGCTTGAGATCTTAATAAGTCCCGGCAGCGATCTGACTTGGAGCCCTATCTTGATCTGATTATCATCCTGCAGGGAGGGGTCCGAGGCTGAGGCCTGGAGAAGCCGAGGTCTGTCCTTGTCTTCAGACCCAACTCCAGAGCCCCCATGTTCAGCTGCTCTGGCACCCAGGGCAGAACAAGCAACAAGAGCTACGCAAGTCCTTCAGGAGGCCTTCACTCTGATATGCGCCCCCGGGGTGCCTGGTTAAACTCAAGTCAAACTTCTGCAATGGGGAGTCCTTGGCTAACAGCCTAGCTGATCCCTGCCAGCTCTTCCTGGCCACCGTGAAGGAGCCTGGTACCAGCCTACCATGCTACAGAAAGACTGAAAAAGGAGCCAGGGACACTGGCCGTCCGCATTGCAGGCAACACAACTCACCGGGCATTGAGGAGACAGAGGGAGGGGCGCTCTGCTCTGTTCCTGGAGGCCTGGCCCTATACAGATTGCCACTTGGAGTTCCCGGTGACCTGCTCCAAGCTCAGCCTCCTCCAATCTTTTCCTGGTCTAGAAGATGCACCGAGTGACCGGATTACCCCAGAAAACCCTTGTGGGGGCCCCTGGTGCTCCAATGTGATCTGGACCACTGCCTGGCATGTCCTGAAGAGGCAGGGGTATGGCTAACTTGTCCCGTCCAATGCCAGCCCACGATCGGTTTTCCAGGTCTTAAACACCTCTGCTCCCACCCGCCCCCTTCATCAACCTGACACCCTGCGCGTGACTCACTCATTGGCATTCTGGCAGCCATTCTTACAGCCAGAGATACTGGAGTTTTGGATAAAATCCATCCTTACTCATGAACAGAGAAGAATTCAACCCTTCCAGTTTCCTAGAGGGACAAGGCCTGGGGCTGCGGGCAGAGGTGGCACGGCCGCGTTCCTAGAGATGTGCGTCTGAGGGAACATGAGGCACATGTGGGGGTGAAATGTGTACCCTCAACATTTCTATGTCCTAACCCCAGCCCCTCAGCATGTACTAGAGACAGGGTCTTTAAAGGGGTGGTCAGAGTGAAAGGCCCGATGGGTGGGGCCTATCCCATGAGGACTGGTGTCAGACCAAACTAAGGACACAGCCAGAAGGTGGCCGTCTGCAAGCCAAGGAGAGGTTTCCGAAGAATGCCTGCCGCTGGCCTCGCAATATCCGGAACAGGGATGTCACCCTCTGCGGCCACAGCCCCAGAGCGCCTGGCCCATGGCACTCGGTTATGGCAGCCTGAGGGGACTGGGACGGGGCATGCTGGTAGAGAAGCGGGGCAGGCCTGGCAGCACTGTATTCCCAGGGGCCACCAGGACTCGCTCCCCCGCCCCCCCCCAGGGGCCACCACACTCAGTGACACAAGGCCATGTCACCACCAACTCACTGACCGCCTCTGTCCACATTCTGCTAACCCCTTAGTGCCCTGAGGACACGCAGAAGCCATAGGCTGGGGTCAAGGGTAGTGGTTCCCAGGACAATGATCTGTATCCAGAGATGGGATTTCTTCTTGTGCCAGCATTGGAGTGGGGCTTGAATTCAGGGCTTGGGCACTGTCCCTTAGCCTTTTCCCTCAATGCTGGTGCTCTACCAATCAAGCCATAGCTCTACATCAGGCTTTTTGGTGGTTAACTAGAGATAAGAGTCTCACAGACTCTCCTGCCCTGGACAGCTTTGAACTGTGATCCTCAAAGTCTCAGCCTCCTGAGTAGCTAGGATGACAGGCTTGAGCCACCAGCATCCAGCTGAGATGGAATTCAAAGCACAGGCTTGGGAGCAGAGGGAGAAGGGGACACCATCCCTATCTGATCAGCACCTTCAGAATCTAGGCCCCAGGAACACAGCTGGGTTTATTTCAACCCTGCTGAGTAGCAGCAAGATACTGCAAGCACTAAGCTATACGACACAAAGATGAATGAGCCTGGAGGCCCAACAGGAGGTCAGACGGTAAAACAGGTAATTACTACATGGGAAGCTTCTGGGAAGTTCAAAAGAGACGGCGCCATCAGCAGGATTGTAGACAGAAGAGGAGGTGAGCAAACAGGAACTGACTTCCCAGCAAGGCAGAGTGGGGCAGAATGCCCAGGGGTTAGCTGAAGGGAGAGCTGGGACAGTAGGCTGGCTAGGGAGGAAGCGAGATCGGTCAGACAAGACGGTGAGGGACATTGGCTGGCAAGGGGAGTGACCAGGCTGGATTGGTGGCGGCGGTGGTGGTGGTGGTGGTGGTATTTGCTCTGTTTTGTTTTTTTTTTCAAAACAGGGTCTTGCCATGTGGAACACAAAGGCCTGAAGCTCCAGATCCTCCTACCTCTGCCTCCCGAGGGCTGGAATTCCAGGGGTGACCACCTTGGCCTGGCATGAATTTGTTTCAGAGTATCTGCCCAGACAGCAGGCGGAAGGTCAGCGCCAAAGCCATTAGAACAACATTAGAACACCTGCGGTGCTTCCCAGCCAGGCTTAGGTAGATTAGCAAGAACCCACTGGTTCTCAGTGCTTTTAGCAAAATGACTCCATAGGAGCCTGAGCGAGGAAACTGAGGCACTGGGCAGAAAGCCCGCTCCTTGGTGCTGAAGGAGGCCCGTCTTTGTTCTTAAGCAATAAGCCAGCAGCCACCTCCCATCCCCCCTCATGAAGGCCCCTCCTCTGAGCTGAGTGCTGTACCCTGCTGTACCCCCAGCTTCCCTCTCCTCCCTCTCCCTGTGCATGGTGATACGGGAGGGACGAGCAGAGGCCTTACCGGTGGCGAGCTGTGTGACCCTGTGTCAGCCACACAATCTCTAGCCACTGCGGCTCTCTCTTCCTCTGTAGACCACAGATAAAGAGCCATCACTATTTTGAGATTATACAGTGCAATATACAAATGGACTGCAAAAAAAAAAAGATACAAATAAAAAAATAACAAGTGCTAAGAACTTACACCCATGTTTATTAAGAGCTTGTGAAGAAAACCAGAGGAGGAAAAAGGGAGTAAGACAGGAAGGGGGAAAAAAAGGAAGGAGGAAGAGGGGAAGAAATCTGGAAGCCAGGCAGGCCTGACTTCCAATCTGTGCTCAATCACTTGCTGGCTGTGTGGCCTTGGGAAAGTTACTTAACCTCTCTGACCCATAGTTTCTCCCTCTAAAATAGAACAATATTGCCCCCCTTGCAAAGGACATCTTAGGAAGGAAATAAGGAATATCAGGAAGTCAGAGTCTCTGCTTTGTCAGTACTGAGTGGGGCTTAGGAAAAAGTCCAGCTTATGTTCTGATCAGCCTGGATCCCACCCAGTTCTGCTGCCCTAAGCAAAGAGAGTCCCAGCCTACAGCCAGCCAGCCCCCCCCCCCACGGACTCACCCCCAAGATGAAGGAGAACACTGGAGACAGTGGAGGCAGGCTCCCTCCCTGCTCCCTATGTCTGCCCTTGGGAGCAGATGGGCAGCTCCAGGCAGCATACCTGGGCGATGGCCAAGGCGTCTGGGTAGACAGTCTCAGGACCCTCACAACGGGCTAGTTATTTTAAGCCTCTCCAGAGCCCACGGCCTGAGCAAATGGCTTCGGGACGAGGCCCAGGAAGGTTTTTAAGACCATGCCTTCTGCCAGAAACACACTTAAAATGGAAAACATTTGCAGCTCGCTATCTCTCGCGGGTTGGCTTTGTGCTCAGCCTCAGTTCCCAGGAAGACAAAGCAAAGCCTCAAACCCTCAAATCAATGGACAGGAGAAGTGTTCACCCCGGCCCTGAACTGGCAGGGCAGGGTGCTGCTTCCCCGCCAGCAGCTTCACACAGGGAGGGGAAGAAGGCGGGGGAGGGGGGGTGATGTCTGATCCTTTTTTTAACGAGGAATATGACAAGGAAGCCAGCCAAGAAACAGGTTTGCCAGAGTCCCTCCACCAAGCATCCAGGACAAGGACAAGGTGCTTTGGGTAACGAGAGGCAGCAGGGCTGCAGGAGGGTAGGACAGACCCCAGACATATTACAAGGCTGGGGGTATGGCACTAGAAGCCCATGGTCTCCTAGCAACAGGTCCTGAGTCACAATTCAGGGTTGGATGTCAGAGTCCTGGCTTCTCCTAGCAGACCAAAGCCCCAACTCACCTGCCACTCCCTGAGCCACACACCCACTTACTTGTGCTTGGTACTTCCTCTGGGCCCAGGCCATTGGAGGGAGCCAGTGGGGCACCGCCCCCCTCATCCAAGGTCAGGATGAGGGGCACGTCATCATCCAGACTCGCGGCCATTTTCTCTGAGCCTGCACTCCTCAGGATGCGTCGTCCAGGGCTCCAAACAGTCGCTGGTATGAGATTCCTCGCAAAGCCACTGGCCCAGAGGTGCTTTTCAGAATCGCCTCCATCAGTAGCATCTTCTAAGGTTGGGGGATTAAAAAAAGAAGAAGAAAGAAAGAAAGAAAAGGAAGGATTATTATTAAATTATGACCACGACTGATGACGATGTTCTGGAATTAGGTAGCGGTGATGGCAGCACAAGCACTGAATGATATATGCTCTTCTAGACAGTGCAGCCTACCGCAGGTGAATCACGGCTAAATTTCAAAGGGTTATGGCCGTCGATGAGTGTTAAAATACGGACAATACTGAGAGGAACGGTGCACGACTGTAAATTGGGAGTTAGAGGCTAATCTGAGCTACACAATAAGTCCCTGTCTCAAAAATAAGTTTATTCAAAAAGACATTTTTTTAAAAAAGATAGAGAGGAGGGTAAGCCAAACATCAGTGGCTCACCCTGAAATCCTGGCTGCTCAGGAGGCTGAGATCTGAGGATTTCAGACCTCAGCCAGCCAGGGAAGATAAATCTGAGAGCTTCTATTTCTAATTAACCAGTAAGAAAAATGGAAGTAGGGCTGTGGCTCCAGTGGTAGAGCACCAGCCTTAAGCAGAATACATTAGGCAAGAGTATAAGGCCCTGAGTTCGAGTCCCAGTACACATTATCTCTCTCTCTTTCACATACAAAGGAAACACAAAGCAACAAAAAATCCTGAAAAGTTAAGGGTAACTATGTCTGAAAAATGAGATGAAGACTAACATTCTTCCTCTACCTTCATTACACTGATCTGTGCATGAATCATGCATAGATTTTAAAGAAAAAAAAATACAACCAACCTGGGAATATGGCTTAGTGGTAGTGTGCTTGCCCAGCATGCATGAGGCCCTAGGTTCAATTCCTCAGTACCACATACACAGAAAAAGCCACAATTGGTGCTGTGGCTCAGTGATAGAGTTCTAGCCTAGAGCAAAAGAAGCTCAAGGGCAGTGCCCAGACCCTGAGTTCAAGCCCCAGGACTGGCAAAAACAACAACAAAAATACAATCATTAAGAGTAGTTAAATCAGTTACCAGCGGCTCACACCTAAAATTCTAGCTACTCATAAGGCTAAGATCTGAGGATCACGATTCAAAGTCCAGGTAGGAAAGTCAGTGAGACTCTTATCTCCAATTAACTAGCCAAAAAAAGCCCAAGCAGGGCTATGGCTCAACTAGTAGAATGCTAGCCTTGTGCACAAAAGCTCAGGGATAGCACCCAGGCCCTGAGTTCAAGCCCAAGGACTGGCACCTAAAAAAAAAAAAATTGTTTGTTTTTTTTTTGATTCTCCATTCCCGTTACAGAAGGGGAAAGTTTTAGGCACAGAGATGTTAAGTAACATGACTGAGGACCCACAGGCAGACAGCCAAGTTTAAATTTTTATACTACACGCCTGACCTGAGTGCTCAGTAGGATCCCTACAAGTCCCCAGGATGTGTGTGTGGAGGGGAAATCTATACAAGTAAAAAGTTACACCAGGCCACTTAAGTTTATCCCCTCCTCCTCCTCTTCTTCAAAAACAACTTTCATTTTAGCGTAACTAAAAAGCCCCAAGAAGCCAGCTCCAACAGTCAAGATCATTCTGGACAAGGCTGAGAAACAGTACACAACGTTCTCTCCTATTCACAGGGGCTGGAAAAGAAAGGAAAGGGGACAAGTTGTTTTTGTTTTTGTTTTTGTTTTTGTTTTTCCAGAAGTGCCTATCCTTCACTCACAGTTGTAAAAGAACATTCAGTTCAGTCCAGTTACAAGTCTCTACATACGCATTCCTGTTTCTGGTTGGGCTACGACTCAGCACATCTGTCTAAAGACTTTTGAACTTGAAAACAGCAGCTGCTTCTGTCCTCAAGCTGCAGAGCCTCTGGCTTGAACCCGCTTTGCCTGGGTGATTTACTTCCTTTCTGGAATCCTCTGATGTGACTAGAGGAAGGGAGGGGGAAGCACCTATTTAAAGTGAGCAGATGTGAGTGTTGTTTTGTGTAAAGTCTGTAGCTCTGCCCGGCAAACTTCCTGTAGTTTTTTTTTTCTAATTTCCTCCAGATTTGGGGATTTATTTTGCTTTTAAATCTCACTGGGGGATTGGGAGGAGGAAGAAGAAATCCCAGATGAGATACAACCATTTGGCTGTCCTAAATCTGCTTCTCTTTTTTGTTTTTCTGGCTTAACCTTTGCTTGCTGGTTTATTGTTGTATTGTGGATAATTTGAATCATACTCAAAGAAGACAGGGTATATATGTGAAGTTCCTTGTATCCCTTGCTCGGCTCTGATAGTCTCATATTTGTTTAAGGCAAGAAACTCTTATTAATCCTCTCAGCTGATCAAGAACTGGCTAGAAATCCTAATCCTAGTGGCTCAGGAGGCTGAGATCTGAAGATCACGGTTCAAAGCCAGCTCAGGCAGGAAAGTCTGTGAGACTCCTATCTCCAATAAACCACCAAAAAAAAAAAAAAAAAAAAAAATGGAAGTGGTGCTGTAGCTCAAGTGGTAGAGCACTAGCCTTGAGCTGAAGAGCTGAGGGTCAGCGCCCAGGCCCAGAGTTCAAGCCCCACCACTGACAAACACGCGCACACACACAAAAAGAATATATTTCTAGATCTTGTAGTGATCGTAGCAGTTTTATGTTTTAACTGTGTAGTGTCTCACTTCTTTCAGGTCCACACTGTTTCAGTTCAAAGACTCTTAACTGGAGTGACTTTGGTCCCAACAGACCTTAACAATGGCAGGAAACTTTCTGGTTGTCACCACTTGACAGTGATCACTAGAAAACAGTGGCAGAGACGTCACTAAACATACGATGCCCAGCAAAGAACTATGTCGCTCAAAGTGTCAACCGCACTGCTGTTGCTAGAACGGACTTCGGCTAATATCTCCACCTTCTAGATGAGGAAACTGAGGCTCGGAGTGGTTGTTTCCCATAAGTAAATACCAGGGAAGTGGTGCTGACCAAAGTTCCACAACCACCTCCTGCTTAAACCACGACCCTTAACTAGTACTTCAACTAGTTCCTTAAACCTATCACTTTCTTGATTTTTGTTTCGGAGTTGTGGGGGGGGAGGGAGACAGACAGACAGACAGGGTCTGGCGATGTAGCTCTGGCTGGCCTCCATCCAGATCCTCCTGCCTCGGCCTCCCAGCAGACCCCACAGTCTCCCACAGGGAGCCTGGACATCGCTTGGTCCAGGCAGCGTGGACACGCACGCTTCTCCTCGGCCTGCACTGGGAATCCTGTCCGGTCCACTCGGGAGGCCCAGAGAGGGCCCGGGCGCTGTGCAAGGTCACCCGGCGCAGGGCAGAGTTGGCGCCCGGGGCTCCCTCTCCAGGGCACCCGGGAGGCTCTGTCCGGCCCCTCCCGGGCCCCCGAGGGAGGGGGCCAGCGGTCACCGCCCGGACGCCGGCCTCCCGCGGCGGGGTCAGCGGAGGACGCCGCGGAGGTCAAAGGTCGGGCGTGCTGGCTCCGCTCCACGTGCGGGGCGCCCGCGTGTGCGGGGGGCGCGCGGGGAAGGGGGCGAGCCCCCCGCGGGGGCCGCGGGGAGACGCGGACCCCTCAGATCCCTCGGAGCCCGCCCTGCCCAGCGCCCACACCCGGTGCCCGGCCGCGACCCCTTCCTCCGCGCCCTCTGACCCCTGACCCTTACCCTCTCCCACGGGCCAAGCCCTAGCACCCTTCGGATTCTTACACGCGACGCCCCGGGAACCCGGACCGCACACCAGGGTCCGCAACGCGCAGCCCAGGCCGCCGGCGCCGCCGCCAAAACCCGGAGCTCTTGCAACTACCACAGCGGCCACCACTTCAGCCGCGGCCACCACGGCAGCTGCGCCAGCTCAGCCCCCGCCTGTCGTCCCCTCCACCCCACCGGCACCGCCCCATTTCCCCTTCGCTGCCGCCTATTGGGCGCCTGGGCTGCCATGTCGAACTCTGATTGGTCAATCTTCCCGTCCTTCCCCAATCTCGCCCACTGCAGATGCAGGACTCATTGCCCGCCTCCCTGGGAGGGGGCGGGACCAGGAAGCTCCACCCCTTTCCCCCCCTTCCTCCCAATTTCCCCGCCTCACTTGTTCAGCCTAACCCAGACAGAGCCCCGAGGCTTTTCATTGGTGAAACGTGAGCCAGACCGTGGTTCTGATTGGCCTAATCGCAGGAGGTGGTGCCACGAGAGCGGAACGAGAAAGTGAATGGTGGAACGGAAGGTCAGTCAAACACTGAGTCCCGCCTTCCGGACTTGGCGGGTAACTTAGCAACGCCGAGACCACAGGGATTAGTGTGGGTAGAGGAACTTGGGTGAGTAACCAGGTGGGAAGGGTTGAGGCTGAGGGAAATGTGGGTGAGCAACCAGCACCCCGACTCTGCCCCCCCCCGGCTCAGGGCCCGCCAGCACCAAAAGCCATCCTCCTTTGGCCCTGTCCTACTGTGGTCCACCTGCTGGGTCCCCTAACGGGCATGGTACCCCTCCTGTGGCAGCGCAGGTAAACGTAGAAGTGGGGGTGAAAGGGCGGTTTTACACCCCCCCCCAGCTATCCACGCAAGGACTGTGGGATAGCATGCTATGGACTGCATCTTAAATTGACTATAAGATGTTTATCTCATATTATTATTAGTAGTAGTAATAGTAGTAAGCCTCGGTGCTGTCCCTGAGCTTTTTCACTCAAGGCTAGTGCTCTACCACTTGACCCACAGCTCCACTTCTGGTAGTTTATTGGAGATAAGAGTCTCACAGACTTTCCTGGGAGATAAGAGTCTCTCAGACTTTCGTGCTCGGGCTGGCTTTGAACTGGGATCCTCAGATCTCAGCCTTCTGAGTAGCTAGGATTATAGTCGTGAGCCACCAGCCATCATCATCATCATCATGATAATTTACATTAATAGCGTTTGAACTCAAGGTTGGTGCGCTATTTGAGCTACCCACACACACCTGTCTCTCCCCTCCCCTCTTCCCCACCTCCCCACTCCACAGCCTTTTTTGCTTTAGTTTATTTCTTAGGTAGAGACCACTGGTGCCCAACATGAACATTCTCTTTATTTGTATATTTTATTTTTAGTGTTTGAACTCATGCTTGCCAGAAAGGCACTCTAGCACTGAGCAACACCACTAGGCTTCTGTTGATGATGTTGTTATTCTGATTATTCTAAATAGAGTCTCACTTCTTGCACAGGAACTGGCTGGACCCATCTCAGTTTTCCTATCCTAGTTGGAATCACAGGGCCTTACCCCAACACTAAACTTCTTCTGTGGAGAGAGAGTCTCATGGAATTTCCTGCCCTGGCTGGCCTAGTACTGGAATCCTACTCTACTCACTGACTGAATCCTCTTCCCTCTGGACCACCCAACCACAGAGTTGGTCTTACTCTCCTGTCATTCATTTTTTAGTGTATATTAATTGTTCCAAAAGGTTTCACCATGGTATTTCACACAGGCATGTATTCTGTTTTAATCAGAAGACCCCTCCATTCTTGCTCTCTCGCTTCCTTCCCCTCCCACACCTATTGATTAATAGCCAGATTTCTTACACCATATTCGTACATGAGTGCAATTAATTTTTTTTTAACTCAGAGCCTTGCACCCTCCCTTAGATTTTTTTTTTTTTTTTTTTTGGGTCCGGTCGTGGGGCCTGAACTCTGGGCCTGGGCGCTGTCCCTCAGCTCTTCAGCTCAAGGCTAGCGCTCTACCACTTGAGCCACAGCGCCACTTCCGGCTTTTTTCTTTTTGCTTATGTGGTGCTGAGGAATGGAACCCAAGGCCTCAGGCATGCAAGGCAAGCGCTCTACCACTGAGCCACCTTCCCAGCCCCTCTCCCTTAGATTTTTGACTCAAGGCTGGTGCTCTGACACTCCATCCACAGCTCTACCTCTGGCTTTTTACTGGTTAATTGGAAATAAAAGTTTCACGGATTTTCTTATCCAGGCTGGCTTCCAACCATGATCCTCAGATCTCAGCCTCCTGGGTAGCTAGGATGACAGTGTCCAGCCACTCCGTTATTAATTCCCTCTCACTTCCCCACATATCTGGGCACTGGGGTTCTTCTCTTTTTTTCTCTCTCTTCAAGAAGAAAAAATTATATTTCATTTAGCTCATCTTTTTTTTTCTTCAAAATGTTCTGAGAGCAAAAGTAATAAAATATCCAACAGATCTATTTGAATGAAGCTGAGGTGTAATTTGCATGATAAAGATATATTTCCATTTATAAAGTTCATCAGCAGAATTAATGACAAATAAGGGAAGATCCAATTAAACTTCGCCATCTATTAACAATCTTGCCTTGCTCTCGGGGGCAGGAGTTTTAAAAGGAGAGGCTGAAGTTGGAAATGAATTAAATATTAAGGTTGGCAGCATTCAAAAGGACACGAGACAATCAAGAATTCAAGGAAAAGACAGTGTGATTTTGGTCAGCATGGTCAAATGCATTCCCCACCCCCAAATCTTAGTCACCTCCTTTCCCCCCTTTCCACCCCCCTCCCCCCCCAACCCCCACCCCCACACTTTTACATCTTCAGGCAAATGAGCTGTCAGGAACCGATAGTCGTCATCATAATCAAAGAAAACAAGTTTGCCCTTTAAAGCAAAAAGAGGTAATTTGGCTGAAAGCAAATTGGAAGCATTTTTTTTTTTACATTGTTGCATTTCCAGCCTCGATCTGGGAAAGATTCCGGCGTTTTGATTTATGCCTGAGAGCTTTGAGGGGACAACGGGGAGAAGCTCATCCATTAAATACTTTGTTCACGTTCTTTCCCACAGCCTGGGGGGCAAAGATCCTTCATCCTCTGAGAGGCTGGGGAAGCTCTGTGGCTGTCCAGCAAACTTTATTGTCAGGAAAAGCCTCCAAGGGACTCGGCCATCAATTGGGGAGCAGGAATTGGGAGGGGGTGAAAGCAGCATCAAATAATGCCCTTCTTGGCCTCCTTCCCCAGATCCCCTCAGCCTCAGGAGGCTGATTTGGGGTCCTCTGGCCTAGTTAAGGACCTGCCTTAGCATCTGGTCTGGCCTGCTTGTCTTGTCTTCCTTGTTCTTAGTCACATTGGGTATTTATTTGATTCCCTCCCCCTTTCACCATTTATTCCTGGGGATTTCAACGATTATTTCCTGAAGGCCCCTCTGATGGTGTGTTGTGAGTTGCCTGTGGTGGTTACACAGCTAAGGTTCTATTGCTAGCAACAGAACCTGACTGGCTGAGCCAGTCCCAGAGACTCTTGCCTCCCATTGACCAGCAACCTGCTGTAAGTTGAGTTGTAGCTCAAAGTGGTAGAGCATCAGCCTTGAGCCGAAAAAGCTAAGGCACAGTGAGTGCTCTGGTCCTGAGTTCAAGCCCTAAAACAGGCACAATTTGTTTTAAAGGCTTCTACATGTAGTTTGATGTGGTAGGAGTGCAGAGATATAAATTATTGGGCTTTCCAGAAAATCCTTAAACAAGTTGTTTTTAATTTGGTAGATTTATAGAAGTATCTGCAGACAGCAGAGTCCCTATATCCCCTTCATTCAGCTCCCCCTAATGTTAGCTTCGTGTATAAACATGCTTAAGAACTCCAGGAGCCAGGCTGACCCTTGTCATAATCCTAGCTACTCGAGGCTGAGACCTGAGGGTTGAGGTTTGAAGCCAGCCCAGATAGGAAGCCTGTGAGACTCGTATCACCAACAAAAGCTGGAAGTAGAGAGGTGGCTCAAGTGATAGAGTGCTAGCTTTGAGCACAAAAACTCAGGGACAGTGCCCAGACCCTGAGTTCAATCCCCAGTACCAGAACACACGCGCATGCGTACACACATACACAAAGTGACGGCATGCTGTTCTAGTGTCTGGCTCTTTGCTCTATTATTTGCCGTGCGTTGGATATCTGCTCCCTGCAGGTGCCTGGCCCAGGGTCACTGTCCTGCGGTTTCCTGGTAGGCTGGCCAGCAGGAGGCATGGGTGGTGGGAAGAGAGGAAGAAGAAGTCCCTGTTTTCCCAGCTTCTACTGGGGCAGCTCTTCTCTGGGAGCTAATGGCTGGGGTTTGAGCTCCACCTTGACCTGAGGCCTGAGCTCACCACTTCCTCCTGGCCAGTGGCTTTCTGCTAGACAGGGCTTCGCCTTCTCACAGTTGCCTCTCCTCCACCTTCCATTTTTCTTTTCTTTTTGTCCATCCTGGGGCTTGACCTCAGCGCCTGGACGCTGTCCCTCAGCTCTTTCTCTCAAGGCGAGTGCTCTCCCCCTTGAGCCACAGCTCCACCTGCGGTTCCTTGGTGGATCATGGGAGTTAAGAGTCTCACAGACTTTCCTGCCCGGACTGGCACGTTGAACTGCCATCCTCCTCCTGAGTGGCTAGGATGACAGGCGTGAGCCACCGATGCCTGGTTCTCCGCCACTTTTCTATCACTTTTCAGGATGTGACGTGACCCCTGCCTGACACAAGCAACTAAGACCCTCTGTCTCCCCTCCTCACACACCCCCATCCTGCTGGCTTGGGACCCCAGATGCTGCCACCGAGCTGAAGCCCGCCTTTGCTGAGAGGTCCTCCCCTACGGCATGGCCGCCATGGCCACCCTAGCCACAGCGGATACCACCACGTCTCTTAAAGTGCCACTGCTTCCTTTGCAGGGCTGCCAGAGACCCTAAGAGCCTGAGACCCAGCCAGTCGCCACCACCTTGTGAAGCAGGCTGCCGGTGGGATGGCCCTGGGCGTATTCGGCGTGACCCCGCTCTACGAAGGCTGGGACATCAGCAGAATTCGGCTGAAGACAGAGGAGCCTCTGAAGCCGGCTCACCCACTGGGGCCTCTGGTCCCATCCAAGACCAAGCTCACCACCATCGAGACTAAGCGCATCATGTCGGTGCTCGACGAGACCATCTACAAGGTGGAGCTGATCAGCTTGCTGTCCTACATGGAGGAGCAGCCCCAGGCCCTGGAGGGGGCGCTGCCGCCGGAGATCATGAATGTCGTGAAAGATCACCTGGACTTCTGCCAGGCCCTCCTGCAAATGGTCAGCTTCCTGCAGGAGAAAGAGAGGCAGACGGAGGAAGAGAATGGCCAGCAGGAAAGGTGGTACCACGACTCCCACACCATGGACATGTTTAAGACCAGTATCCCGATGATCATACAGCAGGTCCAGGAGACCACGAGAAACGTCCTGAGATGCCTGCTCAGCAACCCCTCGTCGGCCAAGCTCCTGCAGGAGCGGGCACCGGGCCGGAGTGCAGAGGCCCAGTGCTTCCTCCAGAGCCTGGTGGAGATGCGGGGCTTCCTCTTCGAGAAGCTTCTCACCAGCCCCATGGAGGTGAAGGAGAGGGCCCAGTTCCTGTACGACATCACCCGGAGGAACAACCGGAACCAAGAGCTCATCAATTCTCTGGAAAACGAACTGGCCGAGAGAATGAAGAACAGAGACATGGAGGTACTACTCTCTAGCGCTGCTCACACTCAGGAAGGAGCCACACCAAGCCTGTTTGGAACACTTAACATTGGAGGCAGGTCTTGAAAGGCCTATAGGCTGCTAGCCTCACGGAGATTGCAGTATAGAAGCTAAGTGTTAAAAAAAAACTCAGTTGGCTGGGCAAGGTAGATCACTCCTGTAAGCTAGGCTACATGGGAGGCAGAGGTGGGAAGATCTAGGCCCAAGGGATTCCTGGGAAAAAGTGAGAGACTATCTAAAAAGTAAACTAAAGCAAAAAGGGCCAAACCTGTACCTGCCTAGCAGACGTGAGACCCAGCATTCAAAGCCCAGAATCACCATAAACAAGGGAAATGACAGTACAACCTCTAATCTGGACTGGGCACCGTGGCTCAGGCCTGGAATCCTAGCTACTCGGGAAGCTGAGATCTGAGGATCACGATTTGAAGCCAGCCCAGGCAGGAAAGTCTAAGGAACGCTTATCTCCAATCAACCACTAAAAAGCCACAGTAGAGCACTAGCCTTGAATGTAAAAGCCAAGCAAGAGTGGAAGACCCCGAGTTCAAGCCCTAGTCCTGGCACACACTCACACACACACTCACATACACACATGCATGCACACACGCACACACTCCCTTCCCTAACCTGGTCCTAGCCAGGTTTTGGACACATCCTGTGCGTTATACTTTTTAACCTTTTTCTCTGATGTAACAGACACCAGAAATAAACTGGCTTAGCCAGAGTGGATGGGGGTTCCTCCGTCACAGAAAGGCTGGGCTGCCGTGTTGGGCTGCCATCATCTCAGGACCTGGGCGCTGTCCCTGAGCTTTTTGCGCTCAAGGTTAGCGCTCTACCACTTTGAGCCACAGCTCCACATGTGGTTTTCTGGGGGTTCATTGGAGATGACAGTCCCACAGACTTTCCTTCCCTGGCTGGCTTGGAACCACAATCCTCAGATCTCAGCCTCCCGAGTAGCTGGGAAGACTGGCGTCAGCCCCAGTGCCCTGCGGGCAGGTGCGTATTAATGGAGTCTTCGTCCCTCTGGCCCAGGTGGAAAAGGAGAACTTCGTGATCCAGGAACTGAAGAACCACCTCCACCAGGTGCTCAGGTTCTCGGAGAACACGCTGCTCCGCACGAAGCAGGAGGCGGAGAAGCAGCAGAAGATAGATTTCCGGGCAGGGCAGGCCAGACTGGCCAAGGTCCAGCAGGAGGTGCTGCTGCTGCGATCCCAGTTCCACAACTTGACCATGGAGAACTGGGAGGCAGAGCAGGCGCTGAGGAAGGTGGAGTGGGGAGCAGGGAGCCCCTGGGAGGGGGGAGGGAAGCACCCAGGCCCAAGAACTGGGTAGCGGACCGGACCGTGGGGCCTGGACGCCTCCAGCCCTGCAGCATGCCGTATCTCGGCTACAAACAATGATCACATGACGGGGACAGGAATGGAGTGAGACTCCCGATGGAAAGCTGGGACAAACGGAGCTCAGTGAACTGCCACTGCCGTTCTAGCCACAGTGGCTCAACTTCTGTTCCGCAAATGCCACGAGTCCACTCCTACCCCAGGACCTTTGTACCTGCTGGTCCCGCTGCCTGGAATGTTCTGGAGCCAAAGCACAGGCTTTGCCCACCTACAGCTCTGTGATGTTGGGGAAACATGGCAGCCTGCCATGGTCCCCTCACCTTGTAAAGTGGGAACTGTGAAGCTCCGTGGGGGGCAGGGATCAACAGACCTGCCCCCACGCATAGCACCTCTCTAACGACTGCTTTTTTGTTGTTGTTTTGGATTTTTTAGAAAAAATACAAAGTAGAGACGGAAATTGAGAACTGGATCCAGAAATACGATTCTGAGATGGGTGAGAAGCAGGTATCGAATCTTGTTTCTTTTTGGTACTTTCCCCAGGGTCCTGGAGAACTGGCGGTAAGGTCTAAGATCCCCACAGACCCCTGGACGCCCCCCTCCCCCTCCCCCCCAGCTGCAGGGATGAGCCTGGAGCAGGGCGGGGCCTCTGGGAGAAGGGCTGCTCTCATCTCCATCCGGTGTCCTGTCTGCATGGCTGGGAGGCAGGAGGGGGGAGCAGGCCCCCTCCTTGAGAGACTTGGCCAGCGTTACCCAGCCCCTGGCACAGGTGCCAAAGACAGGTCCAGCCTGTCCAGCCTGGGACCCTCACTCCAGGGATCTGACCCCCGGAGCTGGCCTCTGAGCCGGGGGGACTCTAGGCCATAACACCTGTCTGGGAACTGTGTGTACCCAGAATAGGGTCTGTGGGGAGCACTCAGGGGGTGGGAGCCCCCCAGGGTCCCCACCCACCTCAGAGACAACCCCTGTGTGGCCCTGGTCCCAACCTGGGGAGCATGGGGGTCAGACGTGCTGCCCAGAGGAAGGCAGGTCACCCCTCACGCTGGCTGGCGGGGGGGGGGGCGTGTGGTACTCTTATTTCTCAAGTCTCATCGAAGCTTGTGAGGCTGGTGTGCAGGGGGTCCTGGGGTTCATCCCCAGCACCTCCAAACAACCCCTGAATGCAGGCCAGTGAGGTCCTGGACCCAGGGATCTTGTCCTCCCAGCTCTGCGCAAATGCTTGGGGAATATTGGGGAACAGTAGTGGAGGGAAGGGGAGGCAGGGAGGGAAGGAGGCATGAGTTACAGGGGGAGAAATGTAGTTAGACCAAAGGAAGCACTCTGGAATCAGTCACCCAAAAGATCTGCCTGCTCTGGGTCTCTGTGAACCTGCCTGCTTCCATGTCAGTCGCCGTCCCGTGGCCCTGCTGTGTGCCCTACTGTGTGCCAATCGGGTTTGTGCTGGATTTCTGCGACTGTCACAAAACCTGAGGCAAACACCTGGAAAGGAAGGGAACATTGATTTATTTGGGCTTAAGGATTTGGAGGGTTCTAGTCAGTCTCCTGTTCTCCCTGCTCTGATCTCTCAGGAGGCCAGGCTGTGCACGCATGCTAGAGCAAAGCTGTTCACCCGATGGCAGCCAGAGAGCAGAGAGGGAGGGGCAGGGACAGAGGATAAGATGTGTCCCTCACAGCCATGGCTCCCTGGGAGCCTCCTTCCTCCAGTCAGTCCCCTCAACAGTCTACCCTTGATCCCAGTTGGGGCTCTGGAGGTCCAGTCTCCTCTCAACCATGACACCAACTGGTAGCTGGCCAAGCCTACTGGGGGGGCGGGGGATGACACACACATTTCACACACAGCCTGTAGAAAACAAGGTCATCTGGTTATCTGATCCCAGATGCACTTAGACTGGCAAGAATCTCTACTCAGATGAGGGAGAATGGGAGATCTGAAAGGTGGTATCACCCCAGCAGAGCTGGGGTTTGCAATGAAGCCAGCCAACTCCCAGGCCGCATTCCTCCCTTGTTCCTGACACTCACTGGGCTGGGTCCTAAATCAAGAACAGGGCCATCCCTTAAGCTGGGGGCCATGGTGGCCCCATCCCGCCCTTCCTCCCCGCAGGAGGAGATCGAGGAGCTGGACAGCATCCACAAGGAGGAGAAGCAGCAGCTGGCCGAGCTGCAGCAGAGGCACGATGTGCTGGTGGAGGAGTTCTCCCAGATCCGGGCAGAGCGGGAGATCACCTCCAAGAAGAGGATGGAGGCGGAGCGGGAGATGGTGCGGATGGTGAAGGCCGCCACGGTCATCCAGGCCGTGTGGAAGGGCTACCTGGTCCGCTCCATGCTCATGTCCAAGAAGAAACGGGGCAAGGGCAAAGGCGGTGCGGGCAAAGGCGGTGCGGGCAAGGGCGGTGGCAAGGGCAAGGGCAAGGGCAAAGGCAAGAAATGAGCCCCGCTCCCAGCGGCCAGGTTCCCCAGAGCTCCGCGCCGGCCAGACACAGCTGGTTTTGTCAGCGTTTGGAATTTGAAGCACGTTTGAAGTCATTTCTGTACCCCGACAAATAAACTTCTCTACAGGGCTGTCTGTGCGCCTGCCTCCCGTGCGGCATGCGGAGGGCGCGAATCCATGGCTGGATTTCAGTAGGAAGGAGACCCGTCCCAGTGCCTCCATCCCGGCCAGGCCCAGCCAGGCATGGCCACCCCGCATAGTGAGTGTGTGCTCAGCGGGCCCTGGCCACAGCCTCCCCAGTCCCCCCCCCCACACACACACACAGCTCACTGAGAGCTCGCAGGCCGGCAGCTGGTGGTGCCCAGGTGGCTGAACTATTTCTTCATCATTAATCGCTAGCATTTACCAAACTGAGAGCTATCACTTAGAGGCAAACCTGGCTGCCTTTTCTGGAAAGATCTCATCACCCAGATATCCTAGGCCTGTGTCTTTCTGTGTGTGTGTGTGTGTGTGTGTGTGTGTGTGTGTGTGTGTGTGTGTACATGGGTCAATACGTGTGTGTGTGTGTGTGTGTACATGGGTCAATATTGGGGCTTGACCCCAGGGTCCTGTGCTCTTGCTTGGCTTTTTCACTCATAGTCAGTGCTCTACTCCTTGAGCCACAACTCTACTTCTGACTTTTTGGTGGTTACTTGGAGTTAAGAGTCTCACAGACTTCCCTTCCCTTCGCTGACTTCAAACTTTGACCTTCAGATCTCAGCCTCCTGAGTTGCTGGGATTACAGGTGTGCCACCCAGGCCTGGCTGATGTGGCTTTTCTAATGAGCTCCCTGGTTTGCTTTGAGGAGAGTCAACACCCCCTGCTCTCCTCCCCTGTACACACACACACACACACACACACACACACACACACACACACACACACACACACACACACACACACACACACACACACACACACACACACACACACACACACACACACACACACAGAGGCAGGATGCTGGGATTCGGATTCTGAGTCTACTTGTCTGAACGAATGCTGTAATTTCTTTTTCATAGCCTGGATCCATGCATAACCTGGGTCTCTTTGACCCACCCAGGGTCCTGTGGCAGTTCAGAGTAGAACCATGCACCCAAGCACTCACACACCTGTCACTCACTGGCTGCCCTCCCTCCCCGCACCAAGCCCTGACCACTCTGTAAGGCGGGAAGTGTAGATTCACAGAGAGAGCCGAACAGGCCCGGGCTCAGGAAGGCCAGCACGCCGACGGGCTAGCGGCCCTTGCTGTTCAGTGACCCCAGCACTGCTTGAGGCCCGCCTCCACAGTCCCGTAACCCTCTCTCCAGCCACTGCCCTACGCAGCCTCATTAAATCACCTCAAGGGAGGAAAAAAACAGTAACACTCAAGGTTTTAATGAGCTACTAGTACGGTTTTGGATTTTTTTGGCCAGTCCTGGGGCTAGAACTCAGAGCCTGGACACCATCCCTGAGCTGCTTTTGCTCAAGGCTAGCTCTCTACCACTTGAGCCACAGTGCCACTTCCAGACTTTTCTGTGTATGTGGTACTGAGGAATGGAATCCAGGGCTTCCTGCATGCTAGGCAAGCACTCTTACCACTGAGCCACACTCTCAGCCCTACTGGTACGTTTAATATCCAGAAATAAATACATGAAGTTACAATGAACAACACCTGCTCCTCTTTACCCAGAGGCCCTTCTGCCTTCTGGGCCCTCAGAGCCTAGGATAACTCCTCAGGCCCCCAGACTCCAGGAAAGGAAGTCCCCACTGGAGGCTGGCTTGGAGGGTGGGAGGGGCCAAAGGCAAACCTTTGGCACTGACTGGTTGGATGGGGAGGGAGGGGCCCAAGACAAACTTGGCACTGTTAGGGAATGGGGCCGGACAGAAACCTCAGATCCAAATCCCCCTTCCCACAGGGGTCCCCGGGAGATACTAGTCTCCCGGAGGAGCCCAGCTAAGCTCTGTGATAAGACCTACTTCACCTCCAAGGGGGCTTTGGTTTCGGGGTAGCCGCCCGTGGCTGGGGGGCAGCTGGCACTGAGATACTGGCAGAGCGAGTCCGGGGAGAGAGCGGGGGGCGCCCGCAGGCCAGCCCCGCGGTGGAAGGCCTGGGGTCCAGAGGCCCATTGGTCTGGAGGGTGCTGGGGCGGTTGAGGTGGGTGACAGAAAACCCATCCAGGGACGACTTCTGGGAGTCAGCGGCCACACCCAGCTCCGTCTTGGAGGTGCTGGCCGGGTGAACGGCTCTCAGTGGGGTGTTCCTGGGGCGGGGTGAATGGCCGCTCCTGGGCGTAGCTGGTGGTGTCCAGAAGAGGGCGTGGAGCTTGGCAGGGTCCCCTTTGGCCATCCGGGAGGCCTCACAGCGCACACCCCCAGGCGGGGGGCCGAACAAGGACTCATCACAGAAGGTCGGGGTGTGACGGACGAGCCTGGCAGGGGAAGAGCACCACGGTGACTGGGGCGAAGGACCCCTAAAGCCCTCAAGAGCCACAGCCCCCGAGGGTTTTGCTGCCTAACTTCTCTCTAGCAGCGAGCATCCAGGGGAGAATTCCAGGGGCGCACAGGGGCAGCTATTGCCCCTCCCCCTCCCCCTCTCTCCTTCCTCCCCCTCTGTGGACAGCAGACAGGTCAGTCAGCACTGGCAATCACATTCTCAGCCTGGCTTGCAGGCTACAGGCCTGTCCTGCCCGGCAGTCACTGGACACCTGACACGGGAACTGGGTCCTGTTTTTTATGCCATGGATTGAATGTACCCCCCTCCCCCATGCAGACATTCTGACACCATCTGACCATACTTGGACCCAAGGCCTTCAAGGAAGTAAATTAAACTAAGTCATAAGAAGGGGGCTCTAATCTAATAGAACTGGTACACGTAGGAAGAGACACTGGGGGGGGCCACAGAAATGGAGGGACAAAGGGTAAACAAATGCAACAGCAGTACTCACTAGACACTCTGTTGGCAATGAATTGTACAATTTGTGGATGGGGACAGGAGGGAAAAACTGGGGGAAAGGGAGGGAAGGGGTAACATGGTCCAAAAAAGGAATGTACTCTTTACCTGGTTTATATAACTATAACCCCTTTTATATTACCTTTGTAATAACAATTTTTTAAAAGATTTCTAAAAAGAAGAGACACCAAGCCAAGCACGGTGATGCACACCTGTAATCCCAGCACAAAGGATGACCCAGGGCGGGTTGCTGGTGGCTCATGCCTGTCATCCTACCTACTCAGGAGGCTGAGAGCTGAGGATCGCAGGCAAGAGAGAGATTCTTTTCTCCAATGAACCACCAGAAAACCGGATGTGGCACTGTGGCTCAAGTGGTGGAGCGCTAGCCTTGAGCTGAACAACTGAGGGACAGTGCCCAGGCCCAGAGTTCAAGCCCCACAAGCAACACCACCACCACTAACAACAACCACAACAAAGACTGACACAGAAGAGCACCTGAGTCCTCATCTATAACGTCTGGACATGCAGTTCACAACCTCACAACCACCAACACTCCGTGGTACTGGGAATTAAACCCAAGGCCTCATGCCCATCAACCATGCTTACCCTTGGGCCACATCACCACACCCTTTTTATATTGAGAGGGGTCTAATTCAGTTAACTTTATGGGGTGGGGAGGGAGTGTGTCTTGAACTCATTAGATTCTTCCTCCACAATCTCTGAGTAGCTGGGGTTACAGAAGTAAATCACCACACCCAGCTACCACCAACATTTACTGAAACCTTCTTTAAGTATCGGGTTACTGTGCCAAACACTACATTTAATCTCTCCACAATGCTGCCTGGGTTAAGGGGATCATTGGCCTTGTTTTCTACAAAGCAGCTGCAGCTCAGAGAGGTCAAGGTGTTTGCCCAAGGTCACACAGCAGGCAAAGAACAGGCTGTAACAGGAACCCAGTGGCTACAGAGAACAGGAGTGCCGGTCCCCGCTGTTACCTGTATTTGTTCTTCTTCCTTGGTGTGAGTGTTGGGGTGCTGCCCCTGCAGGGGGTAGCCTCACTGCACCCCGGGGCTGCAGATGCCTGTGAGACTCCTGTGCTACTTCCTCTACTTCTGTTCTTCTTCTGCACCCAGGGTGGATCAAAGTCTGGTGGGGCAGGCCGGGTGCCTGCAGGGCTGCCAAACAACGTCTCATCCACGTAGGACTCTCTGGCCTTTGCCCGGTAGCCTGGGCATCGGTGCTGAAGGTGGAGGGTCTGCATGCCAGCGCCACGAGCGTCTTCACAATGCCAGGGGTCCCCGGTGCCAGCAGGTGCACTCTGCCTTCCAGGTCCCGTCTCCAGGGCTCCCTGTGACAGGGGTCAGGTTGGCTCAGACCACAGCAGTGCTAGGGTGAAGGAATCTACGTCTTCTCAAAGGGAAGCTGGCCCTGCAGACTCCTGGGAATGTTTGAGGACCTTGGAGCTGTCATGATGGGAAAAGGGGTGCCAGGGCTAAATATACAGTGAATAAACAAACACAAACTTCTAGCAGCCAGCCTGTACTTATACATAAGTATGTTGGTGCCAGGCCTTGGGGCTTGAACTGAGGGGGCTGGGCTCTGTCCCGTCTGCTTTGCGCTCAAGGCTGGTGCTCTACCACTTGAGCCACACAGCTCCACTCCTCACGGACTTCATTGCCCGCGGGTAGCTTCCAACTGCGAAGCTCAGATCTCAGCCTCCTGAGAAGCTAGGATGACAGGCCGGAGGCACACACACGGCCCCAGCCTCCACACATATCCTTCTGAACACCAACCAGAAATCAAACTAATTATGGTGGGAGGGAGAGGCAGCCAGTCTCTCTTCCTTCCCCGCTGCCCCAACCCTACGTCGGTCTACACACGGGGTGGGGGGGTCCCACGTGTACCTCGGGGAGAGAGCTTTAGCCGCATCGTCTCCTTGGATCCTCTCAGCAGCCCGGGACGGAGCTGGGAGTCCCTGCGTCCTGCAGATCACCGATCCGAAGCTTCCGAGGGCAGGATCGCAGGTCGGGCCTCTCGGAGGGCATGGCGGGGAGGGGAGCGCGCCCTGCTGCCCGCACCCAAGTCAGCGCGGGGTCCCCGCGCGCTCGGGCTGCTTTCCTACCTGCGCATCCTGGCTTGGGGGGCGTCGGATGCAACCTCGGGCGCGCCCTCGGATCTCCCGGCGGGGCCCAGGTGGGGGTGCAGCCGAGGTCCTAATCCGCGGCCCCGAAAGCCCGGGAGGAGATCGGGCGGCCCCGGCAGCGCAGGGGGTCCCGGCCACGCTCGCGGCACCCCCCCTCCCGCAGGCGGGCAGCGCAGCCCGGGCGCGAGCGACCCGCGTCCCCGCCGCGCAGCCAGGCGCCGCCGGGACCATCCGCGCGCCCGGCGGGGGAGAAACCTGGCGCTGACGTCCGGCGCTCCCCGCCCCCCCCCGCCCCGCGCGCGCGTGCGCAGATGGTACGTCCCGATGCCCCGCCCACTTCCGGGTTTGGAAGCCTCCCTTTCCCCGCATGGCGGCCGGCGAGCGCACAGCGGCCGGACCGCGGTCGCGAGCGGCCATGGCTCCCAAGAGGAAGAAGAAAGGGCTCCGGAAGCGCCGGGGCGCGGCCTTCCAAACCAGCCGCAGCGACTCGGAGGACGGCGAGTTCGAGATCCAGGCGGAGGATGACGCCCGGGCGCGAAAGGTAGGCGCGCGGGGCCCGGACGCGCGGCGGGGCCTCAGGCTCCCCGGGGGAGGCGCGCGGGGCCCGCGGGTCCGGGGCGGGGTCCCGGCTCGCCGCCCGCGCACGTGTCTCGAGGCCCAGCCCTCCCGGGTCCGGGGTTGGGGCGCTCGGCCAGCGGCTCTTCTGTCAGTTTTGTCCACGCGCCCTCATTGGCTGTCTTCGCCCAGGGGGCGGAGCCCGGTTACCAGCCAGCCAATGAAAAGTGCGGATGCGACAGGTCTGACTTTTGAGAGTTTGAGGCTGTGTTGAGAGTTGGAGTTTGAGGCCAGCGTACCCCCTTACCCCCACCCACCCCCTGGAAGTTTAACAACAAGCCTGAAAATGTTGACTGTCTGCTAGGTCTCCACCTGTACAAGTTTATCATGTGGTTCTTAGAAAAACTCTGTGGCCTGCGTAATTCTGTTACCCCCATTAGCAGAAGGGAAACTGAGTCCTGG
The DNA here is from genome assembly GCF_024711535.1 of Dipodomys merriami. Classification (NCBI taxonomy): domain Eukaryota; kingdom Metazoa; phylum Chordata; class Mammalia; order Rodentia; family Heteromyidae; genus Dipodomys; species Dipodomys merriami. The sequence goes on from NW_027205605.1 coordinate 384,124, forward strand.
GGGTGGTTTAAGAAACTTACCCAAGACCTCACAGTGGGACAGCCAGTGCCATTTCCACTATGGAGTGCCGACTGTATGCAAATGGGAGGAAACTGGAGGCATCAAGTTGGCAGAAGGGCTGCAGCTCAGGCCCTGGAACAGAAAGACCAAGTCTAGAGATGAGTAGGTGAGCATTATGTGAAGACAGGGCACCTCAAGGCAGGAAGCCAAGGAGACTTCCCTCCTCAGCCGCCCTCTCCAGTGCCCTGCCCCTCAGTAGGGATGCAGTGCTTGGGGATGATGAAGAGCTTAGGGTAGGCAGGAAGGAGCTTTCATAGGAGAGGTATAAATCTCACAGCACTGGCTGTGAGATGGGAAGCAGTCGCTAAGCTTGCTTACTTGCTTGCTTGGTTTCTGCCTTTCTTTCTTTCTTTCTTTCTTTCTTGTGTGTGCTTGAACTCAGGGCCTAAAAGCTGTCCCTTGGCTTTTTATCTCACAGCTGATGCTCTCCCATTTGAGCCACAGCTCCACTTCCAGCTTTTTGGTGGTTCTTTGGAGATAAGAGTCTCATGGTAGCTGGGCAGAGGAGGCTCACGCCTGTAATCCTAGCTGCTCAGGAGGCTGAGATCTGAGATCATGGTTCTAAGCCAGGCCGGGCAGAAAAGTCCCTGTGAGACTATTATCTCCAATAGTGAATTACTCGAAAAAGCCGCAAGTGGCGCTGTGGTCCAAGTGGTAGAGTGCTAGCCTAGAGCATTCAAGCCCCAGGACCAGCAGAAACAAAACAAAAGTCTCATGGACTTTCCTTCCTGGGCTGGCTTCAACCCACAGTCCTCAGATCTCAGCCTCGTGGGTAGCTAGGATAACAGGCTTGGGCCACCCCCTAAGCTTTGGTTTTAAGGGTGTGTTCACCATTGAAAGGCAGGCTGGAGGTTCCCCAGCGCTTCCAGGCTGTTGGTCCCTGCAGCCTTAGTTCTTGGATGCAGTATTTGAGACCTGGTCCTCCCATATCCCAAGCCATGTGCTTCCGAGTATCTGCCCACAAATAGAACTGATCTCTGTGCCCCCTCCCCTGGCCTTTCCCTTCCTGGCAGTTCAGACCTACCATCTGAGCAAGTGATGGTGGAGAGTGGCTTTCTCATCTGCCAACACCAGGACTGAGCCGGGATGATTTCAGATGCTAGGGTATACCGTGTATGTAACTGCGCCTTGCCTCTTACATCCTGGCAGTAGCCAGCAGAAAAGCAGAGACAGTCTGTGTGAAAGAAGAAAAGGTTTATACAAGTTGAATTCACAACTTTTGCCTGTCAGTCATTATCTTACATGGGAAATCCTGCCATCTCAGATTGGGTTATAAACGAAGCCAGGCGTGGCAGCTCATCCCTGTAATCCCAGCACTCAGTGAAACAGGGGGGTCACAAGTCCAAAGCCAGCCTGGCTTCGTAGCAGAATATGCCATCTGCCTCAAAAACATCTAGCATAAGAAGTATAAGTCGGGCTGGGTGCCCATGGGTCATGCCTATAATCCTAGCTACTCAGGAGGCTGAGATCTGAGGATCATGATTTGAAGTTAGCCTAGAAAGAAAGCCCATGAAACTCTTATCTCCAATAAACTACTCAGAAAAAGCCAGAAGTGGCTCTGTGGCTCAAGTGGTAGAGTGCTAGCCTGCAAACAAAAGAGGCTCAGGGACAGCGCCCAGGCCCAGAGTTCAAGCCCCAGGACAGGTAAAGAAAAATAAAAAGTATAAACTGAACTTTTCAGGATGTTCAACATTTTATGTATCTAGTGCAGCTCAAGAAGGATGAACATAGGAAGAAGTTTTTGGTTATTCTAGAATTCTACAGAAAAAAGCACCATACCTAAACACAGATTTTTTGGGGGAGGCTGCTGTGGATTGAACCCAAGCCTTGCATGCAGCACCAAGCATACACTCTGCTGAGTGCTGTTCCTCCAGCCCCAGGAGATGTTTTTGTTTTATATCTATTTACTTATTTAGTGCTGGTAACCAGTACTTGCATTTGGCTATCACTAGTAAATATCTGACATTTACTTGTATATAAATCTCACTTTATAGCTGTTTGTGGCTAGCATTTTTTTCTCTTGATAGCAGTTTTTATATAGAAAAAGATTAGAATCTTGGAGGAGACGGTTGAAATAGTGAAGCAAATTAGAGTCCAAAATGGGAAAGGAACAGAAAAGTCAAAAGGTGGAAAGGAGAGTGGAAAGTCCGCGTAGATACAATGAAGTGAAATGAAATGCTTAGCTATAGAGTCTGCCAGCGCACCTTGAGCTGGGCTCAAGGATCATGTTTGCAGAACTCAGAACCAAAGGCTAGAGGGAGAGGCTGCTTTCTGAGTCCTGAACTCTTGGAGCAGAGGCCTGTGGGGGGCCCAGGCTCTTACCTGAGGCCTTGCAGCTTGAACCCGGCAAAGTTGGGATCCTGAGCCTGCTGTCTATTTGAAGAGCCCACTCTGCACCTCGGCCCCAGCCCAGCCCAGTCCAGGAAGCTGTTGACAGAGAAGCTGTGTGATCCCTTGGAGAGACAGGAGGACAAGAGGACAGACCCCTCCCCAAAGGTGCTCAATGTTGGTGTCTTCTCTGTCCTTCACTTCCAGTATGGCCCTGACAGAGCACTGCCTGCCTTCCCCACTTCCGAGTGTACCTCAGACGTGGAGCCCGACACCCGGGAGATGGTGCGAGCCCAGAACAAGAAGAAGAAGAAGTCTGGAGGCTTCCAGTCCATGGGTGGGTAAGGGAGCTGGGCCTCTAGGGCTTTGGGGCAACAGGAGGTCATCCTGACCTCTGCACTTGGTTACTAATGTCTGTTCTGGGATTTGTTGTTTTTGTTTTTGTTTTGTCGGTCGTGGGGCTTGAACTCTGGGCTTGGGTGCTGTCCCTCAGCTCTTCAGCTCAAGGCCAGCACTCTACCGCTTGAGCCACAGCACCACTTCTGGTTTTCTAGTGGTTTATTGGAGATAAGAGTCTCACGAACTTTCCCACCCGGGCTTGCTTTGAACCGTGATCCTCAGATCTCAGCCACCGGCACCCGACTTGTTCTGGGATTTGGACAGCAACATCGGGAGGTTATTATGTTCTCTGCACTTGATTAAGGATGTCTGCCCTGGGCTCAGCATTGTGGTATAAGTTTGGTCTCTAATCAGTCGAGACCTTCTAGTGTGTTTGGGGGCAAGTCACAGGCCTGAGGCCAGGAGAACAAATGGAAGCAGAGACAAGGAGGGCTTACTACCTGGCAATACAGTTTTTCAGAGGAGGAAGGAGAAGGCCAGAACACCTGCTAGCAGGAAAGGAAACTGCTCTAAACACAGCAGCAGCTGCTGGAGCAGGGATTGAGAACGTGAGGAATTAGGAAACTGATGAGCTCTGCCCACCAGAGTATTAAAGCAACAAGGTGAATTCAACCTTAAAGAAGAGGAGGGGGAGGCACGGTGGTGCCTGAATATAAGCCCAGCACTGGGGAGGATATTGGGAGAATGCAAGACAAACAGGTGACTCTGTCCCAAAGCAACAGGTGAGGAAGAATGTCCCAGTCAGAATCCAAAGAAGGTCCGAGCCCCACCCTGTGTAAACCCCCACCATCTTATTTAATCTTGTAGTTTCTGCCCTGTCTCTATCTGTTCTTCTCATTGTTCATTGACTATACGGTCTTTCTTTCATCGTGTAACATTTCCTGTGACGCCTTGTGTCCCAGGCTTGAGCTACCCCGTGTTCAAGGGCGTCATGAAGAAGGGCTACAAGGTGCCCACACCCATCCAGCGAAAGGTGAGGGACTGGGAGGGCCCAGAGGGCTGGGGCAGGGGAAAAGGAGAGGCTGGGAGGGCCCGGGGATCTGGGCAGACCCTGACAGCACCCCCACCGGTGTCCTGCAGACCATCCCGGTGATCCTGGACGGGAAGGACGTGGTGGCAATGGCACGGACGGGCAGCGGCAAGACCGCCTGCTTTCTCCTCCCCATGTTTGAGCGGCTCAAGGCCCACAGCGCCCAGACCGGGGCCCGGGCCTTAATCCTCTCACCTACCCGGGAGCTGGCGCTGCAGACTATGAAGTTCACTAAGGAGGTATGTTGGGGTGCTGGGCGTATACCTGGGGGTACAGCTGGGGCCGGCTAGGAGCTGTGGGCAGACCGCCGCAGCCAGCCTCCCCCTCCCCCAGTGCCTCTCTCTCCCTTTCTCCACAGCTGGGCAAGTTCACCGGCCTCAAGACGGCCTTGATCCTGGGCGGGGACAAGTAAGGGTCCCCTAACCCCATGCTGCTGTCGCTCTACAAGCACTTCCATGGTCTTAGTAACAGAGAACCTCTGCGTGTTTTTACAGCCAGCCAGGGAGGGGGGTGAGGAGTGTGGAGACAGCCCAGCCTGGCATGGCACTGGCTCCTGGCTCCTACAGACATCCCAAAAGATCATGGATACTCCCAAAAGGTTTTAGGCTGGTAGGAATCAGGGAACCTGTGTGTGGCAATTCCAGGGTCAGCTGCTAGGTGGCACTGTGGGGAAAAGCAGCTTTGTTGCTTGCAACCAAGGGAGCCAGGTAGTTCATCTCTGGTCAGGACAGTGTCTCAGCCAAGCCTGGGTTCTGCTCTTGGACTTGGTATGTGGGCACACACAGGGACATTTGGTTACATGAAGGGGACATCTGTGCTGTCAAGGTGACTCCCCTTCTCCTCCCCAGAATGGAAGATCAATTTGCCGCCCTGCACGAAAATCCTGACATGTGAGTTTGTGCATTTGGGCTCCCTTCCCACATGCCCAGTGGCCCCAGCCCAGGGTGACCTGGCCTACATACTCCCTTCCAGAATCATTGCTACACCGGGCCGGTTGGTACACGTGGCCGTTGAGATGAACCTGAAGTTACAGAGCGTGGAGTATGTGGTTTTTGATGAAGCCGACAGGTGAGGCCTGGGTCTCCTGAGCCCTGTCAGAGTTGACACCGGATCTGGAGAGCTGAAGAGGGTTTTGCCCAGAGGCACTCTGGTGGCTGCACCCGATCTCCAGATGTGGGCTGGGGTGGGAGCTGATCCTGGGGTACCACGGGGTTTCATGTTGTTTAATAAGGACTGAAGAATAATAAAAACAATTAGCCTGTGGTTTCAAAGACACTAAACACAAACTTGGGGGAGCATGGGCTCCAGATCCAGGCAAGATAGGATCCAGGGCTGGCCCCACCCCTTTTCCGTGAACTCATTGGGGTCTGGGGGCCTGGCTGCCTCATACACAAGGTGGAGAGAACATAGGAGCCCCCAGGGCTGCAGCAAGGACCCCGCCTGTGCCTGCACAGACCTTGGCTGCACTGGTGTAGTTAGGGAATTTGGAAGAGATGGACAGGACACCAGGTCATGGCTGCCGGGACCTGCTGGGGCCGTGTGCAGCTTGGCTGTGATAACGGCGCCAGGCTGTACACGTGGCAGAGACTGTGCGGCCCAGGGTGCTTCAGACCTTTCCTGACCCTCCTGCCCTCCGCACTCCACCCCTTCCCAGGCTCTTTGAGATGGGCTTTGCCGAGCAGCTTCAGGAGATCATCAGCCGCCTCCCTGGGGGCCACCAGACGGTGCTCTTCTCCGCCACATTGCCCAAGATGCTGGTGGAGTTTGCCCGGGCCGGTGAGCAAGCTGGGGTGGCACTGGAGTTGGGGTGGGGCGGGGTCCTGTCCCTCCATAACTCCTCTGCGGCCTCTGCCTCCCACCACAGGCCTCACGGAGCCCGTGCTCATCCGCCTGGACGTGGATGCCAAGCTCAACGAGCAGCTGAAGGTGAGTCAGGACCCAGCGCCCTCCCCAGGGGGAGGTCAGGTTCACAGCCAGGACCCCTCGAGCCCACCTCCTGGCCTCTCTCTTCCCCACAGACCTCCTTCTTCCTGGTACGCGAGGACACCAAAGCCGCCGTGCTACTCTATCTGCTCCGCAACGTGGTGCGGCCCCAAGACCAGACAGTGGTGTTTGTGGCCACGAAGCACCATGCTGAGTACCTGACTGAGGTGAGCAGGGGGGCGGGGCGCAGGGGGCAAGGGGGCCTGGACTGTGTTGGGAAGGCCCTGCCTGGCTTTGGTGCTGTCATCTGGCGCTTGCGTGCATTTCCAGGGGAGGCCAGCAGGGGGCAGCACCAGCACAGATAGCAGTGAGGCTTTTTACCGGGGAAATTGGAAAAGGCGCCCTGACATCACAAGACAGTTAAAAACTGAGGTGTAGCTGGGTACCTGTGGCTCATGCCTATAATCTTAGCTACTCAGGAGACTACGATCTGAGGATCACGATTTGAAGCCAACCAGGCAGCAAAGTCTGTGAGACTCTTAATATCTAACCACCGAATAACCTGGAAGTAAAGCTGTGGTTGAAGTGGTAGACTGACAACCTTGAGGAAAGAAGCTGAGGGGCGGTATCTAGGCCCTGCGTTCCAGCCCCAGAATTGGGCAGTAAAGGAGGTTTTATCTGCCCGCAGTGAGCTGTCTAGAGCGCCCTTAGCATGGTGCGTGCCATGTAAGCCTCTGCTCCATGGCCCTCTGCGCACATGTGGGCCCCATAGTTTCCTGGGCTTCTTTTTGTTCATGTGTAGCGAGGCCTCTGTCCCCAGGCAGCAGCAGGAGCGTAGAAACCATCAGGTGCAGAGAGCAGTTAACACTTCCTCCATGCTCTCGTGGGTGCATTAACCCCTGTGGCCCCTGGCACCCAGATGCAGTTGGGCGAAGCGTCTCCCCTTGCCGCCAAGGAGGAATTAGCCATGGGCAAGTTTGGTAACTTCCCCAAGATCACAGATGGCTAGTGACAGCCTCAGGACAGGCTGGTATTCGCCACTTCTCTGAGGGCCCAAGCCCTCTGCCCATGCCGTCTCCTTTGGTGCTCAGAGAGCCCTGCGGAGCTGGGAATCCAGCCAAGGGTGCCAGGCCCCCAGCTGCCGCCTCTCAGCTCCCCCCTGCCTCTGGTTCCACACAGCTGCTGACGGCCCAGCGGGTGAGCTGCACCCACATCTACAGCGCCCTGGACCAGACGGCCCGCAAGATCAACCTCGCCAAGTTCACGCACGGCAAGTGTTCGGCCCTCATCGTGACCGACCTGGCCGCCCGCGGCCTGGACATCCCACTCCTAGACAACGTCATCAACTACAGCTTTCCCGCCAAGAGCAAGCTCTTCCTGCACCGCGTGGGTAAGGCCCTGGCTACGCACGCACACGGAAACTGAGGCCCAAGGAAGGGTCCAGGGAGGACAGGACACTCAGGAGGGCCTCTCCCTCTCTCATTCCCCAGACCTGTGCCTCTTCTGTCTGCCCTACTATGGGACATGGTGACAGTGCCATCTAGCCAGCACTTCGTTCTCTCAGCACCAGGGCCTGGTCTGTAGGAGGCAAGCGCCCTGCCACTGAGCCACGGCTTACCTCCCAGAGCCATGTTGGCTCCTAGTGGCCCAGTGGCCATGGTGGACTGTTCCCAAGTGGGGACAGCAGCTCAGGGCGGGCCCAGGCTTGGCCTGGCATACACATCCTGCAGTTGGCCTGGGCCAGTCCTGTAGGAGTTGGGGGTCCTTGTTCATTTTTGGTGGTGCTGAGAATTGAACCCAAGGCTTGGGTGGGTCAGGCAGGCACCCAGCTGCTGAGCCGCACCCCCAGCCTGCGGTTGCTTTCTCTCGCTGACGTGGAACCATCTCCTCCCACAGGCCGTGTGGCCCGGGCTGGCCGAAGCGGTACGGCCTACTCCCTGGTGGCCCCCGATGAGGTCCCCTATCTTCTGGACCTGCACCTGTTCCTGGGCCGCGCCCTCAACCTCGCACGGCCACAAGAGGAGGCCACGGGTGAGCAAGCCAGGCGGGGCCGGGGCGAGGAGAGCGCAGCCACTGGTGCTCTGTAAGCACCGATTTCTTCCATGATGATTTCAAAGCTGTGATCCTGGGACTCGAGGTGGGGAGGCAACGCGGGGGAGACAGGACCACAGGCCACAGAAGGTCCCTCACTGTGGCCCGTGGCGGGCAGGTGCTGTCAGCACGGACGGCGTGCTGGGCCGGGTACCGCAGAGCGTGGTGGATGACGAGGACGGCGGCCTGCGGAGCGCGTTGGAGGCGTCGCTGGAGCTGCGGGGCCTGGGCCGCGTGGCGGAGAACGCGCAGCAGCAGTACCTGCGCTCGCGGCCCGCGCCCTCGCCCGAGTCCATCAAGAGGGCCAAGGAACTGGACCTGGCAGGGCTGGGCCTGCACCCCCTCTTCAGTGAGTCCGACGTGGAGTGGGAGTGCTGTTGGGAAGACAGGCAGGCCCCGACATCCCAGCCCAACCCGTCCCCCCCTCTCCCCTCCAGGCTCGCGCTTCGAGGATGGGGAGCTGGAGCGGCTGAGGCTCGTGGACAGCATTAAGAAGTACCGTGCCCGGACGGTGAGTCCCGTGCTGCACACCTGCAGTTCTGGAGTCCACTCCAGAGCCTAGAGTGACCCTGCGGGGGGGGGGGGGGGGGGCTTCCCTCTGAGCTCACCGCCAGTCAGCTCTCTGTGGGTGTCTCCAGAGACCAATCTGTCCTGGAGAGTCTGTCCCTGAAGTGCACAGCAGGTCCCAGCGGTAGGCAGAGACCCCCCCAGGGGCTGTGGGCTGTCTGCACCCTGTAATGGTGAAATGCAGAAAACCAACAGCAGATGAGATCGGGAGGGATGCCCAGGAGGGTGCAGTCGGCTGGGGGGGGGCAAGGGGGGGGTTGGCTAACGGGATTGGGGGCCAGAAGGACGCGGGCAGGTGGGCAGTGGGGTTGGCTAACAGAATTGGGTCTCCTCCACTCAGACCATCTTTGAGATCAACGCCTCCAGCCGGGACCTGAGTTGTCAGGTGATGCGCGCCAAGCGGCAGAAGGACTGCAAAGCCATCGCCAACTTCCAGCAGGGCCGGCAGGAACGGCGGGAAGGTCCAGCTGGCCCGGCCCCAAAGGAGGAGCAGCCCGAGAAGGAAGAGGAGGATGCAGGGGAGAGTGTGGAGGTTGCTGCCGCCCACCACCGCCGCGCGGCCCGATCCCCCGGGGCTGGGGGAAGCCCGGCAGGCCACATGCAGGGCTCTGGGCAGTAATTCCCATCTCCCAGCCGCTGTGTGTGGAAGCGGAGCTTCGGCCTCCGTGTGCATTTAGGGGCGTGGCGCGCGTCCACCGCCCAGCCGGAAGCCCCAGGGGCCAGGTTCAGACCGAGCAGGGCGCCAGCACCATACACCTGCGCTCAGAATTCACCTCTGAAATGTCCTGGATGGGGGGCAGTGCTCCTAATGGAGCTTGGGTCTCATGCTGTCCCTCCGGCAGGGCCGCGCAGGTGCCCAGCTAATGCATAGAAACCCAGGCTTCAAAAGTTCCTGGAAGCCCCTCCTCCCCCCATCGGCTCTGCCTGGGCCAGCGGGCACAGGGAGGCTGGGCAGACGCCCCAGCTGCAGGCATGACCCCGGCCCCCCATTTGCAGGCCATCTTCTCAGAGGTCGTGGGCAAGAAGCGGCAGACTGCAGGCCCCAGCAGAGGAGCCAAGAGGCGGAGGGAGGAGAGGAGACAGCAGGACCAGGACTTCTATGTCCCCTACCGACCCAGAGACTTCGACAGCGAGCGGGGGTGAGTGGCTGGGGCCCCCGCGGGGCAAGCGAGATTGCCGAGCCCCCGTTAACCCTTCTCTCCCCGCCCTCCAGCCTGAGCGTCGGAGGGGCTGGGGGCGCGTTTGAGCAGCAGGTGGCCGGCGCTGTCCTGGACCTCATGGGGGATGAGGCACAGAATCTGAGCAGAGGCCGGCAGCAGCTCAAGTGGTGAGTGTGCTAGTGAGCGTGCAAGTGAGCAAGTAAGGCCCGCTTTCCCTAGGGCCAGAGGCCCTGCGCACTCCCAGGCACCTCCTGTTTGCTCACTGGTCTCTCCAGGCGGGCCTGTGACCAGCGTTGCTCAGAGTAGCCTGGCCAGGAGGACCAGCCCCTGCCCCTAACTCCCACTGGAGACCTGGGCTACCAGAGGGAGGTGGGAGGGAAAGGGAGCAGGCCTGAGCCTTCCCCAGCCCCATACAAGAGCCAGGCAAAGAAACCGCCTCCAGAGGGAAGCGTGTTCTCAGCCCACTCCCTCTCCTGCAGGGACCGGAAGAAGAAGCGGTTCGTGGGGCAGTCGGGACAGGAAGATAAGAAGAAGATCAAGACAGAGAGTGGCCGGTTCATCAGCAGCTCCTACAAGCGGGACCTGTATCCTTAGGTGCAGGGCCAGGGAGAGGAGGGGTGGTAGGCAGGGTCAGGTGGATTCAGCTGCAGCTCTTATAGGTTGGGGGTGTGTGTAGAGGAGGGGCTGGTGGGCGGGATCAAGCATCTTCCTCTAGGGGAGCTGGTGGGCGGTGTCCAGCATCTCAGCTCCTATAGGTGGGTCTGTATCCCCGAGGAGCTCGGGTAGGGGTGTCCCTGGAACTTCCTTAGCCTGGCCCCCCAGCTACCAGAAGTGGAAACAGAAACAGAAAATTGATGACCGGGACTCGGAGGAAGAGGGGACCTCTGACCAGCGAGGCCCAGCACGAAGAGGTGGGAGGAGAGGGCGTAGCCAAGGTGAGCCCCAATGTGGAGTGCAGGTAGATGAGGAGAAACTGAGGTACAGGGGCTGCAGATAGCCCCAGAGGTGGGTGGAAAGTGAGGGAGTGTCAGGGCCTGAGCCCTCCCCCACACACCCTTTCTGCTTAGAACCTTAAGGTAAAGTGACACACACAGCCGCCCTCCTCACACCCCTCCCCCCCCCCCCCACCCGTGGGCTTGTCCTGCCCCACAGGCACTGGTGGAGTAGCTCTCAGGCCCAGGTGACACCGTGGGGGAACTGGTGACTTGGGGTTGAACACATTCGCTGCATTAAGTCCCCACACCTAGAGGTGGGGCCTCAAGGTTAGGGTCTGGCTTTTCCACCTGCCACACTGCACTGCACCTACGTGTGCACTGTGTGTGGCCCCGTCCCCAGGGGCAGGGGAGGGGCCCAGCCACGTGGCAGGCAGGGAACCTGGCTACAAAAGCCAGCAGCCAAGGCAGTTGGTTTAAGGAGGAAGTTGGGGAGGATTTTTCCCTGGCATTGTGGGCTGGCAGGTGTCACCTAGGCTTGGCCCAGGTGACCACAGGTGATGGCCCAGCCTCTCAGCAGGCCGAGGTGGGATCGAAGCGGGCTATGTGGAGCTTCCCCTCCCCCCCCCCAGTGAGGGACCAAGGCCATTGGCTCATGGCCTTGCATGTGATGAGAGGAAGGGCCTTGCCCCCCCCCCCTCCAAGGGGCTCACTCGAGGTGGGAGAGGCTGGGTCACTGGGCTTCCCCTCCCCCCCAGGGGGGGCCTCTCCATGTCCTGGGTGGCTTGCTGCACACCCCCGAGGTGCTGGGGGCTGGCTGGGTCCTCAGGTTGTGAGTGATCCAGGGCTGCACCTGTTCCTATCACATCCTCTCCCCTTCACTCACACTAATTCTTTCCTGGCTCACTTAGGAGGGGGCATGGGGGCTTCTGGAGGAGACAGGAGTCACCCCAAAGTCTGAGCCCCATTCTCCATCCTGACAGGTGCATCTCAGCCCCCCGGCGGCCCTGGCAGCCGCGTGCGCTCCGAGCTCAGGACCAAGCAGCAGATCCTGAAGCAGCGGCGCCGGGCCCAGAAGATGCGCTTCCTGCAGCGCGGGGGCCTCAAGCAGCTGTCCGCCCGCAACCGCCGCCGGGCCCAGGAGCTGCGGCAGGGAGCCTTCGGCCGGGGTGCCCCGACCAAGAAGGGCAAGATGAGGAAGAGGATGTGAGGGACTGGCGATCCAGGAGTTTCTCATGATGGCTGCAGAAGTAGGCAGCCAAGAAAACCAGTGGTGCCTGGCCCAGAACACAGCAGCTGCCTCAACCAGGGTGGACACGTTGGGCAGGTCTTGAGGTGTATAGAGTTCTCCAGCAAAGCCGCGGGTCGAGACCTGAGTATGTTCTAGACTTAAGGCTTGTGGCCACATGGGTCTGCACCCTAAGGGGTTTTAATGGAATAAAGCTTTATTGAGTGCCTCTGGCAGGCCAGGATTTGCAGTCTTAGAACTAGGGGACAGGGAAACATCAGACTGAGCAAGTGAGCAGCCCGGCACGGTCCCCCCTCACCCATCTGGAGGAGGGGGTTCTGCAGGTGTCTCAGCAGATAGACCTGGAGGGGACCATGCACCCCAGCGGGCTCGCGACACTGGGAGCATACTGATAGAGGTGGTGTGTGGGGCCGAGGTCAGAGGGCACAGCCGCTCCCCCAACGTCCACACCTAGAGCTCTCCAGCCCCCACACTGCTCCAGGCTCCCTGGTACTTGTTTGGGGCTGTGAGGTCCCTCCCCAGCCGTGGGCCCAGGGTGGCCCCTTGCCGGTGCTTCTGCTCAGGCCACAGGGCAGGTGGGGTGCAGACACAGCCTTGTCCCCCATCACCGAGGCCTGCGTTTCTTGAGTGTTCGCTGTGTGGCTTCCATGAATCCTACAGCACGTGTGGCCGTGGCCGCCCCCTTTCCTGTGAGAAAACAGCTGGACAGGGCCACTCGGCCCTCTCACCGTGGGGTGCTGGCCCTCGATCTCCCCTCCGGTGCTCACCTGGGGCTGGGGGCTGGGTCTCAGGGAGGCTGGCCAGCATGGCGGAGAGGTCTAGGATGAACAGCTTCACCTGGGGGCGGGAGGCGGCAGCCCGGCTCACCCCTCAGCGGCCAGCTCCCACCCTCCGCCTCCTCCTCGGGAGATGGGGCCCCCCCTCCCCGTCCCTGGTCAGAGGGGCTGCGCGCTGGGCACCGACTGGGTCTGCCCGCCCTCTCTGGGGAGGCTGAGGTGGCCGTGGGGCCTCACCTGCTCCAGCTGCCCCTCCGTGTCCTCGAGGTCCAGCGCGGGCGGCTGCCCCTGGTGCAGGCACACCGCCTGGTACAGGCTGAGCGCCGACATGCGCAGGCGCCCCAGCAGCAGCGTCTTCTCGGCCGCCTTGCTCTGGATCTGCGCCCACTCGGCTTCCTGCGGGCCAGGGGCCAGGCCAGGTGACGGGCCTGGGAAGGCTGAGGCCGCCCCGGCCAGCCCCGGGAGGAGACCCCGCCCCGCCATGGGGAGGCCCCGCCCCGCCACGGGAGACCACGCCCCGTCCCGGGAGACCACGCCCCTGGATGAGGCCCCGCCACGGGGAGACCACGCCCCGTCCCGGGAGACCACGCCCCTGGATGCGGCCCCGCCCCGCCACGGGGAGACCACGCCCCTGGGTGAGGCCCCGCCCCGCGCACCCACTGCCGCCGGCGCCCCCGTGCCGCCTCCAGCTGCTCCTCCAGCTGCGCCCGCCGCTGGCTCTGCCGCAGCCGCAGCTCGGGCGCCTCCTCCCGCAGCCGCCGCAGCGCCGCCCGCGCCGCCTCCAGCTCCGCGCGCCGCTCCGCCTCCGCGCGCAGCAGCGCCGCCCGCGCGTCCGCCAGCCCCTCGACGCGCGCCACCAGCGCGGGCACGTCCTGGAACTGGGGCGCCGCCGCGGGACCCCCAACGCGGGCTCGGCCGGGCCTCGGGCGCCGCGGCCCCAGTCTCCTCCCCGCCGGCACCCGCCCGACCCGCGGCCCCGCGCCCCGGCCCTGGCGGTTCTTTGGCACGAGTGTGCGGACCGGAGCTTTTGCGCTCTGCTCCTTGCGCCCCAGCGCCGCGCCACTCCCGGCTTTTTTGCTGGTTCACGGGAGGTAAGAGTCCCATGGACTTCCCGCCCGGGCTGGCTTCGAACTGCGACCCTCAGCGCTCAGCCTCCTGAGCCGCTGGGATGACGGGCGTGCGCCACCGGCGCCCGGACGACTGCCAGCGATCCCCACCGATGCGCGGTGGTTCGTTTAATTCAAGCCGATTGTCGGGGCGCACGAGCGCGCACACACGCGCCCGCGCGCCCGCCTCGCGGCTCCCGCTCCTGCGCACGCGCACACTGGCTCACCTCGGGCAGCTGCTCCAGCGCTCGCTCCAGCAGGCGCGCGCAGGGCTCCAGGCGCCGCAGCCGCCTCTGCAGCCGCGCGCGCTCCCGCTGCAGCGCCTCCAGCTGGGCGCGCAGGCGCAGTGCCTCCGCCTCCAGGCGGCCCGTCCGGATTCGCTCCTCCGCCGCCCTCTGTCGCGCGCGGCCGCGCCGGGCCTCCGAGTCCTGGGGACAGCGGGACGAGGAAGCGGGGGAGCCCGGGGAAGGAGGCCGGGCGAGGGGGGAGCTGTCGCCTCCACCCGATCTCAGAATCTGAGATGAAGGCCCACGTTCCCGCCCCGCTGGGTGGGGACTTGTCCTCCGGGACCCCTCCCCGCCATCGCCACCCACCTGCAAGAACTTGTCGAAGCGCACGAAGGAGCCCTTTAGGGCCTGCTCCTTCTGCCCCAGCTGCTCCCAGCGCTGCGTCAGGGCCGCCGTGGCCGCGCGGAGCTCCTGGGGGGGGGTTGGGGTAAGGGGGAGGGGAGGGGGGCCTCTCCAGCCCCAGCCCGCCCCCCTCCTCCCGCCCCCTGCAGCCTCAGCCCGCCCCTCTCCCTGCGTGCTGTCCCAGTGCCTCTGTCTTGGCCTAAGACCTCACCTCCTCCAAGAAGTCCTCCTGGACCCCCACGTGGAGGCGGGGCTGCCCCGGCCCTGTGCCCACCCCCATGGCAGTGACCCCGGCCCCTCTGTTTTCCTCTCTAGCTTTTGGGTTTCTCCCGGGCAGGGACGAATGCAGTGCGCAGCACACGGTGCTCCTCCGGGGCGCACCGCCAGGGGGTGAAACCGGGGCGCCTCCGTGGGGAACACTTCTGGGCCTTGGGACTTGTTGGTCCTGTGCGTCTCCCCGCCTCTGCTGGGGACGGAGGTACCTCCTTCTGGGCCCTCAGACTCTGGTCGGCCTCCGCCAGCTCCCGCCTCTTCTCCAGGAGGCTCTGCCACGGCGGGAAGCGGGTCACGGTTTGCTCTGGTGGCGACCTGGAGGTGGAAGACAAGAGCCAGTGGGTGCAGCGGCTCACCCCAGCCACCAGGGAGGTGGCGATCAAGTCCGAGAGACCCCATGTCAACCAAAAAGCCGGAGGCCATGACGCACCTCTGACATCCCTTAGCTGTATGTAAGCTCCACACAACCATCGCTGGAGGAGGTTTATCTAGGGGGGAAGGGGCAGGCTGTCCAGCTGGGGTCCACGGGGAGACAGATGTCTCCTTGGTTAAGGCCAGCCCAACTCTGCCAGACCTGCTCAAAGCAGTGCTCACCCCTCCCCCCCATGCAACTTGGGTTGAACGCCTAGAACTTTCCTGGGGGGTGGAGGGAAGAGTGAACAGAAGCTGTTGGCCTGCTCTGACCTGGCTTGTCTTCTTTCCTTCCCCCATCATGGAGTGCCTCCAAAGATCAGGGTCCCAGGGACTGGGAGGGATGGGGGCCTTCCCAGACCTCTGCCCTCCCTCCCGTCCTCCCTCCCGCCTCTCCAGTTGCCCCAGCTCACCCAGGACCTTCTTGCAAGGCCATAGGGGAGTTCCGGGACAGGACCATCGCCCCGGCCCCGCCCGCCTCGCGGTGGCTTGGGGGGATCTGGAGGGGCTCGGCTCCCCCTGGGGGTGCGAGGAGTCGCAGGGGGGACTGCAGCAGCGTGCAGCTTGCGGGGACTCCCAGAAACCAGTGCAGCTTGCCCCGGTTGCCTGGGCAACCACGGGCACAACACGGCCTGGCGAAAACCCAGGCAGGAGAGTGGACACACAGGGGAGGGGCGGGGCTGGGAGCCCGAGCTGGAGGTGTGGCCTGGTGATGGAGCGCCTGCCCAGCAAGCACAGGGTGCCCAGTTCGATGGACCGCACACTGAGTCGCTCAGTCTGTTCTGCCGGCCCTCCGGGTGCCGTGGATGGAATGGTGGCAGGTGTGCGGACCAGAGGCTGGAGGGGGCTGAGCGGGCACCAGGCCCAGAGGTGTGAGTTCCAACCCAGAGGAGGACTGAATGGAGGAGAGAAGAGCGGGTGGGTGGACGGGCATGTGCAAAGGCCCTGAGGAAGTGGGTTCTGGCCCCCTCCTAGAGGAGAACAAAGGCCTATTTGTTGCAGTGTGGAGCTCAGGCTTGAAGGGCTAAGCCAGGGCTGCCACGGGCCAAGAAGGGCTACAGGTGATAAACCAGGGACCCGGGTCTGGGTGTGGGGAGAGGTGAAAGGCTGAAGAGCTCCCTGTCCTCAAGTTACTGGGGACCTCAGGAAAAAAAGTACCTTTTGCTCTGCATTCCCCTCTGTTGAGTGGGGTGCTGCTCCTGTGGGGGGGGGGTCCCCTGCCCTGCCCTCTGAGCTTCCAGCGTCTGTGCCGGTCACCCCGGGGTGGGGGTGGGAGAGTGGGAGGGGCTGCTGACCACAAGATGCCAACTCTCAGCCGGCCCAACCCTGGGCCTCTTGCCCCAGGGATTAGGACATATCCCCACCCCAGGCCCCCCAGGCCGGCTTCTCGGCCTCCCTCTTCCTCCCTCTTCCTACTTCTCCATTCCAAAGTGAGGGGGAGAAGCCCTGCCCACTGCCCCGTGGCTCTGTGCCTGAAATCTCCCGAGCCATGACAACGGAGCTTTGTGTCCGAGACAGAGAGGGCTCTCCCTGCCCTCTGATCAGCAAGCCCAGCCAGGGCCTCGTAGGAGCAAACAAGGGGGTCCAGGGGGGCAGGTTTGGCCCCTGTTTTTTGGGGGGCAGGAGGTCCTGGAGCACCTAACCCAGCAAGCCCAGCTTCAGTGCCCTGCTTCAAGGATGAGGAGGCCTGGCATGAATCAGACATTGTCCCTGACATTTAAGAGAGCAGACAAGCGTGTAAACCACGGGGAAACACACACACACACCCGGGAACCGGAGACCAAGGTCACAGATCCTGGCCTTCCAGGCCTGGGGAGGGGCCAGGGCACCGCCTCCTTCCTGCCTCTCCAGGTCAGGGAAGACTTCCTGGAGGCGGTGCCAGGCTAGGAAGGATAGACAGTGAGGTTCTTTTAGAAACCTAAGAGGAGAGGGTTTTTGTTTTTTGTTATTAGTGGTACCCGTTCTGGGGCTTGGGGCCTGAGTGCTACCCCTGAACTTTTGTGTGCAAAGCTTGTGCTCTACCACTGGCTTTTTGATGGTTAAGTAGAGGTGAGAGTCTCATGGACTTTCCTGCCGGGGCTGGCCTCGAATCATGATCCTCAGATCTCAGCCTTCCCAGTTGCTGAGATTCAGATCTCAGCCGCCTGAGTAGTGGAGACCTGGGGTGTGAGCCACTGCGTTTGGCTGGAGCACTCTCTTGTTATGTAAGGCCCTATGATGTCCGGTCACACTGGCTTCCTGAGCTTCACTTCCCAGCCCTGGGGGAAGCCATGGTTCGGTGAGGACTTGGTGGGAGAAGGGATGGAAAGGTTTTCTCAGTGGAAGGAATCTGTGGGGAGAGGCAGGGTGGAGTGGGTATGGGGCATGTGAGAAAAGCCTTGGGGGTGTTGAATTCAGGAGCATAGTTTAGGGGCTCATGGGATGGGGAGCTCTGGCCGTTTTGGGAGGTTGGGAAATGGACCCAAACACGGTGGGATTGGCCAGTTTCCGTGGGGTGAGTTCTCTCCTTGAGTCCAGCTCAAGTCCTCTAGGTGCTGGTGGAGCAGAGCACACTCCTCTTCAAGTGTCCATCAGGGCAGATGAAGCCAGCACTTGGTGCCCTGGCAGGAAGGCCAGGAGGGCTGGCAGAGCGTGGCCGGGGGATCTTTATCAGAAACCTCGGCTGGAACCAGAGCCCCGGATTCCTGCTGTGCCCCAATGTGGAGCAGTGAGGGGCTGTGAGGCGCACCTGCCCTGCATCCCTGCCAGCCTGCCACTCTGTCCCGGCTGGGTCCCCAGTGCAGCCGCCGAGTGAAGCCCAGTGTCAGGCCCAGGGCTGGAATCAGCCTTCCCCACTGTGGCCGGGACAGGTATTGAGCGCTTGCTGTCTACCAGGTGTGCTAAATGGCTGACATTCATTTTTCCCCACTCACAGACATCCTCCAGAGAGAAGTGCTAGCATGAGCTACATTTTACAGATGGGGAAACCGAGGCACTCTGGGCCAGCCGGACCTAGCATCTGCTCTTGTGTGTGTGAAAGAGAGCTTTTTTTTTTTTTTTTGAGTCTCATGGACTTTTCTGCCTGCCTTTGAGCCTCAATCCTCAGCCTCCTGAGTAGCTCGGATCACAGGCGTGAGCCACTCATGCCGGGCTGCTGCTCTTCACCCTGGCCAGCACCTCCCACAGCCGAAGCTTTTCACAGCAGCAGTGACAGGCGCCACGGGCGCTGACCTGCCCAGAGCTGGTGAGGCAAAAGCTGCAGGGCTGCCTTCACAGGGATCATCTAGTAAGCGCCTGCTGTGTGCCAGGAAGGAGGCCCGCTGGCTTTCCACCGCCCTGCGGATTGCCTTTCCTGAGGATCTGTGGGGCCATGGGCTCGCTCCCCGGTTCCTGGCTGGCAGCTTGGTCTGCACCCCTGACTCCCTCCCCTGCCAGTTGCTGCTGGTCATGAACCCTCAGAATAACAGGAAGTGTCTGGGCCAGGAGGAACACGGGGGCCGTGACCCCCGATAAGGGCCCTGAGGTCTCTGCAGCCTCCCAAGGGGCAAAAATGTTCAGACAGAGACCCAGGTGTGTGTGCACAGTGTCACCTGGGACCCAGTCTGGCAGTTGTGGTCACATGACCACTTTCACTTCCCCTTCCGGTGTACATTGATTTTGGGGTGCTCTGGACAAAGAGCCAAAGGAGTCTCACTACTTCTTTGGGGCCACTGCTCTTCGGCCCCGGGTCCTGGATCCCTCCTGGTACCTTGAGAGGTGATGAGCTTATGGCTGCTCTCCTGGACCCATTTCCCAGATGCGGCTACTGAGGCTAAGGAGAGAATTCCAGCGCTCTGAGTCCTCCCAGCCTGGCTGGGGAGGAGTCAGAGAGGGAGGAGGAGGAGGGAGGGGGAGGGCAGCCATTGGGCCACTCCCGGTCCTGCCAGTCTGGGTGGTGACTGCCACCCTCAGTTCGCAGGGCGCACCCACTGGTGTCCAGCCCTGACATCTGGGCTGGCCTGAGTCGACAGACCTGCACCTGCAGCGTCAGCAGATTGACAAACCGAGAGGGAGAAATAAGCGTGGGGGGGGAGGTCACTTTCTAGCCTGGACCAGGCCCTGCTGGACATTTAACACTTGAAAAATGTTCCAACTTGGACCTGTGAGGGCAGAGGAAAAAAAGAGGTCTGGACTCGAGGTGGAAGAAACACCTGGAGAGGCGATTGATAAGCCACACCCAGAAAGGACAGTAGTATTAAGCACCGTCTATGGTATCGATATTAAACACAGTCTGAGTGTGTGACTCGTCTCCTGCATTATCTTAATTAATTCTCGCCGAACCCTGTAAATAAGATAGGACATCATCCCATTGCACAGAGGAGGAAGTCAAATCGTAGCACAGAGAGGTGAGGCAATTTACCCCAAAACGCACAGCTACCAAAGGGGCAGAGCAGGATCAAAACTCAGGAAGGCGAGCCAGTTACTAACCGTGAGACTGTGGCCGCGCTATCTAAGCCCTGGGCACCTCCGTTTCTTTACCCGCGAGCTGGGGGCCACGGCGCAGGGCGCGCAGAAGGATAGGAGCAGAACAAAGAGAAGCTCTCAGACCCGTGCCTGGCACAGAGCAGACTCCTGGAGGATTGATCTCCCCGCCTTCCCCTCCCGCGCACTCCCCGGGGTTCCCTGGACACTCGGGGGGGGGGGGAGACCCCTCCCTCCACAGAGCCGACACCTCGAGAAAGAGAGGGAGGGAAACAGGTGATCGCCGCCCCCAGCCAAATTAGCGATAACCCGAGGCCACGCCCTCTGGATGGGGACCACGCCCACTCTCGACGGAGGCCACGCCCAACCGACAAATGGCCACGCCCTCCCACCGCAAGCCACGCCCCTGGTCGTGGCCACGCCCTCCCCGCTGCCAGGCTGGGCCGCTCTCCCGGGTCTCCGCCACCGTGCGCTCCGGCGCGCGTGGCTGGGGTGCCGGCAGAGGGCGCGCGAGGGGCTCGGAGGGCGGGCGGGGACCCTGCGGGAGGCGGGATCGGGGACGGCCCTGAGCCTCCCCCTCCCGCCCCCTGCCCGCCCAGTCGGTCCTCCCGGAGCTCCCGCGCCGCGGCGAGGGCTGGTGGTGCCCCCGCGCGCTCCGCCCGTCCGCCCGCCCGCGCGCGCGCCCGCCGGCCTGGGGCGCAGCTCCTACCTGTGGAGCCCGGCGGGCGCCCCCTTTCCTCCCAGGGGCTCGATTGCCTCTCCTCCATCCGGATCCGGCCCCTCGCGCCCCGCACAGGGGTCGCCGGGACCCCGGGGCGGGGCGCCAGGCTCGCAGCTGGTGGCATGTAGGCGCCCTCGGGGCCGGCCTCGGAACCCGGGCGCCCTCCTGCGCGCAAAGTTTGGGCCGAGCGCCATGGCCAGGAGCAGCTCCTTGAGTATCCGCGTGGTGGAGGGCCGGGCGCTGCCCGCCAAGGACGTGTGAGTGCCGGGGCGCGGGCGCGGGCGCGGGCGCGGGCGGGGGGCGGCGTCGGGCAGGCCCGGCCGGCCCGGCGCCCGGGCCGCGGGCGTCTTTGTTCCGGGATGTGCCCCAGGGGCTCTGGCCGGGCTGGGGAGGGGGCTGCAGACAGGTGCTGGGGGGATATCAGGGAACCCCCCCCCCAGGAGTCCATCCAGATGGTCCCGGTGCAAACAACGTTCAGTGTCACCAGGTGGCCTCCTGGGGTCCTTTTGACCCAGGGCTCTGAGACCCCCCCCCCCAGGTCTGGTAGCCGCCAGACCCGGGGTGACATTTCCCTAGGTGTCCAGCTGCCTGAAGAGGCCCTCCCCCTCTCCCTCCCCCCCCCCCAGGGCCCGTCCCTGCCACGCGCGACAGACCCGGCCGGGGTGGCTTGGGCGCCTCTCTGTTCCTGGCTCCCTCCCCCCCCCAGCTGAATCAGCAATTGCTGACTCAGCAGTAAAGGGGAGTCCCCCCCTTCCCCCCCACTGGCCTGGAGCCCAGAGAGAGGCTCTGAGGATGTCAGCACCTGAGGCAGGTGTGGAATCCTTGGGAGGATGCTGGCTGCCTGACCTTGAACTCAAACTCTTTGCGAGCCTTGGTTTCCCCTCTGGGCACTGGGGGCTGGGGGCGGAGCCACCATCCTGATCCTAGGGACCTTTGGGGGCTCACCTGTGCTAAGGTGAGCTGGGAGGCGGAGTCTTGGTCCTGATTGAGGGTGGGCTTTAGCTCTGCTGGGAGGGAGTGCTGTCTCCGTTTCTGTCTCTCTCTGTCCATCTGTCTCTGTTTCTTCCTCTCTCTCTCTCTCTCTCTCTCTCTCTCTCTCTCTCTCTCTCTCTCTCTCTCTCTCTCTCTCTCTCTCTGTGTCTATCTGTCTTTCTCTCTCTCTCTGGCCTTTGATTTCAGGAACCTTCTTACCACAGCACCCTGCCACTGTGGCCTTAGGGAGTTTAGCACCCCCTTTCTCAGCAGTCACCCCAAACAAATATACCTGAAAGAACAACAGAGCAACTAGACCAGTTCCCAGGCCACCCTTTCTAAGAATGAGATTAAGGACCTGCATCATCTCCATAATCCAGGGGTGAGGGCTGTCAGTCTGTCTGAGCCCTGTCTTCCATCCGTCCTGGTGGGTGGCAGCTGGGGTCCTGGGCCAGGACCTGCCTTTCAACCCCCACACCTCCTGCACAGGGGTTTGAGTCCCGTCTCATTCTAGCACCTCTGGGTCACGCTCACCCCCTGCCTTTCCCCAGCCCAGGAAAGAGCCGCACCCCAGAGCAAGGGTGGTGCGAGGGGTCCCCGACTGGGCGCCCATCCACCCTGCCTCAGTTTCCCTAGCTGGTGGCCCCCTTCTTCCAGACCATGCTGAGGTATCAGAGGAGGGTGGGGGCCTCTGGGAGGGGCTGCATTCTCTGCCCACCCCTCAGGCGGAGGGCCCAGACCCCAAAGCCACGTTCACAGCAATGGCCAACCTCGCCCGGAGGAGGCCACAGCGGATTTCAGAGTCCCGCCTGTGATTGGCCGTAGCTGCTGGCAGACATCCCAGGCCCCGCCCTCCATGCCTGGGAAACTGAGGACCGCAGAGACAGTTCCCTAGGATTTGAACGCGGACAGCTTCTCAGGACAAAACCAGACAGGGATCACCGAGGGGCCTCTTTCCCATGCTGCCCTGGGGCAAGGGCCGTGGGAGAGGCCAGGCAGGGGACAGGCCCATCCCTCCCGGCTCGCCACGCCACCTTGGCCTTACCTGATGGGATCCCGATAAGGGCTTGTGCGTCAGAGCCCGGGGCAGCTCGTGCTGAGCTCAGCTCCCGTGAGAGGACGGGGCGGGGGAGGGGCGGCGGCCCCCAGGGGGGCTGACCGCTGCCCTGGGCGCAGGGGATGGAATCAGCACACGCTCCAAACATCTGTCCACTCAGAACTCACCCCCCCAGGCCAACTCCATGCCAAGTGGGAGATAGAGGAGAAAGAGGGGTACAGACTGTTCCCCAAGAAGCTCACAGCTTGGTGTTTGAGGAAGGCAGATGGGAAATGCAGAAACATGGGGAGTGAGATGATTTGGGGGCTCAGAGGGTTTTGTGTGTGTGTGTGAAGATTGTGTCTTGCCATGTTGCCCAGGCTGGCTTCGAACTCCTGTTTCGCTGATCCTCCTGCCTCAGCCGCCCTGAGGGCTGAAGCATGGGTGGAGTGCAGGGCTTGCAGGGTTGTTTTTAGAGTCAGGGGTGGACAGGGCAGCCTCGGTGGGGAGGAGACTCTCGGATGGAGAGCTGCGTTGAACTCAGGACTATTCTTTTTCCTGGGACTTGAACTCGGGGCCTGGGTACTGTCCCTGAGCTTCATTTGCTCAAGGCTAGCTCTCTATCACTTGAGCCACAGCGCCACTTTCAGCTTTTTCTGTGTATGTGGTTCTGAGGAATGGAATCCAGGGCTTCATGCATGCTAGGCCAGCACTCGACCACTGAGCTACCCTCCCAGCCCAAGGACTGGTATTTTGAAAGGGAGATGGGCCTAGCTTGGTTGCCCAAGAGGAAATAGCATGCCTATTGTCGCTTCAGTTTTGAGGTTTGGATTCTCTGTAGGTCCATCCTTCTGAGGTTGGGGGATCCCCACCCCCAGGGGAGGGCAGCAGTGACCCCCAGGCACCATGGCAGGTTGGGCGTTCCTGGGCCATCCAGGGACCAGTCCATCATGCCCCCCCCATTTTATCCTTCCAGCCCCTGCCAAAATAATGTCTGGGCCCATTTACAGGGCAGTGAAGTCAAGGCCAGGAGTTGGGAAGGGAGGTGCCAGCCGGCCACCTTGGGGTCAGGGGCATGGCACTGAAGACCACTGGACCTAACCACGCGTCGGGGCTCTCACCCTTCCCGATCCTGTGTCCCTGTGTCCCTTTCTCAAGGGGTGGAGGGGGGGCAGGAGGAAGGCCAGGTGTCCGTGCAGTGGCTCCCACCCGCGTTGTGGGGGGTGACATCTTCGTTGCTGGACTGACCATGTGACCCCGGCTAAGTCCCCTCTCCCCCTGGGGCCCAACCTCCTCTGCCCGATCGATGAGGCAGATTGACCCACGCCTCTCCCAGGGCTGCGCTTTCGAGCCCCTCCCTCACCCCCTTGTCTTCGCAGGTCCGGAAGCAGTGACCCCTACTGCCTGGTCAAAGTGGACGATGAGGTGGTGGCCAGGTACGGAGTGGGCGGAGGGGCTCTTCCTAGACCTGCTGAATCCAGGAAGGGCAAATTCGTGTGCCGTGGCGCACACCTGTAGTCCCAGCATTTGGGAGGCCGAGGCAAGAGGATTGTGAGTTGGAGGCCAAACCTGGCTACCTATGAAGACCTCTGCCAACAATAACCAAAGATCTGGGGCGTGAGCCTCTCCCCGAGGAGGCCCGCCATACCCCGAATCCCACCATCCTCCCATGTTCTCCTTCTCTGGTGACTCAGCCGCCACCAGCCTGTGCCTCTCTCCGCTACTGGCCTCTCCGGGGCTGGCATCTCACGCTTGGCTGGACTGGCTGGTTCCGGGCCTGCCGGGTGCTGCGGGTGCCGGGGAGTGTGTGTGAGGATGAGTGTGTGTGTGTGTGTGTGTGTGTGCACATGCACATGGGCCCTCTGCACTCCCACGTGAGCGCTCCAGCCTGCCTGCGCGGGTGTGAGTCCCGGCTGGGCGGTGTGGATGGACCTGTGGCGGGGGCGGGGCAGGCGGGAGGGAGGTGGGTGGGCAGCGGCGGGAGCCCCGGTTCCTATGGAGACAGCAGGACTCAGGATGCTCCTGGCGCCAGTTCTGGTCCAGATGGGCAGGGAGCTGGGAGCGGGGAGACCCCGTGGGGAGAGGGGTAGGCCGGGGGGCCCTGGGCTGACCTCCACTGGTCCCTCCCACCCCCGAGAGCGGGCTGCTCTCAGCCCCTTCTGCAGAGTGCTTTTCTGGGGGACCTCAGACTGCCCCCCCCCGCTCCCCCATACACACACACTGAGCTCCGAGGAGCTGCTGGATCAGGAGCTGGGAGAAGAGGGGACCTCAGGCGTGGGAAAAGGCTGAGCGCGGGGAAGGGAGTAAGAGGAATCGTCCAGGGTCTGTCTGAAGGTGGTGCCCCTGGGCTGGGTCAGAAGCACAGCGTGTGTGTGTGTGTGTGTGTGTGTGTGTGTGTGTGTGTGTGTGTTGTGTGTGTGTGTGTCTGTGTGTGTGAGCACGTGGTCCCTGGCCATCCTGCGGTCTCTCTTGCTTTCCATGAATCTCAGAGTGCTCAGGTGTTCAGTGCTCCCTTGCCTCTGATGTCTTCTCGTTCTTTGAACTAAAAAAGACCGACTCCTGCCTCAGGGCCTTTGCACATGCTGTCCCAGCCATCTGGAACACTTGTCCTCTTTGCCGTTCCCTTTTGCCCCCCTCTCCAGCAGTAAGCATTCCTCAGGCCTCACCTCAGCATCTCTGAGCTAACCTGGTCAATGGCCTCTCCCAAAGGCCTTGGAAGGATGGAGACAGTGACTGGAGCTGTGTGCAAGCCCGTGTGTGTGTGGGTGTGGCTCGGTACATGTCAGCATAGGTGCTGCATGCTGTGTGTCTGGGTGACACACACAGGTATGTGATTCTAGAAGTTTCTGAGGACACCCTGTGTGTCTGTGTATGTGGGGTGCGCCTGCATCTTGGTCCTCCCTGGAGTATATGGTGTGCTTCCGTGTGTGTGAACTACACACACATGCTCATTCTCTATGAGTCTGGCTCCTTGGATGGGATGTGCACCGTGTGTGGACATGTGCGTTAGACCTCTGCATGTGTGCACAGGGCTCTGTAGGTGTGTGCACGTGTGAGACCTCTGTGTGTGTATGAGGTCTGTGTGTGTGTGTGAGATCTCTGCGTGTGTACACGGGGTCTGTGTGTGTGTGAGATCTCTGCGTGTGTGCACGGGGTCTGTGTGTGTGTGAGATCTCTGCGTGTGTGCACGGGGTCTCTGTGTGTGTGAGATCTCTGCGTGTGTGCACGGGGTCTGTGTGTGTGTGTGAGATCTCTGCGTGTGTGCACGGGGTCTGTGTGTGAGATCTCTGCGTGTGTGCACGGGGTCTGTCTGTGTGTGAGATCTCTGCGTGTGTGCACGGGGTCTGTGTGTGTGTGAGGCCTCTGCGTGTGTGCACGGGGTCTGTGTGTGTGTGAGATCTCTGCGTGTGTGCACGGGGTCTGTGTGTGTGTGAGATCTCTGCGTGTGTGCACGGGGTCTGTGTGTGTGTGAGATCTCTGCGTGTGTGCACGGGGTCTGTGTGTGTGTGAGATCTCTGCGTGTGTGCACGGGGTCTGTGTGTGTGTGAGATCTCTGCGTGTGTGCACGGGGTCTGTGTGTGAGATCTCTGCGTGTGTGCACGGGGTCTGTGTGTGTGTGTGAGAACTCTGCGTGTGTGCACGGGGTCTGTGTGTGAGATCTCTGCGTGTGTGCACGGGGTCTGTGTGTGTGTGAGGTCTCTGCGTGTGTGCACGGGGTCTGTGTTTGTGTGAGATCTCTGCGTGTGTGCACAGTCTGTGTGTGAGATCTCTGCGTGTGTGCACGGGGTCTGTGTGTGTGTGAGATCTCTGCGTGTGTGCACGGGGTCTGTGTGTGTGTGAGATCTCTGCGTGTGTGCACGGGGTCTGTGTGTGAGATCTCTGCGTGTGTGCACGGGGTCTGTGTGTGTGTGAGATCTCTGCGTGTGTGCACGGGGTCTGTGTGTGTGTGAGATCTCTGCGTGTGTGCACGGGGTCTGTGTGTGTGTGAGATCTCTGCGTGTGTGCACGGGGTCTCTGTGTGTGTGAGATCTCTGCGTGTGTGCACGGGGTCTGTGTGTGTGTGAGGCCTCTGTGTGTGTGCACGGGGTCTGTGTGTGTGTGAGATCTCTGCGTGTGTGCACGGGGTCTGTGTGTGTGTGAGATCTCTGCGTGTGTGCACGGGGTCTGTGTGTGTGTGTGATCTCTGCGTGTGTGCACGGGGTCTGTGTGTGTGTGTGAGATCTCTGCGTGTGAGCACGGGGTCTGTGTGTGTGTGAGATCTCTGCGTGTGTGCACGGGGTCTGTGTGTGTGTGAGATCTCTGCGTGTGTGCACGGGGTCTGTGTGTGTGTGAGATCTCTGCGTGTGTGCACGGGGTCTGTGTGTGTGAGATCTCTGCGTGTGTGCACGGGGTCTGTGTGTGAGATCTCTGCGTGTGTGCACGGGGTCTGTGTGTGTGTGTGAGATCTCTGCGTGTGTGCACGGGGTCTGTGTGTGTGTGTGATCTCTCCGTGTGTGCACGGGGTCTGTCCGGGCCCCGTCAGTATCGTGAGGTGCCTGTCCTGGAGGGCATCCGTGGGGCTCCGGACCGTCTGGGCCGTCGGCGGGGGGTTCCCCGGCGGCGGTGGCTGTCTGTGGGGACCCGGCCCAGCCCACTCCCCTCTTGCAGGACGGCGACCGTGTGGCGGAGCCTGAGCCCCTTCTGGGGGGAGGAGTACACGGTGCACCTGCCGCAGGACTTCCACCATCTGGCCTTCTACGTGCTGGACCAGGACACCGTGGGGTGAGTGGGGCGGGGCTGTGGGCGGGGCACGCAGGGGGCGGGACTTTGCTGGGCAATGGGCGTGGCGTATGGTGGGTGGGGCCGTGGTGAGCACAGAGGGGCGGGATGTGGGTGGGGAATGGGGCAAGGCAGGTGGGGCGGGGCGTGCGGTGGGTGGGGCTGTGGGCGGGGCCAAGGCGTGTCCCGGAAGGGGCGTGGCGTGTGGTGGGCGGGGTTTTGGCACGCGCAGAGGGGCGGGGCGTGTGGGCCGGGCGTCCGGTAGTTCGGGGCGGGCCTGGGGCGGGCAGGGTGCGCAGGCGCGGGGCTGGGGGAGGCGGTGGAAGGAGGGGTGTTGCCCAGGGCTGAGCGCAGCCCGTCTGGACGCCTGCCTGGCTGCACCGGCAGCTGGCGGGGTCCCAGGCTCACACCCCCCCCTCTGCAGGCACGATGACATCATCGGCAAGATCTCCCTGAGCAAGGAGGCCATCACCGCCGACCCCCGAGGTGGGCCGGGCCCTTCTGCGGACGGTGGTTGCATGTGTCCGGCGCGGGCCCGGGGCCTGAGCTGGGGCCTGGCGCTGCCCCTGGCGCGGCCGGCGCTCTGCCGCTGGCTTCTTGCGGGTCCGCTGGAGACGCCTGTCCAGGCTGGCTGCCGGCTGTGGCCCTCGGATCTCAGCCTCCCGAGAAGCCGCATCGTAGCGGGAGCCGCCGGCGCCTGGCTGAGGATGCTGCTGTCCCCGTCCTGGGCACCGAGCCCGGGGAGCGGCGCCTTGCGTGCTGAGCGCATGCCCTGCGGTGCCTGCTCATTTTTAAACACGTGTTGCTTGAAGTTGTTGTTATTGCTGGCGCTTCTTGGGATGTCCTTAAATATTTGACTCTGGAAACAAGTGGTAACGCACAGAAAATACCAAACGTCTTTGCGGGTCTCGAGGGCGGACGCTGCTGTTGCTCATGGTGGCCTGTTTCCTTGTGTGTGTGTGTGGTGACC
Organism: Dipodomys merriami; assembly: GCF_024711535.1. Classification (NCBI taxonomy): domain Eukaryota; kingdom Metazoa; phylum Chordata; class Mammalia; order Rodentia; family Heteromyidae; genus Dipodomys; species Dipodomys merriami. The sequence continues at coordinate 411,955 of NW_027205605.1, forward strand.
GCCGGATGGGCCTGTAGATCCAGATACCTCGCTGGCCCAGCCAGAAATACAAGATCCTAGCCCTAAAATGACTCAAACAACAAAGGGGGTAAGGGTGGGGCTCCCCCGCAGAGCCGAGGCCTGAGTTCAAACCCCAATACTGTCTCCCACTGAGGGAGAAAAGATAGACCATTTATAAACAAAGCTGACTCCTCATTACTATAGGAGCTGAAAGACAACAGGATCTTATCTTCGAAGCATTGGAGAGAACAGAGCAGGGCTGAGGGATAGGGACTGTATTTCAAGGTGACAAGGGACACACAGCACACGGCTCAGAGCATTGGTCCGACCCCCATTGGCGGGGGCTCTACCCCCCGGGCAGAACCTCCCTGGCTTACCCTGGTCTTGTTTCTTCCCATCGACATGATGCTGATTACAGCCCCTATGTCAGACAGAGGACACATGACAGGAAAAAGTCCCCACTGGGGCATTTTTAGGCCCGTGTCTACGAAGCATCATTGTGTGTGTCCCGCAGGCATCGACAGCTGGATCAACCTGAGCCGCGTGGACCCGGACGCAGAGGTGCAGGGCGAGGTCTGCCTGGCGGTGCAGGTCCTGGATGACGCAGGTGGCCGCTGTCTTCGGTGTCACATCCGGCAGGCCAGGTACAGTCAGTCACCACCGAGGTGGGGTGGCCGTGGTCTGAACGTGGGCCTGGCCCCCTGTGTTTCCAGCTCCGGGAGCCTTGGGACCTCTTCTGTCCTAGGGGACTTCAGCGCTTGCAGCCCCAGCTCACTAGTTGCATGCTTTCTGGGCTAGGGAGGGGGGCAAATCACAAGTAAGATCTCCTTATTCCCTTCCTTCCCTCCCTGTGATTGCCAACCATGGGCCAATCACTGGGGGTGGATGATTGGACAGGCCAGTTGGGGATGTAGGAATCAAATTGTAATGGACAGAGATCCTCAGTTTATCCTGGTTTAAGCAGAACTGTCAGTTGGTTGGTTCATAGAACGGAGAGATGGCTTCAGGCATGGCTGGATCCAGGGGTTCAATCAGGAACGTGAGAAACTGGCTCTATCTTTGGCTGTGCTAGCTTCGTTCTGGGCTGGTATCCCTCCTGGTGGGAGCAAGACAGCCCCCCAGCCCCTGTCTGGCAGCTTCCAGCTTCGTGGCCAACAACTGGCCATTCCAAGCAATGTCCTCGGGCGGGCTCTTACTGGTTCTGTCTGGGACATATGCCTATTTCTGAACCAATCACATGGACCGACTCTGTAGACCTTATTGGTCATTAATGGTCTGGGAGAAGGGATTGGCTTATCAAAGTCTCGTGGGCCAAGAGGGCAGGAAGGTGGGTCTTTTCTCCTGAAGAAAATCTCCAGGAAGAGAGATGTAGGGCCAGCAGGGCCTCTAGGGGCCCCAGCCACCAGCAGCCATGTTCCTCTCCCTTGTCTTGGAGATCCCCTCCCTCTCCTCAGCCCTTGCATCCATCTGCCCCTTCCTCCCGGTCTCTGTCATCCGTCATCTTTTTTGTCTTTCCTCTGCTCCAGTCCTCACTTCTGGGCCTCTGGGCCTCCAGGTAGGAGAGAATAGATTTCTAGCTTTGCTGTGTGACCATAAAGCCCTTCTTTACCCTCTCTGAGCCTTGCTTACCATCTATAGATTTCAGTCCTCCCCCATTCCTCCAGCCTTGGTCCCCTGATGGAGAAGGACTGGATCAAGGAGGCCGGGAACCGGGTGGCAGATTCAGTGTGTGGCCCCGGGCTCCTCACCTGCCCTCTGCCCATGGCCCCCTCCCCACCAAGAGGCAAAGCAGGATCCTCGCCAGCAGGACAGGGGCTGACTGCTGTCGCTTAGCAACCATGTTGGCTCCTAGGAAACCAAAGTCTCTGGATGCCTGGCAAAGCAGGAAGCAGGCAGTCCCTCATGGTGTGTGGAGGGGGTTCCTGGGTTTGCGGGAGCCTGGTGAAGCAGGATGGAGACAGTGCTGGAGAGGGTTTTTGTGTTGCCATAGAAACAAGGGTGTGGTCTGTCTCCTGCAGGCTCTTGGTTCCTGGGCAGGGTGTGGGTGCGAAGATTTGTGGAATGAATAACCGAGCTGAGCACTCACACCTGCCAGGGGCTCCGCCAAGCCCTGGGCACAATGAAGTCATCTTCTGTGACCCTTGACCCCGAGAGGCCCCTGTGATTTTCCCCATGAGGAAACTAAAGCTCAGAGAGGTCCAGTGATTTCCCCCCAGTGTGGCCCAGCCAAGCTGGCAGAGGCAGGGATGTGATCCTTTGTCCCAGTCTGCCATCCGGGGAAATGGAGGCTCTCTGCCCCCTCCCTGCTACCCCTTGTCCTGCTGGACTTCCTGATGCAGACTTGACCGTTCCGTTGAGGGGAAACACATGAGTTGTGTGAAGTGACCAGAAGCTCGGGTTTGGATGGATGGACGTACAGACGGGGCCAGCTGGGTCTCCCTTGAGGCCCGTTTTCTGGGGGTCTGGGTTCTCAAGCGTCCTGTGTCTCTCCCCTCTCCCCTCCCCAGGGACCTGGCCCCCCGGGACATCTCTGGCACATCGGACCCGTTTGCTCGTGTGTTCTGGGGCAGCCAGAGCTCAGAGACGTCGGTGAGCATGGAGGGGGGAGCGGGCCAGTGCGGGCCCCGGTGGTGGGTGGGCCCTGTCCCCCCCTCAGGTCCCCCTCTGTCTCCTCTCTGCCCGCCCCCCCCACCTGTCACTCAAACACACTGTTTCTCACGCCAGATCATCAAGAAGACGCGGTTCCCGCACTGGGACGAGGTGCTGGAGCTGCGGGCCGCGCCGGGGACGGTCGCCCCACTGCGCGTGGAACTCTGGGACTGGGACATGGTGGGCAAGAATGACTTCCTGGGCATGGTGAGCCCCGCCCTCCGGTGCCCTCCATGGCGCCCGGTGCCTCTGGGACAGATGGGCAAAGGCCTCCTGGGCTGGGAAGGGCAGGTGTGCGGGCCCTGGTGCCCTGGCTGCCCCCAGCGTCGTGCGGTGTCATTGTCCCCTGGGGGACAGAGCGCTGTCCAGCAGAGCTGTGCTGATTCGGCCTTCCTGGTGGCTCCGCCCGGCTGAGCTGCTGTTTGCCCTGGTTAGGAAAGGGGAAACGGAGGCTCAGGAGGGCAAATTGGCTTTCTCAGTGTGCCATGACTTAGACTTGGTTTAGGTCTCCGCAGCCCCTCCCAGAGCACGGGGGTCTCCATCTCCCCACGTGTAAGGAGGGCGTGGCTGGGGTCCTACAGGGAGGCAGGGCTGGGACAGATGGAAGGACGGCTGGAGGTCGGCCCTGGGAAACAAACGGCAAATGGTGGGAGACATCTGCTCCCCGGTGTCAGGCCCCAGGGGGAGAGGGCCTGAGGCGTGAGGTGCGGGGTGCACCCCTCCGTCCCAAGAGGCAGGAGGATTGAGAGTTCCAGGCCTTCTTGGGGTTCAGCCCTGTCTGAGAAAGCCAAATGGAAAGGAGGAAACGTCTGTGTGCACACGTGTGTGTGTGTGTGTGTGTGTGTCCCCGCAGGTGGAGTTCTCCCCCCAGACCCTGCTGCAGAGGCCCCCCAACGGCTGGTTCCACCTCCTCCCCTTCCCCACGGCAGTGGAGGATGCCGGGTACGGGGCCCCACGGCCGCGGGGGCCTGCGCTGGACCCGTGGGCACCCTCTCCAGCCCCCACGGTGTACTGTGGACCCTGAGCCCACCCCACCACCCACCTGCGGAGCACGCACACCGCTCACATCTGCCACTGTCCATCTCTATGCGTGCGCGCGTGTGCGCACACCCGCACACCAGTCCTGTCTCCACGCACTTTCCCTGCTCATACCTGCCACACCTGGCTGTGTGGTTCGCACCTACAGGCTCACACCTGGATGTACTGTTCGTACCCACTCACACCTGACTACCACTCACACTCACACCTATTACTCACACCCACTCACACCTGGCTGAACCATTCACACCTGCATAAGTGTCTCACTCACACCTACTTACCCCCGACATACCGTTCACACCCACTCACACCGGCTCACACCTGACTGCCACTCATACCTGTGCACACTGCCTATTCCATGCACATGTGCAGAACTGGGCACCTCTGTCCCTATTTCTGCTGTCAGTGTCCCTTCACCTGCCCCCCGCCCCCCTCCCCAGGGCCCACACCCCTGGCCTCAGGTCCACACACCAGCCCCCCCCCCTCGCTGTCTCTCCAGGGGCAGCCTGGGCGCCCTGCGGGTGAAGGTGCGCCTGACCGAGGACCGCGTGCTGCCCTCCGAGTACTACCGGCCTCTGGCCGAGCTGCTTGAGGGGTCGGTGTGGGGGCCTGTGGAGGTGGGTGTGCAGACCGGCCAGGGTCAGTGTGGTGGTGTGCAGGTGGGGTGTAGGGGTGTGGGGGTGGGGGTGTGCAGGTGGGTGTGCAGGTGGGGTGTAGGGGTGTGGGGGGGTGTGTGTGCAGGTGGGTGTGCAGGTGGGGTGGGTGTAGGAGGTGGGGTGGGGGTGTGGAGGGTGGGTGTGCAGGTGGGGTGGGGGTGGGGGGTGGAGGTAGGTGAGCAGGTGCATGGGAGCCCTCGGCCCCGCAGCTCCCGGGTGGCATGGTGCCGGGGCAGCAGGTCACCTCTCCAGCATGGGGTCACCTCTCTGGGCCGGGTCCCCGCAGGAGGACATGGCCAGCCCGCTGGCGCTGCTGGAGGAGCTGAGCTCTGGGGACTGCGGCCGCGACCTGGCCACGCGGCTGGTGAAGCTCTTCCTGGGCCGCGGCCTGGCCGGCAACTTCCTGGACTACGTGACGCGCCGGGAGCTGGCCCGTACCGGTGAGCGCTGGCAGCCCGCACGGGCGGCCGCGGGTGGGGAGGATGCCGGGCTGATGAGGGGCTCCCCACACCGGGTGCCCCCAGTGGCTGAGCACGGTCTCCGGGCCCCTTCAGCTCCCTCTGAGCTGTGTCTGCGGGCGGGGTGCTTGGCTCTGTCCTGCCTGTGGAGTTGGGGTCTCTCTGATCCCCGAGGCTGGAAGAACCCCCCACCCCAGGTGACCGGGCTGAGCTGGGTGCGGCGCCTCTCACACCCCAGCAAATACACCCCCTGTCCTCCCAGCCGACCCCAACGTCCTCTTCCGTTCCAACTCCCTGGCCTCCAAATCCATGGAGCAGTTCATGAAGGTGAGAGGAGGGCGGGCGCCACCCCCATGCCTGCCCCCCCCCAGCCTGGCCGGGGCCATACCCCAGCCTCCCCTGTGCCCCTGCCCTCAGCCCCCCCCGTGACCCCACCCTCAGCTCGTGGGCATGCACTACCTGCACGAGGTGCTGCGCCCCATCATCAGCCGGGTCTTCGAGGAGAAGAAGTACATGGAACTGGACCCCTGCAAGATGGACCTGAGCCGAGCCAGGTGAGCTGAGCCACCCGGGGGCCTCCTGGGGCCCGAGCCGGGCAGCACGGCACCCTGCAGGGACAGCCAGGCTTCTGAGAACCAGGCAGGCTCCGGCCAGATACAAAGGACAGCAGGAAACCAAGGAAGGGAGGCAGATTGTCGACAAGCAGAAAAGTTTCTTGGCTATGATCTGTACTGCGGAGTGGCCCAAGACGGGAGGGGAGGACGGGTGACAGGCAGGGCGCCTTTGTGCAAAGACTCGAAGGTGGCAAGGGAAAGAGCCTTGTTGAGGTTTGGTGACAGAGAAACGGCAAGTGCAAAGGCCCTGAGGTTGGACCACGCGTGTCACACGCACGCTCTGGAGGCAGGGAAGCAGGCCTGTGGTGAGGACGGACAGGGAGGGAGGGCCACTCTGAAGAGATGACATTTAAGCTGACAGGTGTGGGCGTGGCCAAAGGCCGTGACATGGGTGTGCCCGGTGGCGGGGAGGGAGTGTGGCCTGAAGGGAGCCGGCAGGGGGTCCCGGGGTGGCCGAGCGGGCCGGAGACCAGGCTGCGCTGCTCTGCGCAGGAGGATCTCCTTCAAGGGCGTGCCCTCCGAGGAGCAGGTGCGCGAGACCAGCCTGGGGCTGCTGACCGGCTACCTGGGGCCCATCGTGGACGCCATTGTGGGCTCGGTGGGGCGCTGCCCGCTGGCCCTGCGCCTGGCCTTCAAGCAGCTGCGGCGGCGTGTGGAGGAGCGCTTCCCGGGGGCGGGGCACGAGGTAGGCGTGGCGGGCGGGGCCCGGGGCGGGGCCCGGGGCGGAGTGGAGGGCGGGGCCCGGGGCGGGGCCCAGGGCGGAGTGGAGGGCGGGGCCCAGGGCGGAGTGGAGGGCGGGGCCCAGGGCGGAGTGGAGGGCGGGGCCCAGGGCGGAGTGGAGGGCGGGCCCAGGGCGGAGTGGAGGGCGGGGCCCAGGGCGGAGTGGGGGGCGGGGCCCGGGGCGGGGCCCGGGGCGGAGTGGGGGGCGGGGCCCGGGGCGGGGCCCGGGGCGGAGTGGAGGGCGGGGCCCGGGGCGGGGCCCAGGGCGGAGTGGAGGGCGGGGCCCGGGGCGGAGTGGAGGGCGGGGCCCGGGGCGGGGCCCGGGGCGGAGTGGAGGGCGGGGCCCGGGGCGGGGCCCGGGGCGGAGTGGAGGGCGGGGCCCGGGGCGGGGCCCAGGGCGGAGTGGAGGGCGGGGCCCGGGGCGGGGCCCGGGGCGGAGTGGAGGGCGGGGCCCGGGGCGGGGCCCAGGGCGGAGTGGAGGGCGGGGCCCGGGGCGGAGTGGAGGGCGGGGCCCGGGGCGGAGTGGAAGGTGGGGCCCAGGGCGGAGTGGAGGGCGGGGCCCGGGGCGGGCCCGACGTAGGCGTGGAGGGCGGAGCCCGGGGCGGGGCGGGGCCCGAGTTGGAGTGGAGGGCGGGGCCGGGGGCGGGCCCGAGGTAGGTGTGAAGGGCGGAGCCTGGGGTGGGGCGGGGCCCGAGGTAGGTGTGGAGGGCGGGGCCCAGGGTGGGGCGGGGCACAGGTCGGAGTGGAGGGCGGGGCCCGGGGCTGGCCGGTGGTAGGCTTGGAGGGCGGGGCCCTGGAGGACGGGGCGGGGCCCTGGGTGGGGCGCGGGCGGGGCTCGGTGGGCGGGCCACACCCCCAGGCTGGTGCAGGAGGAGGCCGCTGTCCAGGGTCCTGTTGGGCGTCAGGGTAGAGACGGCCCCTCCCTGGGTGTCTGGAGGCCCCGGCTTCCTTCAGCCCGCTCTGCCCGCTCCCATGGGCTGCTGAGGTGCTAAGTGGGGTGGGGCAGGGACTTGGGGGGTGCAAGGAAAGGGGATGCCGGTCCCCCCGCCCAGGAAGCCCCGTTAGAGCCCCTGGAGGCCCGCTTTCCTAGCCCGCCAGGGTGGGACTCGGGCCCCCCGGGCACCCCGTATTTGCTCCGACGTGTCCCCCATCCCCACGAAGGGAGGCGCCATGGAGGCTGAGGCGGGCGGGGAGCGGGGCTGCGGGCCGTGGTCAGGGGGAGGCGCTCTTCCCGCTGCGGGCCTGGCCCTGGGGGCCCGGGCGAGGCCGAGGCACCCCCCCCAGCTCTGTACGCCCCCGGGCAGGCGCTGCCTGTGTGAACCACACCCCGGAACAGACACAGAGCCCACTGTCGGGGTCAATGCAAAGGGCAGGTGTGGGGGCGCTGGGGGGACGGGCGCCCGGAAGCGCCCCCCACCGCGGAGGAGGGGCGGCCGGGCCGAGGCTTACAGCGCGGCAGCCTCCACACCTGCCAACCCGGGCCTCAGTTTCTGCCTCCCAAAAATGGGCGTCATGGAAGTTTCCCTGAGGTTCTTTGGAGGATTCCATGCGATTGGAGATTGAGTGTGTCACTCAAGGCTCCAGCGCGCTCCTGGAAGCAGCGCTTTGCCGCTGAATGGCGCTTTTGTCTGTAGCTGGGCGGCCTTGCGCCTCAGCCGCCCGATGGGTGCAGAAAACCTGGCCCCTTCTCGTCGCCTCAGACCACAGGGTTGGGTTTGAGTCCTGCTTCCCGGACTCCTCTGCTGTGTGAACAAGTGTCTAGGCCTCTCTGAGCCTCGGCTTCCTTGTGTGGCACATGTCCGGGACCATGGTGCCTCTCTCCCAGGTCAAATCTGACTCTGTAGTCTTGATAGTTACCTCATTTTCCAGCTGGAGAAACTGAGACACAGGGAAGGAAGACCTTCCGGGGAGGATAGAATGGCCTTTCCCCTCCCCGCCCCGTGTGCTCCAGCACCCTCCTCTTTGTGGCCTCTCACCTGCTGCTGCTTTTGCAGGATGTAAAGTACCTGGCCATAAGTGGCTTTCTCTTCCTGCGGTTCTTTGCCCCCGCCATCCTCACCCCGAAGTTGTTTGACCTCCGGGATCAGCACGCAGACCCCCAGACTAGCCGCTCCCTGCTGCTGCTCGCTAAGGTACTGGGGGGCCAGATGGGGATGGGCAGTCATCTACATCTTAGTATGAATTAGTCCATGCCTAGCAATGTGAGGTTCTGGTGGGCCCTGGTGTGCTTGACAGATCCGGGCAGTCCTGGGGTGGCGATGGGGGATGCAGAGGAGAGCAGAAGACAGGAACTGGGGTGCGGATCTCAGAAGGGGAGGGGAGGAACAGGCTGTGCCCAAGCCGTGGGCCAGGCTGGGTCTCCTCCCTAGGGACCCTGGGAGCCAGCCCGGTTCTGGGTGGGCAGAGGGTCCTGGTCTGGGCCGTGACCTTCCCCCACCCCCCAGGCTGTGCAGAGCATCGGAAACCTGGGCCAGCAGCTGGGCCAGGGCAAGGAGCTGTGGATGGCCCCGCTCCACCCCTTCCTGTTGCAGAGCGTCGCGCGCGTGCGGGACTTCCTGGACCAGCTGGTGGACGTGGACGAGGGTGAGGTCCTGTGGCCAGGGGCCTGGCAGGATCCCCAGCTCCTCAGTGCTGAGAATGGGGGGGGGATCAGTTGGTCCATCAACAAGCATTTTCTGGGATCAGTGCTAGGTCTCAGATATGGATGGAGCCTGGGACCACCCCCAGCGGATGCGGGCTGTGGACCAGTGTCTGTTGAGTGCCCAATGCATGGTACAAACAGGAAGCACCAGCAGGAAGTGGGGATCAGAAGAGGGGAGTTTGGGGGGGAACAGCATATGCAAAGGCCCTGCAGTCAGAGGAGACTGACTGAGGTAGGAACAAAGGAGAGGTGAAGCCAGGCAGGTATGGCGAGGTGGGGCAGGATGTGGGTTTGACTTGTGAGCAGGAAGCACGTCCCCTCTCTCATCTCCCCACCTGACTCTCCCCTTCCCCAGAGAAGGGAAGCCCCACCCGGGCGCTGGTCCCGCCCTCCGAGACGGTGCGGGAAGGCTACCTGCTCAAGCGGAGAGAGGAGCAAGGCGGCCTGACCCCGCGCTTCGCCTTCAAGAAGCGCTACTTCTGGCTCAGCGGGGACAGCCTGGCCTACGCCAAGAGTCCTGAGGGGCAGGTGGGGCTCGAGCACCAGCCGCTGGGTTCCCCAGGGGGGAAACTGAGGCCCTGGATGAGGGGGAGCCACAGAATCTAATCTCCCAGCCAGGTGCTGGTGGCTCACACCTGTAATCCTAGCTACTCAGGCTGAGATCTGAGGATGGAGGTTCAAAGCCAGCCAGGGCAGGGAAGTCCATGAGACTCTATTCCCCAATAAAAAAGTGGTGCTGTGGCTCAGAGTGGTAGAGTGCCAGCCTTGAGCACAAAGAGACTCAGGGACAGTGCCCAGGACCTGAGTCCAAGCCCCACAACTGAGGAAAGAAAGGAGGAGAGAGCGAGAGAGAGGAAAGAGAGAGGGGGGGAAGGAAGGAAGGAAGGAAGGAAGGAAGCTCCCACAGTGCCCATGTTTAGGGGTGGCTTTGCTCCCTAAGGAGGAAGAAGAGGAGGAGGAGGAAGGGGAGGAGAGGAGGGGGAGAAGGGCAAGCGGGAGGGAGGGAGGGAGGGGCGCGGCCGCGGGGTGACTGGGCCCGTCCCAGGCGCGGGTCTCCCTGGCGGTGCGGCGCATCCGGGCGGTGGAGCGCGTGGACGAGGGCGCCTTCCAGCTGCCGCACGTGATGCAGGTGGTGACGGGGGACGAGGCTGGGGCCCAGCGCACCACCTACCTGCAGTGCAAGGTGAGGCGGGGCCGGCGGGGGCGGGGGGCGGCGGGGCGGCGCACCGGTCCTGACCGCCGCCTCGCTCCGCAGAACGTGAACGACCTCAACCAGTGGCTGTCGGCCCTGCGCAAAGCCAGCGCCGCCAACCCCGAGCGGCTGGCCGCCTGCCACCCCGGGGCCTTCCGCGGCGGCCGCTGGACCTGCTGCCTGCGGGCCGAGCGCGCGGGTGAGCGGCCTGCCGGGCGGGTGAGGGCCCCGGCCCGCGCCCCACTCACCCCTGGCCCCCTGCCCCCAGCGCACGCCCCCGGCCCGCGCCCCGCACACCCCAGGCCCGCGCCCCCTGCCCCCGGGCCCCGCCCCCGGCCCACGCCCCCTGCCCCCGGGCTCCGCCCCCTGTCCCCGGGCCCCGCCCCCGGCCCACGCCCCCTGCCCCCGGGCTCCGCCCCCTGCCCCCGGGCCCCGCCCCCGGCCCACGCCCCCTGCCCCCGGGCTCCGCCCCCTGCCCCCGGGCCCCGCCCCCGGCCCACGCCCCCTGCCCCCGGGCTCCGCCCCCTGTCCCCGGGCCCCGCCCCCGGCCCGCGCCCCCTGCCCCCGGGCTCCGCCCCCTGCCCCGGGCTCCGCCCCCTGTCCCCGGGCTCCGCCCCCGGCCCACGCCCCCGGGCCCACGCCCCCTGTCCCCGGGCTCCGGGCCCCGGGCCCACGCCCCCTGTCCCCGGGCTCCGCCCCCGGGCCCCGGCCCCGCCCCCTGTCCCCGGGCTCCGCCCCCGGGCCCACGCCCCCTGTCCCCGGGCTCCGCCCCCGGGCCCCGGCCCCGCCCCCTGTCCCGGGGCTCCGCCCCCTGTCCCCGGCCCCGGCCCACGCTCCCTGCCCCCCGGGCCCCGGCCCCGCCCCCTGTCCCCGGGCTCCGCCCCCGGCCCCCGCCCCCGGCCCACGCCCCCTGCCCCGGCCCCTGCCCCCGGGCCCCGCCTCCGGCCCCCCGCCCCCGGCGCGCGTCCCCGCCCCGCGGGAGGCCCGGGCCACGGGACCCCGGCCCCAAGCCAGCCCGGTCAGGGACGTCCCGAGGCTCGTGGCTCCAGCGATCCCCCAGAAAGGCAGGACGGACTGGCGCTGCGGCTCAAGGGGTAGAGCGCCCGCCTTGAGCTGAAGAGCTCGGGGACGGCGCCCAGGCCCAGGGTTCGAGCCCACGACCGACCACAACAAAACACACGAGGGAGGCAGTGCCTGCTTCACCTTCGCAGCCCCAGCTCTCGAGGGGCCAGCTGCGGCTCTGGGGAGCCCCGATCGCCTGGGACGCCCGGGGCGGAGGGCTTCGGGAGGAGCGCTCGCAGCGCCCAGGGGAGCGGTGGGCCGGGCCCGCGGCGGGGCGGGGCGGGGGTCAGGCCAGGGCCAGGGGGCGGGCGGGGAGTCTGAGGGTGGGGCGGGGCGGGGGGGTCTGAGGGCGGGGTGGTTGTCAGGCCGAGGCGGGGGGCAGGGGCGGGGCAGGGGGCGGGGTCTGAGGCAGAGGCGGAGGGGCTGAGGGCGGGGCGGTGGTCAGGCCGAGGCGGGGCTCTGAGGCAGGGGCGGCGGAGGTGGTTCTGAGGGCGGGGTTGGGGCGGGGCGTTCTGAGGCGGGGGGCGGGGTCTGAGGGCGGGGCGGGGCGTTCTGAGGCGGGGGCGGGGTCTGAGGGCGGGGCGGGGCGTTCTGAGGCGGGGGCGGGGGTGGGTCTGGGGGCGGGGCGTTCTGAGGCGGGGGGCGGGGCTGGGGGCGGGGCTGGGGGCGGGGTCTGAGGGCGGGGCGGGGCGTTCTGAGGCGGGGGGGGGGCGGAGGCGCGGGCCGGGTGCCTGAGGCGCGGGGCGCCTTCCGGTCGGCGTCTCCTGACGAGCCCCGCACGTCCCCTCAGCCGCCGGCTGCAGCCGCACGCACTCCGCGGTCACCCTCGGGGACTGGAGCGACCCGCTGGACCCCGACGCCGAGACCCAGGCCGTGTACAGGCAGCTGCTCCTGGGCCGGGACCAGCTCAGGTGGGTGACGCGCCTGCGCACGCGCGCGCGGGTCCGCCTCGGGTCCGAGGGGCCGCGCCAGCCCCCCCGACCCGCATCGCGCCCGTTCACTCCTGGTGGGAGCTGAGCGCCCAGGGCGGCCGGGCAGGGCCCGAGGCTCCTCCTCCCCTGCCCCCCGAGGCCGAGCGGGGTCTGGGGTCTCAGTGTCCCCCACTCCTGAGCGCCCCGCGCCCCCGTGCAGCCCTGGCCCTTCCGGGCCCAGGACAGAGGCCGTCCCGACCCACCGTCCACTGGGTCTGCAGCCACCTGCCTGGACCGGGCTGGGCACTGGTGCTCACACCTGTAATCTTAGCCACCCTGGAGGCTGAGATCTGAGGATCAAGGCTCTAAGGCAACCCAGGCAGACAAAACTGAGAGATTTTTGTTGTTGTTTTTGGTGACTAGGCTAGCACTCTACCACGTTAAGCCAGTGCCACTTCCAAAAGGAGGAGACTCTTCCAAAAGCAAAAAGCTGGAAGTGGAGCTGTGGCTCACGTGGTAGAACACTAGCCTTGAGCCAAAAAGCTCAGGGATACCACCCAGGCCCTGAGTTCAAACCACAGGACCAGCACAAAAACATGGTACGGGACTCTTAGTATGACCCTTAGGGTTATGGGAGCAAATCCAGGGACAGAGTTAGTTTTCAATACAGAGTAATAGGGATTATAAAGCTGTGTGACCTCAGGCAGGCTACTGTAATTCTGTGTCTCAGTGATAGTATCTGAGAACAGTTTCTGACAGCACTCGGCTCATGCCAGTTGCTGAGACAGAGGAGTTAATGACTGGGAAGGATGTAGGAAGAGGATGGTGGGACTCTGATCTCAGGTGGGGAGCAGCCAAGAATCTCCAGGCAGCTTTGGGATGTGGGGTTGGAGACCAGACTTGTCTGTTCCCTCTTCTTGACAACCAGGATGAAATTCCTGGAGGATCTGAACCCAGATCTAGCTCCAGAGGCCGACACTGGGAAGGATCCGGGCACCACTGACAGTAAGGAACAGGGGCCCTGTCCTCCCACCCCCAGCCCTGCTTCACCCCACCATGCATGCAGCCTCCAGTGCCCGCCTGCCCACCTCCTGATTCCAGGCTCATTTTGGGGTTCTCAGGGCAAGTCTGCAGCTTTAGGAAAGCAATTGGGCCTGGAGGGCTGGCGGCTTTGGGGGGACAGCTGAGTCCCCTCTGTGGCCCTTGTCCTCCCCCAGGGCCCCCCCCTGAGGTCCTGGCCCGGCAGAGAGCAGCCGCTGCCCACCTGCTGCAGGTGCTGGAGGACCTGGACCGAGCCCATGAAGAGTTCCTGCTGCGGCTCTGAGGAAGGCCGAAGCCGCCCTGGCACAGGGAGTGGGAGCGTGTGCGGGGCTCTGGGCTCTGGGCTCTGGGGCTGTCCTCCGTGCCCCAGTCCTGCCCAGGGCAGGGGCCGGGCCTCCGATCCCACAAGGCTTTGCTTTCTGGGTTGGATAAGGAACCTGACTGGTCGACCTGGAGTCTTTGCGTCTCTGGACTCACCTCTTCCTTACTCAAGAAGCCAGCCTGGTCCTGAGCTGCTGGATACGGCTGTTCCTGAAATCCTAATGCCTAGTCTTAGTGTCCCAGACAGGCACTCAGTGGGCCCCGTTCTTCCTGTTCTCACATCTGTGACCCCCCGTGCTTCACCAACCATCCAGTCCTACGTCCCTGGCTAGACCCCAACCCCCAAGCCTTTGGAATTGGGTGCCTTGAAGCAGAAATGCAGTTGGGTACCAAGTGTGCCAAACTCAGATCCATGGAGCTTGGGAAACGTTGGGCCTGGCTCCGCCCCCACTCCCTTCACCCCACCCTCTGTGCCTCAGTTTACCTTGTATAAAATGAGAAGGGAGTGAGCTTGGCCGTGTGGCTTTCAAACTGGTTTCTGGGTAGCTGGCCCTGAAGTCAAAACTCTACCTTCCACCCACCTCTCTTACGCTGTTTTCTAGAAGGTTCCTGGGCCCCACCTGACCATGGCAGCAGGGTTCTGGAGGAGGAGCTGCCATTCTCCCACTTCCCAGCGTGTGTGGAGGAGCACAGGGCTGGGCGTGTTAATGTAAGAGGGCTGAGGGCCAGATGGGAGCACATCCGACCTGTTGGGCAGCATCCGACCTGCAGGGCGGCAGGGCCTCATTTCTGCCTTTGTGACACTGGACAGAGGGAAGCTGGTGGTGCTATTCCTTGCATGACCAGCAGGGGTCGCCTGGTGCCGCCGGAGCTGCCTGCTGGCCACTCGGCGGCCTCCCCAACATTTCCTGGCCTCCGATCCCAGCTCACCCCTAGCTGTTCCTCAGGCTCTCACCGCCCCCCCCCCCCCCCCGCTCCCAGCCTGAGGTCCCCTCATCCCTGCCTCAGGGAGCAACGTGGGTGCGCTGTGCCCTGGCCCTGTGCAAGGAGGTCACTTGGGAGGGTGTCAGGCTCTGCCCCTTTCCTTCCTTCCCTCTCCTTCCATGGCATCACCAGCTGCCCAAGTCCCTGGCCCTTAGCTTGCCAATCCCTTCCAAGCCATCGTTCCTGAAGGACTCCCTCCCCCATGCCCCCCACCAGCACCACAGGCACCCAGCCCCCTTCTTGGCAGGTAAAGACTGGGCGAGGAGAAAGACCATTTATTTCTCCGCCCACAGTGGGACTGGTAGGTTTTCAAAAGAGCCATCAGCTGGCTTCCCTTTAAATCTTGGCTGACTTCCACCTGGGCAGCCACTCAACAGAGGCGGAGCTGGTGAGTTGCCTAGGCAACAGGCCTCTGGTTGGCTGGAGATGGTCAGCCGCCCACTCCCCGCCCCCCAGGAGAGGGGAGTTAACTCTCTGCTGTCAGCTCTCCTGTTCCCAAGTACAGGCCTGGAGGAGGCCTCCTCCTCTTGGTCCTGAAGCCTTCACGGAGTCGGGAGCGGTTTGGTGGACAAGATGGGGTGGGATGAAGAAAAGTGCCTTTATCTGGGATAGATGTAAGGCCGGCAGATCAGACGGGGAGGAAACGGGGGGGGGGGGGGGAGGGGGCAGGGTCCCAGAAGGACAAAGACCAACACACGCACAAAACAAGAACCTCTCTGCTGGCTCCAGTCCACCTATGTAAAGCTAATCTGGGGGTTTTGCCCCACAGGCCCACAGTGTCCAGTGGCTGGGGAGCAGAGATGCCACGGGAGGCGAGGGGTGACAGGGCTTCCTCCGTCCCTCGGGTCCATAGACCTGTCAGTGCCCACCTGAGTCGGGAGAGCAAACCAGTGTGGGCAGCTACCCCAGGAACACAGGTGGGACCACGTGGGGTATCATGGGGAGGGGGGTCTTTTCTCTTCTCCCCTGGTGTGGGGGGGAAGGTAGAGGCACGTGGGTGTGCGTGCATGTGTTCAACAGGACACGTGTTTGTGAGTGAGGGGTGGATGCTGGATGCTCTCTTTTTGGTAGGGATGTTTCTGTGGTTTCCAGCCCTCTCTCTCTCTCTCTCTCTCTCTCTCTCTCTCTCTCTCTCTCTGGCCCTCTCTGGAAGCTTCAGGTCGGAGTCAGCTGGCCTGGTGTGTGGCCATCACCCCGACTGCCACCAGCCAGGTCCCCTGAACAATTCCGGCTTTCGAAGGCTCCTCCCAGTGCGGGACCTGGGTGGCCGGGGCACACCTGCTGGAGATGCAGGGGCGAAGCGGGAGGGAAGGTGAGCAGCCTGGGCCTCAGGCCTTGGCCGAAGCCTCGGATACGCCCTGGGCAGTGAGCTCGGCCAGCACGTTGTCCAGGTAGCTGGCATCCGGGTAGCCGTGGCCCGTGAGGTTGGACCCGAACTCGGTCTTGTGGTGGATCTCGTTCCACACCACGGTGTCTGACTCTCCGGTGGTGCTGGAAGTGCCGATGGTGAAGATGAGCCTGCGCTCCCAGGCTGTGATCAGCAGTCTCAGCACCTGTGGGGGGCCGGGGCGGGCACCGGTCACCCGGGGCTCCAACTGCCACCCTGCCTCCTGAGACTCCATGTCTGCTAAGCCCTGCCGGCCTGGTGGCCCTAGCTTGTATTTGCATTGGACCCTGGGCTGCATTCAACAGCCACTCAGTGACCTACTCCTCTCTACCCCAAAGTTTCTATGAAAATCTTATTTTCTGGCTTCTCTTGTGTGTGCTGGTGGCACACAGATGTCATCCTAGGTACTTGGGAGGCTGAGACCTGAAGATGGTGGTTCAAAGCCAGCCCAGGCAAGAAGCTTCCTGAGACTCTTATCTCCACCCAAATAACCAGCAAAAAGTCAGAAGTAGAGCTGTGGCTCAAGTGATATAGTGCTAGGTTTGAGCACAAAAGTTAAGGGACAGAGTCCAGGCTCTGAGTTGAAGCCCCAGGACTGGCACACACATGCAGAAAAAGTCAAGTCAGACGACCTCCGGCATGGTAGTGGATGAAGGAAGGGCTTGGACTGCTTGGGTTCAAATCCCAGCTCTACCACTTCATGTCTGTTTGATTGCAGGCAAATGACCTGCCCTCCCTGAAACTTTGTATCCCTTTCTCTAAAACGGGGTAAAAACCTGAGCTCAACAGGCTGCTGAGATGGGGGTGTGTATGATGGAGGTGGGCAGAGCTGTTCAGGTGCTAGTTTGGGGGCCAGCAGGGACTGGGGGTCGGGGGGCCAGACCCACCTTCCGGCCCTTCTCGTTGTTGGGCAGATAGCAGTGGCGTGGGAAGCCTCTGGCGGTGAACTTCTTTCCCGGGTTGGGGTGCTCAGGTCCCTGCAGGAGGCACGGTAGCTTAGACCAGAGACACGTGGGGGGGGGCCCTCCGGCAGGGCCAGGGGGCTGCGGGGCGGGCGGGCCTCACCTGGATGCCCGTGGGGATGTCGTAGACGATGCGGATGGTCTGCGTGTCCGCGAAGCCAGGTAGCGAGTGTGGGATGAGGTGGAACTCCATCTTCCCGGGGGGCTGGGTCCCCGTCTTCTCCCCATAGATGGCCTTGCAGGTGGGGCATTGCAGGCTGCCGTCCTGGGGAGGGAGGCCGGAGTGAGCTCCACTGGGGTGCAGGGGGGTTCCCACCCCCCACGGGGCCTGGCCCACCTTATTTCCATTGGAGTACATGGCCACGAGGCACAGCAGGTGGTACATGTGGCCGCAGCGGCCCAGGCGGCCCACGAGCTCCGGCCGCACCCCCTTGTGCCGCAGCACGCCCTCGTAGCCCGATGCCGTGACCAGCCGCTCCATGCAGATGGTGCAGTCCTGGAGGGGCACCGAGGGAAACTGAGGGCTGGGGAGGCGGGAGCCTCCGAGGTGGGGCTGGCAGCACGTACATGTATCACACACACACACACACACACACACACACACACACACACACACACACCACAAGCCCTGTCTGTAACACCCATCTGGCAAATGGAGAGAACACAGCTTTGGTCTGTTAAATTCAGATCCATCAGCCAGGCCCCTGTCCGGTTGGATTAAAGGATTAACCACCCCAAAATGGAAACTTCAAAACATTTTGTGGAGGGGTGTGTGTGTGTGTGTGTGTGTGTGTGTGTGTGTGTGTGTGTTGGGGGGTGACCGGAAACTGTCAGCCATCTGAAGTGGACATGAAATTCAGGGTGTCTGTCAGGGCCCCCGGGGGGCAGGGAAGGCTGGAAGGCCTGGCCCGGGGGAGCTGCCCAGGGTGGAGTGCAGGCCGGGTTCTCTCCAGGCTGCCCAGGCCCATCCTCCCTGGCTGCTCACCTCATCCGGCGGGTTTTTCACCTTCTGCATGTATCTTCTGACCACATCCTCGGGGTTCTTACCTGCAGGGACACGGGCGGTGGGGGTTGGAGGGCGTCCACCCAGCGTCCACCCTGGTGGGCCTGGCTGTGGATGGGCCAGGGTGGGGCTGGCAGAGCCCAGGCCGGGGTGGCAGGAGGGTGGGTAGGTGGGCTCAGAGACAAGGGGGCAGGGGCAGGAGGGGCCGGGGGCTTACTTTTCTTGAGGTGCTTCTTTTTGGTCTTGCGGCACACGCCGGGCACGCCGGGCACGGGCTTCACGTCGCTCTTGCTCACGGGTGGCGGGTGCAGGACGGGTTTGGGGGCGCGGGTCAGGCACACGGGCAGCCCCGCGGCGCACAGCAGGATCCCGGTCATGCCTGGGGCAGGGTGGACAGCAAGGCCACGCCCACCGCAGCGGTCAGGGGCGGGGCGACACTGCAGGCCACGCCCCCATGGCGATCCTGAGCGGGCGCTGTCAAGCCACGCCCACCACACGGATACTCTCCTGCCATTGGTGGATTTAAGGGATGGGGTCCTGGGCCGCACGCTCTGTGATCCTTTGGCCAGGATAGTGGGCGGGGCTCCCCAGACTCCACCCACCTGGCTATGGGCGGGTGGGACACACCCCCCCCACAGGCCCCGCCCTTGCTTCCCGCCCTGGCTGGCCTCACCTGCTAGGGCCGGGTGCACAGGTCCAGTACCATTCAGGTTCTTCACGGGGAGCGCGGGGACCCTGCCGGGATAAGATGAGGCCACAGCTGGACTTGAACTCCATCAGGGAGGAACCCTAGTTTTCCTTCTGTCTTTGGCTTCTTCGCACCTGCCTGCCAGGCAGGAAACCCATCCGGCTGCGGGCCGGGACAGAGGGCAGGGTCAGCACCGCCTCCTCCCCAGGGCCAGGGGCTGGGCCTCCAGCTCTCCCTTTATTGGTCACAATGCAATTATTAGTGACTTCACATCTCTCAAAGTTAATGAAGAATAAAGGATGAATCTGGAGCCCCTGTCTGTCGCCCTCTCAGGGATTCAACGTAACTGAGCACAATAGAGCCTCCATAAGCCCTGCACGAGGACATATAGTTAGCAAAACAACAATCTCAGTTTCCAAAGGCTTTTTTGAGGGGGGGGGACAGTCTCATTATGTCAGCCAGGCTGTCCTGGAACTCATGATCCTCCTGCAGGCTTGGATTATAAGTGTGTGCTATCATGCTAGGCTTCCAAAGACATGTGGTCCTAGGCAGCCTATCTAGAGATGGAGGGCACATATACCACCATCCCCTCGTTCCTACCCTGGCAGGCATCACTAACCCATCACAGCTCTCCAGGCAGACTCAATCAATCAGGAAAGCTTGATACCTCTGTTCTACAGCTGCCCAAAGTCTGGTCCAGTTGAGGCCACTGTTCTCACTGGGACTGGGCAGGGGACCCCAAGAAGAGCCCATTTGAGATCATTTCTGGAATCCTGTAAAACCCAGAGCTCTGCCTTACAAAAGTCAGTTTGGCACCTAAGATGGAGGTTACAGCAGTCTGCCCACGGGGCTGTCTTTCATTCATCCACTAGTGAGCTGCTGATGTGGGGTGGCCCTGAGACTGGGCCCTAGCCTCCCACAGTCTGCGGGCTGTCCTCGAGAACTTCGGGTAGCCAAGTTCCCATGAGGCCGGGCGTGGGAGCCACAGAGGGGCCCCTTTTTGATGTGGGACACACAGCTTCCTCTGCTCAGTGAGAACTCTATCGCCTGGGGGCCTCCACCCTGGCCAGCCCTGCCTTCCCAGGCCCAGTCTGAGGAATCCTTTGAGTTCCTCCTGCATAGAGCAGAAGCCAGGCCTGGCTTCCTTAGGGCAGCCACGCAGTTTTGGGTCCCCCCTCTTCCTGGCTCCAGCACCCACATTCTGGGGGACCTTGGTTCTTCTTGTGCTGACAGTGTCCCTTGAGAAACAGTTGGAGAGGGGTGATTGGAATTTGGGGTTCAGATTGCTCCAGGGGCCTTCGTTCTCAGCTTTTGCACTCTCCTGGTCCCCCAGCCGGCTCTCTCTGCCTGAGCAGGGGGGGGGGTTGAGGGGGGGAGGGGGGTTGAGGGGGGGGAGGCCAGCGGTTCCCACGCCTGCCAGCCAGCAGCAGCCACGTGGTACAGACCAGACTGTGAGGTTTGGCCTCCCAGGGAGCAGGGCAGGAAGCGGTTCAGGTGGGGGCAGGGGGGGTGACCTC
This sequence comes from Dipodomys merriami, assembly GCF_024711535.1. Taxonomy (NCBI): domain Eukaryota; kingdom Metazoa; phylum Chordata; class Mammalia; order Rodentia; family Heteromyidae; genus Dipodomys; species Dipodomys merriami. Next base: position 431,799 of record NW_027205605.1, read on the forward strand.
GGGGTGAGGCAAGGTTACAGCTCCGGGGCCAGGAAAAGGGGAGGAGGGGGGGGAGCTGGGGCCTGCCGGGAACCTGCAGGGGGTGAACAGTTTTGGATTGAAAGGACTTTTGAGTCCTTTCAATGTGCTACTTAGGAGGGGAAAAGTGCCTTATTCTCAAACATAAAATCACTGCGCAGGCTCTCAGGCTGGCAGAACGTCCACATGTGCCTTTGGCACCCATGAGGTTGGCAAGGTTGTGCCAGGCTGATCATGATTGGCAGGCCAGATTTTCAGATGCAGGTGCTTTGACATCTGGCCTTATGCCAACCCCCTTCCAAGACCAGGGGGGGTGACGGGTTGAGCAAGGACACAAGAGGGAATGCCAAGCTGGGCCTGTGCAGTCCCCTCCCCTCCCCCGGGGCTCCCAGTCTCCTCGCAGGGAGGGCCTGGCCTGTGGCGAATGGGTGTAGTCAGGCTGAAACGCATGGGGCTGAGCAAGTGTCTTAGCCTTCTGAACCCGTCTCCCAGTGTGAGGAATGCCAGCCGGGGTGGGAGTGAGGCCCTGTATGCCAGGGCTTCTCCCTGGCAAACCCAAGCAGGCCCGCACTGGGCTTCCCTCCCCCATGGGGTGGAAAGTCTGAGTGAAGCTCCGCTGTCTGCCCAGCTGTGTTCCGAAGGGCTGGACGGTGACCTGTGGGGGGGCGGGGCAGATCTTCCCCACCCCGTGGGTCCCTCGGGCCCACGCTGCCAGCTGGCTCTCTGCCCACTCCCCCCCCCCTCCCCAGGGCCGGTGGAAAAAGCCGCGGTTAAAGCTCTGCCTTGGCTGGCTGTGGGCCTCCAGGCCGGTTACTCCTCCTCTCTGTCCTCCCTCCCGGGCCCCCTCCAGAGTGGGACGAGGAGAGCCTGTCAGTCATTTCGAGTCAGCTGGTGGCTGAGCTTTGTCAGATGGGGAAACTGAGTCCAGGGAAGCAAAGTCTGCCTGATGGGACGTTGAAGCAAAAAGAGAGGGATGGGCTGAGAGGAAAGACGGGAGAGACACAGTCAGGAGAGAGGGACAGACAGAGGGACAGAGGCAGGAAGACAAAGAGGCCCACTTGCAGGCAGTTGTGGAGGGAGAGCCCCCCACAGGCCTGGTTAGGGGCGGACTTGGGGGTTCCTGCACTGGGGTCTCGCTCCAGGACCCCAGGAGGGGCTGGATGTGAGGCTGGCTCTCTAAAGAGAGCGTGGAGTGAAAACCAATCGGGCCAGGGCGGCCCGATCCAGCAGGGCAACCTCCGTCCGGAGGAAGAACGGGAGCAGGGCAGCGGCAGCGGGGTGAAGTGAGGACACACGGCAGGGCCCAGGGCGTGCGCGCGCGCCAGAGCTGCAGCGCTGAGGCAGGGTCTCTGCCCCTCGCTGTGAAGTGGAGCCGCTGCGGGATGGGGTGGGGGGGGGGCTCAGAAGGGGACAGACACACACACACAGGGACAGAGCCGGGGAGGAGAGGCCCAGCCCGCAGGCTGGGGGCAGGGAGGCCAGGCTGTCTGGCTCAGCAGGGACAACCCCCTCCCCCTGCCTCCAATCCCAGGCTGCCACGGGGCTTTCGTTGCCTTGGTAACTGTAAGCATCAGCCTGGAGGATGGGGTTGGCCACCCCACTCTCCCTCTCCCACCCCCCACCTTGGGGCCTCTCCCCCCCTCGTTCCCCCTCCCCCAGAGCTAGGGGTATTTTTAGCTGGGGCTCCTTGGCTTGGATTTGGGAGTTGAGGGGCTGTGGGGGGGAGGGGCTGGGCTTGCATGCCTGCAGAGGGTGGAGGGGCCATGTGAGGCCCTCCACCCCCATCTCCCACCTTCCTGCTGGGTGCAGGAAGGGCTAGGAGAGCAGGGGGAGGGCAAGGGAAATGGGGGCGCAGGCTAGTGAGAAGAGGATGTTCAATGATGAGGACACCCTCTCCTTCTCCCCACAGCTCAGACACACTCCATCTCAGCCCCCACTGTTTCTACAAGCGAGCCTCTACTCCTGTGTGGTCTCTGGAACCTTCTGAGCTCATCCTGCCTAGTGCTCTGCCCGGCAGGGCGGAGGCCATGCCGTCCTAGCTCCCTGGCAGACGCACTGGCCGTTCCCTCCACCCGCACGGCCTTCTGTGCACCTCCCCTCCTCTCACCCCGCCCCGCGGCCCCCACTGCCAGCCTGCGCCTCCCTGCACAGGTAGACTCTGTCATGGCTGTGTGACTATCTTCCTGTCTGTCTCTCCATCTGTCTGTCTGTGGGTCTGCTCACACACAACCACAGCACACACCTGGAGACTCAGCACGGCGCAGAAAAGCAGAGGAATTCCCAGCCCGCCCTGGAAGCCTGCCCTCAAACTCTCTCAGCAGAAAAAGCTGAGTTACCCCCGTGCATGCCTCGCACATTGCACCCCGGGATTTCTAAACTCCGTATGACCTGGGGTACCTTCCTCAGTGAAATCCTGTTGAAAAGAGTGAAAGCCCTGCAGAAAAGAGCCACTCCCCACCCCCCAAGAGAGCTGTGGGTAAGGCAGGAGACAGGACATGTATGACCTCCCTTCCCCAAACCCCATCCCAAGGCACCCCATGTGTCCCACCTGGAACCCAGTTTGAGAACCATCCTAATAAGGCAGAGGGGAGGGGCCACGATCACAGGACCAAGCAGATGCCAGACGCAACCCACAGGCCTCCAGGTCCACACTGGGCAGCCCAGCTCTGGGATCCTGCAGGGTGGGTGCTGCCGGAGGGTTCCCCACCTCCAGCCTCGCGGGCACGATGGGTCCCCAGAGCTGTTTGGTCATGTAGGAAGGAAACATGAGGAATCTGGGGCTCTTGGTGGTACCTGCAGGACCCTGGGAGTGCCCTCCCAGGCTTGTCTCCTTATCTTTAACTGGGGGTGATGACGGGTTTTTGTTGTTCTGGGGTGTGTGTGTGTGTATGCTAGTCCAGGGACTTGAACTTGGGGCCTGGGCACTGTCTCTCAGCTTTTTTGCTCAAGGCCAGTGTTCTACCCCTTTGGGCCACAACACCACTTCTGTTTTTCTGGTGGCTCCTTGGAGATAAAGTCTTTCCTGCCTGGGCTGGCTTCGAACTGGGATCCCCAGATCTCAGCCTCCTGAGAACCTAGGATTGCAAGTGTGAGCCACGCACCATCACCCGGCTTGTTTTGGTGTGTGTGTGTGTGTGTGTGTGTTACTCCCGGGACTTGAACTCGGGGCCTGGGCGCTGTCCCTGAGCTTTTGCGCTCAAGGCTGGCTCTCCACCACTTGAGCCACAGCTCCACTTCGGGAAGATTCTGGACTTTTCCTGCCCGGACTGGCCTGGCACGGCGACCCTCCGGGGCAGCAGGGACGGGGACGACGGCGCGCGGCCGGGGCGGTGTGTGCGCCCGCGGGCCCCGTCTTACCCGGGCGGGATGGCGGCGCGCGAGCCGGCGGCGGCGCGCTGGGGCCCGGGCCGGTTGAGGTTGTTCTGTCCCGGGGCGGGCGCGGCGTCGGGGGCGCCGGGGGGCGCGCGCGGGGCCGGCGTTGGCGGCGTTGGCGGGGGGCGCGGGCTCGGCCGCGGCGGCGGCGGCGGCGGGCGCGGCCCAGAGCGCGGCGCCCGCGAAGGTGGCGCTGGGGCGCAGGGCGCGCGCGGCGGCGTCGGGGGCGCGCGCGGCGGCGGCGGCGTCGGGCGTCGGGGGCGCGCGGCGGCGCTGCGAGGCCAGCACGGCGTTGGAGGCGGCGCGCGTGCAGTCCACCAGCAGGCACTGCGCGCACGAGCACGGCCGGCCGGGGCCCGCGCCCACCGGCCAGGACTGCGAGCGCGGCACGGCGCCCACCGTCAGCGGGTAGGCCAGGTCCAGCCGGCGGCGCAGGCGGCGGCGGCGGCGCGTCTGCCGGTTCATCTGCGACATGCTGCCGAAGATGATGAGGTAGCAGAAGCCCAGCGAGGACAGGTCGAGCCACGGGTGCCGCTTCTCGTAGGCGTTCTGGATGGTGATGCACACGTCCATGTCGTAGGCCGTCCACGCGCCGCCGTCCGCCTCCCACTCCCACACGATGCCCTTGCCCGGCGCCGACGACGGCTCGAAGAAGTTGCGGCGCACGGGGCGCATGGTGCCTGCGGGGGGGACAGGGAGACGGGGGGACAGGAGGACAGGGGGACAGGAGAGACAGGGGGACGGGGGTCAGGAGGACAGGGGGACAGGAGAGACAGGGGGACAGGGGAGACAGGGGGGACAGGGGGACGGGGGGACGGGGGGGACAGGGGGACGGGGGGGACAGGGGGACGGGGGGACAGGGGGACAGGAGGACAGGGGGACAGGGGGGACGGGGGGACAGGAGGACAGGAGAGACAGGAGAGACAGGGGGACGGGGGGACAGGAGGACAGGAGAGACAGGAGAGACAGGGGGACGGGGGTCAGGAGGACAGGGGGACAGGAGAGACAGGGGGACGGGGGTCAGGAGAGACAGGGGGACGGGGGGACAGGAGAGACAAGGGGACAGGAGAGACAGGGGGACGGGGGTCAGGAGGACAGGGGGACAGGAGGGAAGGGGGGACAGGAGAGACAGGGGGACGGGGGGACAGGAGAGACAGGGGGACGGGGGGACAGGAGGACGGGGACAGGAGGACAGGGGGACAGGAGGACAGGGGGACAGGGGGGACAGGAGGACAGGAGGACAGGAGAGACAGGGGGACAGGGGTCAGGAGGACAGGGGGACAGGGGGGACGGGGGATCGGGGACAGGGGGACAGGAGGGACGGGAGAGACAGGGGACAGGAGGACAGGGGGACGGGGGGACAGGGGGACGGGGGGACGGGGGATCAGGGACAGGGGGACAGGAGGGATGGGAGAGATGGGGGACAGGGGGACAGGGGGGACAGGGGATCGGGGGACAGAGGGACAGGGGGGACGGGGGATCAGGGGACAGAGGGACAGGGGGGACAGGGGACAGGGGGATGGGAGGGACAGGGGGACAGGAGGACGGGGGGACAGGAGGACAGGAGAGACGGGGACGGGGGGACAGGGGGGACGGGGGATCGGGGACAGGGGGACAGGAGAGACAGGGGGGACAGGGGGACAGGGGGACGGGGGATTGGGGACAGGGGGACAGGAGGGACGGGAGAGACAGGGGGGACAGGGGATCGGGGGACAGAGGGACAGGGGGGACGGGGGACAGGGGGACGGGGGACAGGGGGACGGGGGGATGGGGGATCGGGGACAGGGGGACAGGAGGGACGGGAGAGACAGGGGACAGGAGGACAGGGGGACAGGAGGGACGGGAGAGACAGGGGGGACAGGGGCACAGGGACAGGGGACAGGGGGGACAGGGGGACAGGGGGGATGGGGGATCAGGGGGACAGGAGGACAGGAGGGACAGGGGGACAGGAGGGACAGGGGGACAGGAGGGACGGGGGGACGGGGGGACAGGAGGACGGGGGGACAGGGGGACAGGAGAGACAGGGGGATGGGGGGACAGGAGGACAGGGGGACAGGAGGGACAGGGGGACGGGGGGACAGGGGGATGGGGGGAACAGGGGGGACAGGGGGACAGGAGGGACAGGGGGTCAAGAGGAACGGGGGGGGACAGATCAGCACACACAGGCCACAGGCCAGCCCTCCCCCTTCCCCCTGCCAGCTCAGGCAGGTCCTGGGGCCCCAGGCCAGGCTCAGCGGGGACAGGAGGTTGTGGATTGGGGTTCAGGCCGTGGCCCTCACAAAGGGGCCTGGGGAGGAAATGTGCTCACCAGGGCCCCTGGCCGCAGCCCTGCCTCACCTCTCTCCCCCCTCCCCCATTCTTCCCAGGTACAGTTCATTCATTCATTCATTCATTCACTCAGTGATGACTTCGAGCCCTCGATCGTGTGACCCTTTGGCTCGTGCCTTCCTGCACCCGTCCTCAGCTCACCCACCAGGCCATGCGTTTGTTCACACTTTCCCCATTCATTCAGCTCGGTCCTGAGCCCAGCACCAGCCCAGGCACTTGCTCGTGCCTTCCCGCGCTCATCCGCCATCTGTGTGTTCATTCATTCATCCCTTCTCTCACCCACCGTGCCCTCAGCCATCCCCCTTCTTGCCCTGCTCCTCCCTCATCCCGGAGGTCTTCTGTCCGACCCCTTGCCCTGCTTCTGCCCCCCTCCCTGCTAAGTGTAACGGCCGCTGGGCGGCCATTCTGTTTTATTTCCAGCTATAAAACCAGCACCTGAGGCGATGTCGGGTGAATAAAGTCCATTAGTTCATGTACCCGTAGCTTTGGGTTTTGGCCTCTTCTTTTTGAGACAGGGTTCTGTCTCTTTGTGTACTATCGCTCACTCTGGTCTCAAACCTGAGACCTTGGGGGCTGGGAAGGTGGCTCAGTGGTAGAGCACTTGCCTTGCATGCATGAGGCCCTGGGTTTGATTCCTCAGCACCACATAAGCAAAAAGAAAAAAGCCGGAAGTGGTGCTGTGGCTCAAGTGGTAGAGCGCTAGCCTTGAGCTGAAGAGCTGAGGGACAGCGCCCAGACCCAGAGTTCAGGCCCCACGACCAGACCAAAGCAAACAAACAAAACCCTAGACCTTCCTGCCTCTGCCTCCTGAGTGCTGGAATTACAGGCGTGCACTACCACACCCAGCCATGCTTTAGGCCTATATCCCTTCAAACACGGTCCCATCCTTGTTTGTTCATATCATCCTTCCTTCGGTAAACACCAGCCCCCTGTGGTATTTGCAGGGCTCCGTGCAGAGGGCTCCTTCCGGACCCACACCCCGCAGTGGCTCCTGGTCCCCTGACTGGGTGGGTACACCCCCCCACACCCCACTTTGAACACTGGGGCACTCCCCACCTTGGCTACACATTTGCCAAAGCTCAGCTTCCCCTGAGCCAGTCCCCATGGGAAGCCTTGCGCTAACCCCCACTAACAGTCCGGGATGCAGGACTCATCAGAGCCTTTGGCTTGCTCTAGAGTCCTGGGGCTGGCGTGGGAAAATTCCTTCACTGATTGATTTGGCAGGTCTGCCAGAAAGCTGCCCATGGCCTCCCAGCTGTGCGCCAGGCCCCCCGAGCCTGCCTATGCCACAGTGACTCCGTGTTGAAAATGGGGTTGGGGCTAATCCAAGAGGTTTGCCCCCAAACAGTTGCTGGGCCACAGGAATGACAGTGAGTTCCTGCAGAGCACAAGGTCCAGGTGGAAACCCCCTACCTCATTTCAAGACCTGGTACCCCCCACTTTCCAGTCCATGACTGGTCAGGTGACCCCATGTCTTTCCACTTTGGTCTTCTCATCTGGAAAATGGGCAGGTGCAGACCTTCCTCTTGGGTGAGCATCTCTGGGGGGGGGGTCCCCCAGCACCTGACCCAGGGATCTGCAGTGGGGGGGCGGTCCTGGTGAAGCCCACCCCTACTCCTTGCTCTGACCCAACCCACCAACTACTCAGCCAGCAGGGGAAACCGAGGCCCGGAGCTGAAGCTATTGATTGGAGAGGGGCAGGGTGTGGGCCAGAGGCTGAGCCCTGGGTGTCTGCCATACTCCAGCCAATCAGAGGAAGACTAACCCGGCCCTGGGCGGGGCCTGACGTACAGTTTCATTTATCATTTCTACTGAGCGCCTGTGTACTGATTTCTCCCTCATCCAGCGCAGGCCTGGGAGGGGCCAGTGAGGGAGGAAAGCCCAGATCCTGAGCCCGCTGTGCCTGGGTGCTGAGCTCCCCGCTCAGGGCCTCGGTTTCCCCAAGTGCAGAAGGAGGAACTGAGCTGAGGGCAAAGGGCGGTGGGGCTGGGAAGGTGGAGAGAGGCCTGGGTCCGGAGCCGGGTGGGGAGGGCGGGGAGGGGAGGGTGGGGAGGGCTGGGCCATGCAGGACCAGCCTGGTGATCCAGAGAAAAGCAGCTCGGAATTCTCTCGGGCCTGGGAGAAATCCTTGCTCGGCACTCGGCCCCTGTTCGCTCTGGAAAATGTGGGTAACAATTCTCACCTCAGAGAGGCAAGGGCAGAGGAGCACTGCACAGCACTGGGCAGACAAGTCACGATCCGTGATGCTAACTACCGCAGCTCTGTCCCATGTCACCCACAGTCATTGTCCCCAGCCTCAACGGTGAACTCCTTCGCATCCAACAAAGCCCTCTGTGTCTGCCCATCGCCTCCAGCCAGGGCTTTTAAAAGTTACTGGTCTCGATATCCTACGCAGGTTTAATATTTAATTTTAGTGGTACTGGGGTTTGAACTCAGAGCCCTATGCTTGCCAGGCAGAGGCACTTTACCACTTGAGCCACATCCTTAGCCCTTTATGTTCTTTTTTGTTCAAACTGGGTTTCCCTCTGTGCAAGGCTGGCCTGGGCCTTAGCCCTACTTAAGCCTCCTGTGGGGATGTTGGCGACACCATGTCCAGATTCTTGTTGGTGGAGATGAGAGTCTCTCGTGACCATTTTGTGCTGGTTGGTCTCAGACTTCACTCCTCTCCATCCCAGCCTTCTACTTGCACAGCTTTTATTCCCCCAGTGCAGGTGTATCTAGACACTGGCATTAAATGATTTGCCTTTGTTCCTAACCGCCCTCCCAAGGTGGGGCTTTCGGGAGATCAAGGATCAGGTCAGACTCACTGTGGCTTTCCCCCAGCAGGAAGGCCGAAGCCCATCTGATATCTGCAGCTGTGGCCTACTTGGCTGTCTGCAGCGGGAGACGGGAGAGCTAGGTCCTGGACGTGGGGTGGGGAGACAGGGGCCGCAGGGGGGAGGTTCCAGAGGTCAGCTCTGCTGCAAAGGATGCTGGGAGCTAGCCAGGACCCACCAGCCCCTCTAGGGCTCTATTTACCAGGCATCGATTTCCCAGTCTGTTTACAGGTACTTATTAAAGGCTGCGTCTCTGGAGTCCTTTTGAAACCGGATTGGAACCTGGAGAGCTAGAGTAATTAGGGCAGCCGCTCTTCTCTGAGCCCTGTGCCCTGCTGTGCCCGCTGCGTCCTGCGCCTGTCCATCGTCCATCTCTGTGACCCAGGCTGGCTGTGGACCAGGCCCCGGGGGGCGGGGCAGCTGGCTCCCTGGTGATCTGCCTAGACCCTGGCCCTGGATTGAAGCGCTGGTCGCTCCCCTCCTCCACAGACAGCGGCTGGGGCCTAGATTTGCCGATGGAACCAGAGAGCCAGAGGCTCCTGAGCCTGTGAAAGGCCGGCCTGGCTCGGGGCTCTGCCAGGGGCCCCCAGGCCCACCACACCCCTCTGGGCCTGGCATTGGACTGCTGCGTCTCCATGGCAGTCGGGGACCCCGGACAAGCCTCCACTTGCGGCCTGGTCTTTGTGTGCTGGCTTTTTGTTTTCACCCCTTCCCACTGGTCCTGCAAGAATGTTTGCTTGAAAAACTCCCATCTCTGTCCAGCAGCGGAGCTGAGAGTAAAGGGGCTTCGGTCTGGGTGGGCTGGGCTGGCTGGGGAGGAGGCTGGGGGGTGGGGGGGAGAGACACAGACACCAAGACCAAAGTGGGAGCCAGTGGGGGGCGGCCAAGGGGGTCAGAGAGACAAGCCGGAGAGACAAACGCAAAGCGGAAACTTGGAACAGAGACTAAGGCCCCAAATCAGGGGAGAGAGATGGGGAGGGGGCAGAAATGGCACCCAGCCACCTTCCTGAGCCCCTTCTGCGTGCCGCCCCTGTGCTCAACTCAGCTGCTGCCTGAATTGCACCCACTTTACAGGTGGGGAAGTGGAGGCCGGGGCAGAGGGGAAATCTTAGCCAAGAGCAGAGAGCTGAGGATGAAGCTCCACTGTAGATGAAGGAGGGTCCAGGCCTGGCCTTGGATGCGTCAGCCACGGGGACCTCACGACCCCAGTTTGCCTCCAGGATAGCCATGTGTGACTGCTTTGGAAGCTGGGCACTGATCTGATCCCCGCCCCCCCCCCCCCCAGCCTGATGCTGGGAGGACTCCACCTTCAGCTCACCCCACAGACAGAGGTCGGGGTCCAGAGCCACCTGCTTGACCCTCCCGGAGCTGGGACAGCCTCAGAGCCCAGCAGGGGTTCCTCCCTTTGGGGGTGGCTTCCTGGAGGGAAATGACCTCAGCTTGGGGGCCCCCCAGGGCCTGGGCGGAAGGAGGGCTGTGGGAGGCTGTCACGGGACGTCCTGTTGGGGCTGTGCTGGGGGCTGGGCAGTGGGTGGAGCAGCACCAGTGCCGGGGTGCAGTGGGGAGGCCCTCTGCACCCCACGTCCTGCGGGAGCCCCCTCCCCGGCCCGGGGATAGGCACACATGCTCTGGCTCTGGTGTCGGCACTTGCGCTGCAACGCCAATCTCAGCGCCCAATTTCTTTTCTGTCTCTTTTTTCTTTTCGTGCCCATCCTGGGGCTTGAACTCAGGGCCCGAGCGCCTGCCGTCCCTGAGCTGCTTTTGCTCAAGGCTGGCGCGCTCCCGCTTCAGCGCCAGCTTAATTGGACTTTCCTGCCCGGGTTGGCGTTGAACCAGGCTCCTCAGCGCTCAGCTTCCTGAGTGGCTGGGATGACCGGAGGGAGCCACCGGAGCCCAGCCCATCGCCCCACATTTACAGAGTGGGAGGCGGAGGCCCAGGCCTGTCGGGGAGCCCCGCAGAGGGTGCAGCCCGCTGGTCGGCCCAGCCCCCAGCCCCAGGCCCCCTGCCCGCTCTGCTTTCACAAGCCCACGTGTCTGAGAAGAAAACTGAGACGCGGAGGTTCGACCACAACAGAGGGGTATGGCCGAAGCGCGGCTCCTGGACTGGCCTCCCATGACCCTCTCCCTTTACCTTGGGGCTGATCGCCTGCAGGACTGGCTGCCCCGCCCCCCCCAGGACTAACTCGGGGCGGCTTGGCCGATGGGGAAACTGAGGCCCTGTGAGAACGTGTGGAAGCCGGTGCAGGGCACTGGCCGGGCGGGGCCACCTGTGGATCTCGGCAGCCTCTGCCGGACCGACCGCACCGACCGCGTCAATCAATACGGCACAGCTCGGGTTTCCCCCGAGCTCCTCAGGGACTCCTTAGGTTAAACCCCAGCCCATTAGTGGTTTTAGCTCTGTTGGAGTTGCCCCGGCTCCCAGTGGGCTGCTGGCTGCCAGGCTGGCTGGGGGGAGAGGGGGTGTGGGGGAGGAGGTGGAGGAGGCCCTAAGTTCTGCCTGGGGAAGGCTGAGGGGCTGTGGCACTGGTCCTCATGATTTCAGATTCTTACATGCACCGAGTCAGAAGACCTGGCACAAAGTCACACAGCTTTACACAGCCAGACTCGTTCCCAGGGTTTCTACCCTCTGCCTCCACGGGCAGCCTCAGGGCCCTTGCACAAACTCAGCCGTGATCCTGCGCATCTCAGTTCCACAGACACCAAGAGAACCTGCCTTAAATCCCTGGGCTCAGCTTCGAAGGCTGGACGCAGCCTGGAAATCCCGAGCCTCCCGAGTACCATCATGCCTCAGCCCCTCTGCCCGCAGCGTCTTTCCAGCTGGGAATGTGTCTCTGGAAGCGAGGCTCAGGTGGTAGAGCGCTTCCCAGCAAGGGCAAGACCCTGCGTTCAAACCCAGAACAACCCGAATGAAGCAGCAGTGAGCACACTTGAAAATCGGGGTGAGCCCGGGCAAGTGGAGATGTCCCAGATCTCTCCAGTATTCAAGGCTGTGGCCGAGAGACTGGCCCCCTGGGCGACGGGGCTGAGTCCCCGCCCTCCCCACACACGTTCACGCAGTGACTGGGCGCCCGCTGTGATCCAGGCGCTCGGGAACGCGGCCGTGAGAAAACCCCGTCCCACCCGCACTTCCGGTCCTCGTGGCCTGCACCTGAATCTGCAGCCTCTGTGTACATGGGGACACGGAGTCCCAGGGGGACGGACAGACACGTGGCTAAGATGGACTCACCGTGGAGAGACGGCGCTGAACTTGGGCCCTGTCACTACCCCAGAGCCTGAGGTCTCACACCTGCGCACAACAAACCCTCCATTTCCCCAGGGCCGAGGAAGCCGGAGGGTGGAGGCCCGAGGCCCGAGGCCCGGTGCTGCTGAGCCTGCTTGCTCTTTCTCAGGGAGGGAGAGCGGCAAAGGTTCGCAGTGGGCGCCACTGTCACCGGGAGAAAAGGCCTGGCAGCTGGCAGGGTCGTCAGTGCTGGGCTCAGGGCCTGCGCCAGCCGGGCACTGCCCTGGCACTGGCCATCCGGGAAGTGGAGGCTGCCTGCACCATGGGTGGAGCCAGAGAGGCAGGGCCCCGGGCCCCGGGTGCAGCCCCGGCCCGGCCTGGCCTGGCGGCTCGTTGGGACTCCACAGTCAAGAACTTCCCTGCGTCCTGGGCCCCCTACCCCACCCCCCAGGGGAGGAGGAGGGGAGGGGAGGAGGAGGGGAGGGGAGGAGGAGGGGTTTCACCAGCCCAATCTAAAGGTGGTGATTCTAGGTCTGGGGCTATGTCCAGGCCAAGGGCCCTGGCCGGGTGGGGTCAATGCGGGGGAGACAGCCATGCGTGTTCACCGCCTCAGACCGTGGAGAGGAGAGAGGCTGGGGCGGAATCGGGGGCCCCTGTACCCCGGGGAACGGCTGGGGACCCCTGGCCTTCTACCTGAGTGGTTATGCATGGGGATCATACCAGTCACAGCTCTGCCATCTCAAGTGCCCCTCCCCCTTCGCCCCCTCCCCTCAGCCCCACATCCCCCCACATCACCCCTCTGTCCACAGCCCCTCTCAGAGCCATCCCCGCTTCCAGCACCTTCCTCCTCCTTAGGTCAGACTGCACAGGTCTCGAGGGGGGTGGGCAGAGCAGGAGGAGAGACCCGGGACCTGAGCCCCACAGGCGGGGCTCGGGGCGCTGTCCATGGTACTCAGGGCTGGCGGACCCGGCCTGCATGGCAGCCCACCTGCTCCCAGCTGGGGCAGGGGTCCGTGCCCTGAGCCGGGGGTGACAGCGATGGTGATTAGTGGGCCCTGCCCCCCCTGCTCCCCCTTTCCAGCCCTCCCCTCCCCCCACTCCATCACCGGCCCCCTGGGGCTGTAATTAATGAGGCTGCTCCTGCCCTGTGGCTCTGGGTCCCTCAGGACCAGGCCGCTAAAGGGCACCAGCTGGCAGCCCCGCCTTCCAGGTCTGTGGGTCCCAGGGGACCCCTGTCCCTCTGTCCCCAGGGCCTGAGGTCTCCGCTGACACCTGCAGCAGGCCCTCCTCCCACAGGAAGACCTCCTGCTAGTCCCTGACCCCTCCACTGAAGAATTCAGATGTTTTCTCTACATGAGCCGACCCCCACAAAGATTGTTCTTGTGTTTTTCCTGTGTGATCTCATGTAGCCCTCCTGGCCATCTGCTCAGGTAGGAAGCGTATTTAGTCTTCATTTTACTGAGGCCCAGAGAGGTTAAGTGGTGTGCGCAGGGTCACCTAGACAGCAAGGGGCTGGGTTGTGTTGTTGGCTTTGTGCGCCCGAGTCAGGCCCAGTATTGGACAGCCACCACTGGCTGTCTGAATAGCAGGAGGCCAGCCAGGTAAGTCTACTGCCGGGCGTGGTGCCTCACACCTGCAATCCTAGCAACTCCGCAGGTTGAGATGGGAGGATTTTGAATCGAAGCCAATCCAGGCAGAAAAGTCCTGGAGACTCTATCTCCAAAGTAACCAGCCAAAAGCCAGGCTGGAGGCATGGCTCGAGTGGTAGGACACCAGCTAAGTAAGTCTGAGGCCCTCAGTTCAGACCTGAGTACTACCCCCACACACACACACACAAGAAAAATAGGTCCACAGAGGAGGAAAGAGAAATACAGGCTTGTGACGGGGACCCACAGCTGGTCCCCATGGTGTCCCTTCCTGACCTTGAAGTCAGGCCCAGCCCGGGGTCTCCCCAGGGCCCTGTAACCCGGGATCCAGGGCCTGGGGATCTCCAGGGCAACTGTGAAGGTCCCTGCCTTGGATCCCATCTGACAACGGCCCCAGCAGAGATCTCCAGAGACGCAGGAGGAAAGATCTCAGCCCCAGCAGGAACATCACCTTGTTTCCTATCCTTGAGATCTGTTTTTGGAAGCCTGGTTTCAGTGAGGACAGCTAGCTAGGCTGTGTGACCTTGGGTGAGTCACGCACATCTCTGGGCCTCTGTCTGTCCCTCCACCTGTGTCTCTGTTCTGGAAGTACTTTCCTTGGTGTGGGCTGTGTATCCTCCCTGCTGGTTCCCCCTTGATCCTCTCCTCAGACACCCCCTCCCCCCAGGGGTGGGGAACGGGGCTGCATAGGCCCTGAGTTACCTTGGGGAGGGGGTGGATGGCAACTAGGGCTGAGCCCAGCCATTACCTGTGCCCTCAGCCAGCCACCCACGCCCAGGGCAGGATCATGAGACACAAGAACAGGGGGGCCGTGAACCGCGACTACACCGGACACCCCCCCTCCCCCCCCACCCCAAACCAAACACTTGTTTCTGTGCAGCTCAGGAACCCAGAACGGCTCCAGCAGTTAGAAACCGTCCAGAAAAAGCAGCTGTGAAAACATGAGCTCGGGCCCGCCTGCCCCCGCTCCCGCCCCCGCGAGGTCAAGCCATGGTCCCCAACCCTCGTGGGTCTCACGTGACCTGACGGGGCAAGGTGGGACCTGAGGGAGAAGACCCGCCCCCCCCGTTAGAAAAGCCAGCCAGCTGCCCGATCTGGGCACCCACAAAACCAGGCCACGCCGCTGCCTCCCCCCGCCCCCCCTATGCTGAGGAAACTTAGCTAATTTTATCATTAGCAAATGGAGACCAAAACTTTGTGCATTTCAGCACAGATTCGACAAGTCTGGGTATCACAACTGCGTGCAGAACACATTTTCAAGGTGTTGGACCTCTCTCTCTCTCTCTCTCTCCCCTCTCTTTCCCTCCTGTTCCCCAACCCCCCTCTCAACAGAGAGGATCTGATTTGAACTCAGGGCCGACGCTCTGCTATTTGACCCCACCCCACCCCCAGCCCTGCTCCAGGAGCTGAGATCACACGTGTGATCGTCTGTGCCTGGGCCGGCTTGGCATGTTTGTCTCTTGCACAGATGCCAGGCAAACAGCTGGTGCTTGCGGGAATACAAGAGGCTCCGTTCTCTCCAGCAGTCCAGCACCCCCACAGCCGGGCGACGCCCGGGCCCATTTCACTGATCTGGAAACTGAGGCCCAGGGCTGCCGGGAGCCAGGCGCCTTCAGACTGCTCCCCGTGGCCCCAGAGGGAGGGAGACCTCCTCTCCCCTCCCCTGCTTGGCTCCTGGGGTGTCCTCCAGCTCCCCTCCCCCCAGCACCCGTATCCCAGCCAGCCCCACAGGTCTTTTACCCGTTCCCCCATTGCCAGGGGTCCTGGCGGATTCCCAGGGTCTGCGGGCAGATCAGTGTTTTCCCTACTTCTGGCTAACAGGCTTGGCGTGGGCCTTGGCTTGGCATTCTGGAAGGGGTCGGGGGGAAGTGATGAGTCTGAACCTCTGGGGGACCCCCTGAGGGCCGAGCGTAGAAGGGGTGCTACTGAGAGGGACAGGGATCCAAGGTTCCTCGGGCAGGGCTGGCTCCACCTTGCAGCTTCCCGACCCAAGTGAAGGCCGCACAACGTCCGCTAGCACCAGCTCTGACCGCAGAGCACCGGTCACCCAGCCAGGCCCCGCCCCCTGCCCCCCACCATCCAAGACCCAAGGCAGCACGAGGCAGGGTCGGCCGCCGCTTCCCAGTCCCTGCGAGGCTCTTGGCCTCCCTGTGAGACCGCGGGCGGGGACTGGACAATGTGACCCCTCTCCTCCCAGGATCACGCTCAGAGCCCTATCCCACGGCTAGCCGGGTTTGCACGCCTGCTCCGCACGCCCGCTCCTTGCTCCAATTTCGTCTTGCCCCACCTTCCCTGTTCACTGCACGTCAAACACAATGCATTTGAATGGAAGCTGTTCCTTCCGACCCCAGGACCTTTGCACTAGCTGTTTCCTTCTGCCCCACACACTGGCCTCTCAAACATCACTTCTTCAAGCTCCTCTGGTTTGTCCTATGCTTGCCGACCTGCAATGGACGATCCACATGATTCCCTGTTCACTTTCTCACGGAAGGTTTTCTGGTATAGGCCTCCTATTAAGGTCTGCCCAGCATAGCACCGTCTGACACACAGGCGGCCAATGATGATAGGATAGAATAAGCAAATGATCACTGCGACTCGACCTCAGCCAGTGCCGGGGGCTGTGGGGACACAGATATGAAATGGAGCCATGTGTTAGGCCGCTATATTCTTGGACCGCGCCAAGCTCCGCTCCGGGCCTGGAGGCCTGCAGGAATGGCGGGTCTCCCGTCCACGGCCGCCATGCGTGGCTAGCCTGCGGGCCTGACGGGCGACGTCACTACAACAGAGCAGGGCCTACGCAGCCACGTGTGGCCGGAGGGGGGGGCAGCCCAGAGCCCACGGTCGGGGCCACAGAACGGCCGGCTCAGGCCGCAGCGCAGCCCGGACGCACGGGGGGAGCTGGGACAAAGACACCAGAAGCTTCCTGCTGGGGGGACAGGCCCCAGGACAGGGGCCATGGGTCCCCATCGCCAGCCACCTGTCACTTCATCACCAATACCATGCCGTCACCTCTCCACACACCCCACCGCGCCACCGAATCAGCCGCCAATGCCACCGACTCCAACAGCTCCACCAGGGCCGCCATGCACGCCCCCCTCAACCGACGCCTCCACCTCTGACTCCCTCAGCCCTCTGTGGCTCTCAGGATGCCCCACTCCACCGGCCGGCCACCAATGCCACATCCCCACCGCCCCACAACCAGTCCCCGCCACCGCCAGGCCACAGAGCCCAACTGCCTGGCTTCCAACCCCAGCTCTGCATTTTAAATCTCTCAGGGTCCCCGGGGGAGGGACCCCGAGTCTCGGCCTGCCACGCTGACCTGCAGCTGCGAACGCAGTAGCACTCCCACTGCCCGTGGTCTGGGGAGGGGGGGAAAGAAAAAAGACCCACGGAGCTGGGCCTGGGGGCTCACACCGGCCATCCTAGCGATGCAGGAGGCCCAGGTCTGAGGATCGCAATTCAAAGCCAACCCTGGAGCAGGGGGAAGGAAAGTCGGTGGAGTCTCATCTCTCCGTGACCAGCAAGAAGCTGGACGTGGAGCTCTGGCTCAAGTGGTAGAGCACCAGCCTTGTGCGTGGGGGGGGGAGGAGCACAGGGACGGGGCCTGGTCCTGAGTCCCGTCACACACACACACGTGCACACACACACACACACCATCTCTGGTAACTGCTCAGCTGTTTCTTTGGCCTGTGGGTGTGTCCATTGTACAGGTGAGCAGGGTGAGGGGGTGCGGCCTCCAGGCCTGGGCCTGGGGGGGGGGTCCCGGAGGGGAGGGAGGGAGGGAGGGAGGGAGGGCGGGCGGGCGGTGCTCACCCGTGTCCTGCCGGAACTGGTGCATGGACTGCAGGTCGATGATGTAGGGCACGAGCTGCGCGTCCACCTGGCCCAGCACCACGGAGCCGCGCGCGTCCTCCTTGAGCACGCTCTCGATGTGGTGGCTCACGGTGGCCGTGTAGGGCCGCCAGCGCCCGTGCTCGTTCAGCCACTCCCACACGACCACCCGGGCCACGTTCTGCGGGGGGAAGCCCAGCCCTCCGCCGGCCACGGCGCCCGGCGCGGCCCGAGCCATGGCGGCGGCGGCGGCGGGGGCGCGGCGCGCGCGCGGGGGGCCCGGGCGGGCGCGCGGCGCGGGGCGCAGGCCGGGGGCCTCAGGCCCGGGGCGGCCCCCCGAGCTGGGTCAGCGGCCGCCCCCGCCCGGCGCCCCCCCCCGCCGCCCCCCGCCCAAGGCCCGGCTCCGTCCCGGGGCCCCGCGGCCCGGCCCGGCCTCCCCGCGGCGCCCCGGATCCCGCGCACCCCGCGGCCCCTCTCCACGACGGGCCGGGCGGCCTGGGCGATGGCGGGGCGCCCGGGAGAGGGGCGGGGGCCGGGGGCGCGGCCCGCGCGTCCGGCGCGACCTGCGGGAGGGGGGAGAGGCCTTCAGGGGGCGCGCGGGCCCTGCGCGGCGGGCGGGGGTCGGCCCGGGGCGCGGGTTCCCGAGCCCGGCGGCCCGCAGCCCCCCCCCCCAGCCCCGGCTCGCCGTCCCCCCCCCCGATCCCGGCCCGCGCCCGCCGGGCCCGCGCGGCCCTGCGCCCCTCGGGGGTCGCCGCCCGGCCCGGCCGCCCCCACCCCGCCCTCGGCCCCGCGGGGCGCCGCCGGGGACCCCGCGCCGCGCTCACCGCCTGGCTCGGGCGCGGCCCTTCCCGGCTCGGTCTCCGCCCCGCAGCTCCGGGTCCCCGCGGAGATCGGGGGTCGGGGGGACCCGGGAGAGAAGAAGCGGGGGAGCCCTCGGTCTCCCAAGGCCCCGGCGGCGCGACTCAGCGGCCGGCGGACCGACAGACCGACCGACGGCGGACGGACGCGGGAGCCGCGGGCGGCGACGCGGCGCCGGGATCCCGGCGGGGGCGGGGCGGGGGCGGAGGAAGGGGCGGAGACCGCGCCGGGCGCCCCGAGCCCCCGCCGGGCCCGCCCGCCGCCCCGCGCCGGGCTCCGGGGCTCCGGGGGCGCGGGGGCCGCGGGATCGGGGCCCGGCCCGGACCCCACCCATCGCCGCGCGGCCCGGGCGCTGTCCGCCCCGAAGGAGCTCAGCGCACGCTGCGGGGCGTCCGGAGCGGCTGGGGGCTGGGCCGGCCCGCGACCCTGCGGGGGGGGGGGGGGCGAAGCCGCGGGACGGCGGGGGAGGGGGAGGGGGAGGGAGGAGGGGGGGAGGGGGAGGGAGGAGGGGGGAGGGGGAGGGAGGAGGGGGGAGGGGGAGGGAGGAGGGGGGGAGGGGGAGGGAGGAGGGGGGGAGGGGGAGGGAGGAGGGGGAGGGGGAGGGAGGAGGGGGAGGGGGAGGGAGCGCCCCGTGGCCTCGCGGAACCCCGGCAGTGCCCTGCCCTGTCCCCGGGCTCTGCCACGCCGGCCCCTTCACCCCCCACGCCGGCCCCTTCACCCCCCCACGCCGGCCCCCCTTCACCCCCCACGCCGGCCCCTTCACCCCCCACGCCGGCCCCCTTCACCCCCCCACGCCGGCCCCCTTCACCCCCCCACGCCGGCCCCTTCACCCCCCACGCCGGGCCCCTTCACCCCCCCACGCCGGCCCCTTCACCCCCCACGCCGGCCCCCTTCACCCCCCACGCCGGGCCCCTTCACCCCCCACGCCGGCCCCCTTCACCCCCCACGCCGGCCCCTTCACCCCGGGCCCCTCGGATGAGGGGGTCAGAGAGGCCCCCACGTCCAGGGAGGGACGGGCGCTGCTGCCTGAAAACAACAGGTGTTCAATCGCCAGGTCAGCGGCGGGCGGAGGGGAGTGGGGGGCAGCGGGTCCCCCTTCTCCACCAGCTGAGGACACACACACCTCTCACACACACCACACTCACCATATACACACACCACACTCACCATATACACACACACCACACACACCATATACACACACCACACACACCATATACACACACCACACACACACCCCTCACACACACACCACACACACACCCCTCACACACACACACCACACACACACACACCACACACATACCACACACATATACACCACACATCACACACACACACCACACACACACCACACACACACACACACATACACACCACACACACACACACACTCACCCCTCACACACACACACCACACACACCACGCACGCACACACCCCTCACACACACTCACCCTGGCGGCCTGCAGCCTGCAGCCTGCGTGTGTTTAGATTGGGGAAGATGAAAGGTGCACTGTCCGTCTGGACACACACCGGGGTCACTCTCGCAGGGCCTGTCCAGCTCGGCCCACACGCCCCTGGACACCCCCGAGGAGCTGGGGTGACCTGGCTCCAGGCGTCTCTCCAGCAACCCCCCACGTCCTCCTCGGTCCTCCAGGCCAGCTAGATGGGCTGTCCCAGCTCGGGCTGCAGACAGGAGGGAGAGGCCAGGCTGGGCAGGGCCGGGCTGGGGCAGGGCCGGGACAGCCTGGAGACTCACACAGGGGCGCCCAGCGGTGCGATTGTAGCCAGGCTCCCCAATGCTTTTCTGGGGGACACAGAGGTGCCACCCTCCTTACCAACGACCAGAAGTGCTCAGAGGAACCCAGGGCTCTGGACTTCCTGCCTAGGCTGTCACAGCCCGACCACGGTCACCTCTACCAGGAAGCCTTCCAGGATCTGTCCCGTGTCTGTGTTCCTTGATGTGATTTATCCACGTGGTGCCAGCCACTCCGAGGGCCAGACACAGGGTCCAAGGAGGGGTCAGAGGTGGATCAGAGGTTGGGCCCGGGGCGATTTTTGGGACCCCACTAGCACAGGCAAGGGGCAGGAAGGAGAGGAAGTCCACCCGACGTGGCCATGTGGCCGGAAAGAGTCCTGGCTGTGGCTCTGGGTGACGTTCACCTCCCCGCCAGACTCCCTGGGGAGTATTAAAACTGTCCCATGCACAGGCTGTGCCCCCAGAAACGGATGTCGTAGGCCTGGTCTGGATTTCTTTCTTCTTTTTTCTTCTCTTCCCTCGATTTGAGGAATTGAAACCGAGAGAGCGCTGAGTGGGCGGCGGCACTCAGCCCTCAGGGCCTGTGTGGGGGCCATGCACTGGTTCATTCAGTCTGAACCCGTTTATGGAAGCTGGGTATAGGGTGGTTGCACACACCTGTAATCCCAGCTCCCCCTTGAGGGGGAGGAAGAACTCCTGAGTTCCAACTCAACCTGGGCTGCATCAGGCATTATCCCCATTTGACAGCCGAGAAACCGAGGCCAGGGAGGCCCAGGCCTGGAAGCCCAGCTCTGGCTGACCAGGACGGGATGGGACAGCCCCATCTCTTCCTGCTGGGGGTCCCACTCCTTCCTGGGCCTCGCTCGCCTCCTCTGTCACCGGCTACTTTGCCCTTCATCAACCTGCAGCCTAGAAGCACTGGACCTCCTGCCTCAGCTGGGGACACAGGGGAAGGAATCCAGAGAAAGAAGGGGCTGAGGGCTGGAGGAAGCATGGGGTGGGGTGGCAAGGAGGAGGGAGGAGCCGGTGTGGCCCCAGGACCCTGAGCCTTTCTTTCTCCTCTAGAAATCACAGCTTGGGGTTGGGGCGGGAAATGAAATGGGTGTGGGTGCAGAGCGCCCCCTGGTGACTCATTCTGGTAACTTGTTATTCTGGAGCATTTTATGGGTCATCACTTATTATTATTATTATTGTTATTATTATATTTTTTGGTCTGTTGTGGGGCTTAAACTCTGGGCCTGGGCACTGTCCCTCAGCTCTTCAGCTCAAGGCCAGCGCTCTACCACTTGAGCCACAGTACAACTTCCGGTTTTCTGGTGGTTCATTGGAGAAAAGAGTCTCAGGGACTTTCCTGCCCAGGCTGGCTTTGAACCGGGATCCTCAGATCTCAATCTCCTGAGTAGCTAGGATTACAGGCGTGAGTCACTGGCACCTGGCTTCAACTTCCTTTCTCTTATGGTAAAAATGCATCATATAAGAGTCACTGACTTGATTCTCTGTGAGCTTACAGCTCAGCAGTGTTGAGCCCTTGGGCTCCCTTCCCGGACCCTGGCCACGCAGCTGACACCCGCTGGCCCTCTGCTGTCCAGGGACAAGTTGAGTTTTGTAGGCAGGACACACCAGGAGATCCCCCAGCATGGGGGGGGTGGAGGGAGAGCCGGGGTGAGCGGGATCAGAGGCTGAGACCCGGGGAGAGGCCCAGGACTCACCTGAATGGGACCTTCCCGGGCTCTGTGTGTTTGCCGCTTGTTTGAGTCTCTACACTGCGTCCGAGCACAGTTGCTCAGATGGCAAACCAGGCAACAGAGGCCCTTGTCCAAGGTCACTCAGGCCACGCTAGTGAGTGACCATGGACTTGCAGGCTTACACAAGGCTCGTTGATTGCCTTGCCGTCCTGGAGGTCAGACAGAAGTCCTGGAATCAAGATGTGGGCTGGGCTGGCTCCTCCCCGGGGCTCTGAGTGCGAATCCACCCCTCCGTGGTCCCCCTGCTGCCCTCTTTGGCTCCTGCTCCCGCCACCATCTTCCAGGGCCAGGGCTGCCCAGGGCCTCTCTGTCCCCACTGCCCATCCCCTGTCCTGCCGCCCTCCTGGGGACCTGCAGTGAGGGCATTGAGACACCAGGCCATCTGGTGACCTCGCTTCCTAGACACCACGTTCAGTCTCACCTGCTCTACCCTGGGAGGCCACGTGAGCCTCGCTGTGGGATTTCCATGTGGATGGGAGAATGCCTCAGCCGCCACCTCCTCCTCCTCCTCCTCCTCCTCCTCTCGGTCCTCCTCCTCCCCCTCCTCCTCCTCCCAGTCCTCCTCCTCCTCCTCCCCCTCCTCCTCTTCCCCCTCCTCCTCCTCCTCCTCCCAGTCCTCCTCCTCCTCCCTCCTCCCTCTCTTCTCTTACCCCCACCCCCACCCTGCTGAGGGTGGAACCCAGGACTTGGTGTATGTTAGTACCACTGAGTCACGTCCTCAACTCTTCAGATGATCCATTTTCTCTGAATTTGTTAGCACAGTCCCCCCCCTCTTTCTCTTCCCCTCCTTTCCCCCCGGCTCTGTTTTGCCAGTCCTGGGGCTTGAACTCTGGGCCTGGGTGCTGTCCCTCAGCTCTTCAGCTCAAGGCTGGTGCTCTACCACTTGAGCCACAGCACCACGTCTAATTTTCTGGTGGTTTATTGGAGATAAGAGTCTCACAGACTTTCCTGCCTGGGCTGACTTTGAACTGCGATCCTCAGATCTCAGCCTCCTGAGTAGATTTTGTGTCCAGGGCCTTGTGCATGCTGAGCATGCAGTCTGCCCCAAGCCTCGTCCACAGCTCCATCTCTCTCTCCCGTTGGAGTGGCATCAACTGAGAATTTGTTTTCTTTCTTTCTTTCTTTCTTTCTTTCTTTCTTTCTTTCTTTCTCTTTTCTACTTTGTCTCGAGACAAGGTCTCCTTGTGTAGCCTGGGCTGGCCTCAAACTGAAGACCCTCCTTCATGTGGAGACTACAGGAGTGTGCCACCACACTGGCTGAGCTGTGGGTTTGAGAGGCGACATTCTCATATCCGTTCTGCAGCCCTGCTCAGCCTGTCCGCTAAGGGCTTCATCCACCGGTAATGCTGGACTGCCGCAGAATGAGGACGCTTCCCATCATCTTGTTATTCTTTCAGTAGTTATACAATTCTTCTGTTAAAAAGTAATTTTTCAGGCTGGACGTGGTGGGTCACATCCTTAATTTTTAGCTGATTAAAGAGGCAGAACTGGGGAGGATTCTTGTTTAAGGCCAGCTGGACAAAAAGTGAGACCTCCCCCTTAGTAACAACAACAATAAACCAAGCATGGTGGTGCACACTATAATCCCAGCTATGCAGGAGGCATGGTAGGAGGATCACAGTCCAAGGCTGATCCTGGCCAAAAGATGAAACTACCACAAAAATAACAGAAGCTGGGGGTGGGGGGCAGTGGCTCAAGTGAAAGAGTGCCACCTTGAAAGTACCAAGTTCTGAGTTCAAGGTCTAGTACTGCTGCTAATAATAATAATAATAGTGAGGAAAAGAAGAACAAGAAGTAGTAATAGTAGAAGAAGAGAAAGAGGAGGAGGAATAGGAAGAGGAGGAGGAAGATGATTGGTGGCTCATACCTATAGTCCTAGCTTCTCACGATCACAGTTCAAAGCCACATCAGGAAAGAAAGTCCGTGAGACTCTTATCTCCAATTAACCACCAGAAAACCGCAAGTGGCCCTGTGGCTAAAAGCTGAAGACTGTTGGCCTTGAGCAAAAGAGCAGAGGGCTAGCACCCAGGCCTGGAGTTCAAGCCCCACAACTGACAAAAATAAACACGCAAACAAATAAAGAAAAACTTCATGGGCTGGGAAGGTGTCTCGGTGGTAGAGCGCTTGCCTTGCATGCATGAAGCCCTGGGTTCGAGTTCTCAGCACCACATACACAGAAAAACCCAGAAGTGGCTGTGGCTCAAGGGGTAGAGCGCTAGCCTTGAGCTGAAGAGCTGAGGGGCCGCGCCAGGCCCTGGTCGGCCGTCATGCTCAGCCTACACTTGGGACGGCAGAGGGGAGCACACCGTGCCTGCGCATCCGCCCCGTCCCCTCTGTGCCAGGTCGGGGCCCAGCAGTGGAGGGCGGTGATGTTGGCGATACAGGAGGGTGGGGGGAAGGAGACAGGCGGCTGTGATCTAGAAGGTTCTCAGCACAAACTCAGGGGGTGGGGAGAGAGGCTCTTGGAGCGTGTTGGGTGGGGGCTAGCGCTGCCCGCCCGGAGCTGATGGCTGGCTGGATCATGGTGGTCTCTCAGGGCACAGGGTAAATGACAGCTCTGCAGCTTCCGTGTCTGCACCGGCTGCAGACACACAGACGGAGAACTCTGTTTTTTTTTGGTGCCAGTCTTAGGGCTTGAACTCAGGGCCTTGTTGCTTTTGTGCTCAAGGCTGGTGCTCTACAACTTGAGCCACCACTCCACATTTGACTTAAAAATTTATTTTTGGCGGTGGCTAACTGGAGAGAAAAGTCTCCCGCACTTGCCTGGCCTGGAAGCCACTGGGGGGGGGGGGATGTTTATCTCCAGCAGGGGCTTCACCTGGGGCCAGGTTTGCTCTGCGAGGTATTCATTACCCCTGGTGGCTGTACACGTGGAGCAAGGGGCCCAGCGCAGAATCGCCCTGCAACAGCGCCGCCTGCTGCCAAGTGCCGAGAGGAGCAAGGCCGGGGCGTTCCCCGCGGCCCTGCTGCCCGGCGGCCCTGCTGCCCCGGCGGCCCCGCTCCCCCCCTCCCCCCCGCGGCCCCGTGAAAAGCAGGGCGTGGGGACGAGGGCTCGGGGCCTTCCCCGGCCCTAGGTCCTGGCAGCCCGGGCACCCCTGCTACCCCAGGCCCAGGCTCCGGCCCGCGGCCATCCGGGCCTGGGGTCTGGACAAAGCGTCCTGTGGCGTCCACGCCGCCCGCGGGGAGCGCGGCCACGGAGCTCAAGTCGGGACGGCGCCCCAGCCGGGGTTCGAGGCCCAGGACTGGCCAAAACCGAAATGAATGAAATTAGAAAAGCGCGGCGCGCCTGGGCCCGAGCTGCATGCGGCTGCGCGTTCCGCAGGCCCCAACCCAGGCCGAGCCCGAGCGGCCCCGGAGCCCCGCAGCTGCCCAAGTATAGGGGGCACCGAGCTGAGGTGAGCATCCCCCCCTACCCCCGGTCCCCGCTCCAGCCCGCCTCAGCTCTGCCCTGCACCTGGGACCTCCACCGCCTCCAGCAGGATGTCAGGGATCCTGGCCAGGCCCTGGCCGACCAGCTGCAGGCCGTGCTCCTGGGGCCTCAGGTGGTTCTGGATGAACCCCTCCAGCTCCCCCCCCCCCCCCCGGGCCAGCTCTCACACCTGGGACCCCCAGCTCCCCATGGCTCCTGCGGGCAGCAACTGTAGCGCAGCAGAGCTGGGACTACACACGGTCACTCAGGGCCCGGCCCTGCCCTCCGTGGTATGCCCAGCAGGGCCAGCGCGGGAAACTGAAACCGGGGCTGCAGCCTCCAGGAGCAGCTCTCCTGACCTCTTGTGCCTCTGTTTCCCCGCGTGTGAATGAGG
Organism: Dipodomys merriami; assembly: GCF_024711535.1. Classification (NCBI taxonomy): domain Eukaryota; kingdom Metazoa; phylum Chordata; class Mammalia; order Rodentia; family Heteromyidae; genus Dipodomys; species Dipodomys merriami. Next base: position 457,197 of record NW_027205605.1, read on the forward strand.
AGGAGTTTAGAGGAACAGGGCCGTCCCTCCCCTTCCCAAGGCCCAAGCAGCTCAGCCCCAGGGAGGGTGGCGAAGAGAGAGACTGGAGAGGGATGGGGCTTGGCCACTCAGCAGGGCAGAGGTCACAGCCAGCGCTCCCTCCTCCCTATGATGAGCCCAGGCCCCACAGGACTTGGGGTGAACTCTCCCCTCCCGCTGCCCCCCGACTCCACAGGGCGCAAAACAGGTCAGAAGGAAACAGACAGGAAACTTCTGTATCCCAAGTTGAGAAATGAAAGTCACAGAAGGCTGGAGGCTGGCCAGCTCTGCTCAGACGACCTAGAAGTCAGTGATTATAAAGCAGCATTTCTGTAGGAGTGGCTGGCGGTGGCGTGGAAGGGCCTGCCAGGGCGGGGATGGTTAATCTGTTTGTCAATGCAGGTCAAGTTCCAGGTCTTGATCTCAAAGTTCAGTATTTTAAAAGAAAAAGAACAATCCTCACAACCCTGAGATACAGGGACCCCCATTTCTAATGAATAGTCAAAGTGTGTCAGCCGGGTGTGGTGGCTCACACCTGGAATCCCAACTCAGGAGGTTAAGATCTGAGGCTCCAGGTTCAAAGCCAGCTAGGGCAGAAAAGTCTTGATGAGTCATACGCATGTGTGTGTACACACACACACAGAGTCAAGAAACAATATGCTATCTGCTGCTGTTTTTATTTGCTGTTACTGGTCCTTGGATGACACCGGAAGCTGTGGCAGAGGCCCGTCTCCCTGGTGGCCACGGGGCAGGGCCCTGGGCAGCTGGCTGAAATCACAGGAGGGTGCAGGCCCAGGCATCATCCTTCCCCTCCTGTGCGAGTATGCGACGGGCCACGGCGCTCTCCCTCTGTAATGAGGAACAGAGTCAGCGCAGGAAGCCCCTCCCCCCAGCTGGGAGCTGGGCGCCCCAGGGCCCTGAGGGGGTGGATGCGAGCCCCAGCTTTAGGAAGGGGGCAGCTGCCCTCAGCCCCTCCGGGGTGATCTGTGCAGGGACTTCCCCAATGTCTCCCCCACACACCTGTTTGCTTCCCCATAGGCCACACGGGGGTGCCTCACCCTGCACCCCTGCACGCTCTTGGGCCTTTCCTGAGCTGAGCGACCTGGCCCAGGTCATCCCCATTTGTCACACAGTAAGTGGGGACAGGACAGGACGCTATGGCCCTGGAGTGTGCTGACCTCGAGCCTCTGCCCCTCCACTCCTTAGCCAAGGGTCTCGGAAAGATGCTTCTCCTCTCTGGCTCTGTCTTCCTGACAGCAAACTCAGGGCTGGTCATGAGAGGATATTTTTGTGTGTGCACTAGCACTGGGATTTGAACTCAGGACCCTTGCAATCTTGATTGACTTTTCTACTCAAGGCTGGTGCTTTAGCATTTGAGCCATATCTCCACTCCTGGCTTTTTGGATTTTTGCTGGTTCGTTGGAGATAACTGGCACGTGGACTTTCCTGCCCCGGTTGGCTTTGAACCTTCATGATCAGATCTCAGCCTCCTGAGTAGCTGGGATTACAGGCGTGAGCCACCACACCCAGCGGTGACAATACAGAGTGGCCCTAATATTGCCCCCCTTAGTAGATGAGAGATGGACAGAGAGGTGAGGTGCTAGGAACTCTCAGACTGGGGCCCAAAGGCAGCGTGAAGTCAGGGTGACCCTTCCCAGCAGTCATTCCCTTGGCATCTGAGCCCGTGTGCAGGGGGGCAGGGCACGGACAGCAGGGAGGACTTGCGGGGGGGGGGGTGTCTCACCGGTACATCCCAGGAGTCCACCCAGGTCCCATCGAATGTCTTCACGCACGGGAAGTCCAGCCAGCATCTCGCCTTTCTTGCCAACCGACGCCAGCCCTCTGCTCCTCCACCCACGTTTCCCGTGGGGTCAGCTGGGTCCAGAATCACAGGCCTGCAGAGCGAGGAGGAGAGGGCCAGCCAGGCACTGGGTGCTGCCCAAGGTGTTGGGTGTTGCGGGGGGCATGGCCAGGGGTGTGGCCAGATGGGGGCATGGCCGGAGGCAGGGCTAGGCCCGGGTGTGGCCAGGGCGAGGCTAAGTGGGTGTGGCTGGAGGCGTGGCCAGAGCGAGGCTAGGTGGGGGCGTGGATGGGCGTGGTGTGATGGAGCTGGGGCGGGGCTCCCTGGGGTGCGTCCCCAGGCCTGACACCTTGCCCACGGCCTGGCAGGCAGGTCTGGGTACTAAAAGCCTCCATCTCCCTTTATTAGAGACGACCCTTGACCCGCGGTGACCATGCAGAGGCCGGTGCCTGGGACTTGAACTCAGGGCCTCCAGCTTTTGCTTAGGTTTTTCAATCAAGACTGGTGCCCTGCCACTTGAGCCACCTGTCTGCTTCCGGCTTTTTGTTGTTTAATTCGAGATCAGAGTGGCTCGGCTTTGTCTGTCCAGGCTGGCTTCTAACTGTGATCCCCAGATCTCAGCCTCCTGAGTAGCGAGGATGTCAGGCGTGAGCCACCAGCACAGGTGGTCATGTTGCCTTGTATTTGCCTTCGTTAGTCTTACCAGAAACTTCGATTGCCTAGGGACAATTTATTATGATTAATGATTCTTATTGTTGTTATTAATGATGGCTGTAGACACTGGGTTATTCTGCTGCAGTTCTAGCTGTCTTACTAGTTTCCTGTTGGGGTTTGGACCGTCTTTAGGAGCTGGAGACAAGCGATGGTTCCCACCCAGTGTGTGCAGGAGGGCACATCTGCAACTCCATTTGCATAAGGCCCCAGCAGCTCCCAGGGGCTTCCCTGGGGGGGGGTGCAAGGGGTGGGTGGGGCTCGGTCTGGGGGTTAGGAGGGTGCCAGCTACCTCTGTTTGCTGAGCTGCCCGGCCACGTAGCTAGAAATGAAGGGATCTTGCAAATCGTAGTACACATCCCAGCAGATGCAGAGATGCTCATGGTCCAGGACCAGTTCTAAGACGGTCTGGAACCCCTGGGCCGTGTTGAATTTGGTGCTGCTACTACCACATTCCCACGCGTGGACGGTCAGCAGCTCCAGGGCGTACTGTGGCGGCAGCGGCTTCCCCAGCTCCTCCTTACACTGCGGAGACCAAGAGCAGCCAGGAAAAAATACAGAGATGCTTAGCTTTTACTAAGTCCATTTCTTTCATAAGCAGGATGCAGCCTACTGTCACACACACACACACACACACACACACACACACACACACACACACACACACACACACACACACACACACACACACAGGGAATGTTCTGCTCCAGGGAAGGGGAGCTTGAGACCAAAGGGAATTAGAAGCCATTTGGCCAGTTAGACATTCCCCAGGTAAAAATGAGACTTGTCATTAACAACCCAACATTAGACATGGCCGAAGAGAAACTTAGTTAACTGAAAGGGATATCTGAGGAAATATTGGAAGAAGGCGTGGGAAGATTCTCTCTCCCTCCCCTCTTTATTTTTCCCTCTTACATCATCTTTCCCCGACCTTCCCTCTCCCCCTTCCTTCCTCTTCTTTCTCTTCTCTTCTATATACTTGTTTTTTCTTTTCTGTGTCATTCGTAGGGCTTGAACTTGGGGCCTGGGCACCCTCTCTTAGCTTTTTTACCCCAAGGCTGGTGCTCTACCACTTGAGCCACAGCTCCACTTTCTGGCTTTTTTGGCAATCGATTGGAGATGAACATCTCACAGACTCCTCACTGTGACCCTCAGGTCTCCGCCTCCTGAGTAGCTAGGATTACAGCTGTGGGCCACCGGCCCCTCTCCTTCTGTGTACTTGTGCTTGCCTTCCCTTCTCCCTCCTCCTCTTTCCTCCCTCCACCTCCTCTTCCTCCTCCTCTGCCTCCTGGTACAGGCAGGCTCATGGGGGGGGTCAACGGGGGGGGGGGACTTACCAGCTGGTACCAGTACTTGACGAGGCGGATGAGGCTCTTCACCTTGGTTGGGCGCTGCTTCAGGAAGTTCCTCTGCAGCTCCGTGAAGCAGGTGGAGAACTCGCCCTCTCTATGCCGGGCGGTGCACTCCTTGATGAGTCTGATGTAGATTTCGGGGTGGGGTTTGTAGTCATTGGTGACATGACCTGTTAGGACGAGATTCCTGACTTTAAGAGGGAGGATGGGCAGACTCTCAGACCAGGGGGCCCGGTGGGAAGAAAATCATATTTCATTATCTGATCATTATCTGTCATCTTGTGGCGGGTCATGTTTTGGGCAGCGACAGTGGCTCTGGAAGACAACAGAGTGGGAAGACGCCCGATCGCCATGACTCCCGTGACTGTGGCCGCGTAGACTGTAGCAACAGGAGCTCATCAGAATGACAGCACCGCTGGCTTAGGTATTTTCTGGACTATATATGTAAACAGTTTCCAATAGTAGAAGTTGAACCAGAGCTCAGTGCAGCTAGGCAAACTCCACTGCTCGGGCCAGGGCCCAGCCCTTCTTTTCTTGTCTGAAGACAAAGTCTTGCTAATTTTGCCTAGGCTAGTCTTGAACTTGTGATCTTCCTGTCTCTGTCTTCCCAAGTAGCAGGTAGTATTACATGGTATGCTGGGTTTTGCTTCACTTGTGTGTGTGTGTGTGTATATGTGTGTGTGTGTGAGAGAGAGAGAGAGAAAGAGACAGAGACAGAGAGACAGAAACAGAGACAGAGAGAGAGAACAGAGAGAGAGGCTGGGAGGGGAGAGAGGGAGTCAAGGGGCTTGAACTCTCTTAGCTTTTTTATTCAAAAGCTGGCACTCTACCACTTGAGCCACAGTTCCACGTCTAGCTTTTTGGTGGCTAATTGGATATAAGACTCTCATAGACTTTCCTGCACTGTCTGACTTTGAACCTCCATCCGTAGATTTCAGACTCCTGAGTAGCTAAGATTGCAGGCCTGAGCTACCAGCACCTGGCTCCTTATTTTTGGTGACCATGAAACTCCTGCACCCATAAGACCACCCAGCGTAAAATATCTTTTGGGAAGGTGTGTTTTTACAAAATCAAAAGCAAAGATAAAGCTCAGCTGACTGTGCCTTGATTTAAAAAACACGGGCATTGTGGGACTGGCTGACTGGAGCTTTTCCACACCAACTGGGCTGTGTGATGTCCACTTGGAATTTAAGTGGTTTTTTTTTTTCTTTTGGTTTTATTTGATCGCACTTGATCAAAACTACGTGGAACAAATCCATGAATGAGAGTCAACACCCACCGGCCGGGCGGGGTTTAACAGTAGCAGTTTTCTCTGAGACCAGAAGGTGGCGCTGTTTCCCTCAAAATTAACTATCACCTGAATTCCTTGCTTGTGGGTCCGCTTGGTTCTGGGGTGCCTTCAGGTACAATTGGGGAACTAAGGTGTTTCATGATGTACTGTTAGCCAGGTGTGCTGGCTCACACCTGTCATTGTAGCTACTCAGGAGGCTGAGATCTGAGGACTGCAGTTCAAAGCCAGCCCAGGCAGGAAAGTCCATGAAATTCTTATCTCCAATAAACCATCAGAAAACTGGAAGTGGCACTGTGGCTCAAGTGGTAGAGTGGTAGCCTTGAGCAAAAGAAGCTCAGGGACAGTGCCCAGGCCTTGAGTTCAAGCCCCAGGACTGGTAGAAAGAAAGAAAGAAAGAAAGAAAGAAAGAAAGAAAGAAAGAAAGAAAGAAAGAAAGAAAGAAAGAAAGAAGAAATGTCTCTGGCTCTAGACTGTACCAATTTGCCACCTACTGCCCCTCCCGAATCTGCGGAGGGAGGCCAGCCTGTAGGGTTGGCTGCTTACCCAGGGTGTCGAAGGCCGGCAGGACGTCAAACTCTATCTGCTCCTGAAGCCTAGAGGAGCTCAGCACGAAGCTGAGCGCTCGGGGGTTGGCCCAGGAGTGACTCTGGAACTCAAACTCCACACCCAGCCATTTCTCCCTTTGACATGCTATCAGCTGTGTCCTGATCTCGGCGATGAATTCTCCCCGGCGTGTCAGCTGATCCTCAAAACTGGTGAGACTGGTGAGGAAGACGACCAGGTCGGCGTCAGAGCGGCCCCTGAGGGAGGTGCCTTTGCCCGAGGACCCGCCCTGCAGGAAGAAGACACCGCAGCGAGGTGATGCCTAAGTAAAGCGCTCGGAGACTAAGTAAAGCGCTCGGAGAGATCACTAACATTCTCACGCACTAGCCACTGTTCAGAAGCTGCCACGAAACATTTCCTCCATGGTGCTGGGCACAGGGGCTCAAGCCTGTGAATGTGTCTGAGAGACACACCCATGCTTCATGCTTGCTGGGCAAGCGCTCTACCACGAAGCCACCTTCCCAGCCCTTCCTGGGAATTCTTGTCCCCCACCCCAGTCAGGTGGAAGCGAGCTTACCTTCACCACCTTGGACACCCGCACGGGGGAGGTGGTGTTCTGGAAACATCTTTCCTTCAGGAAATCGCAGATAATGTTGACAGCTTCTTTGATCTCCTTTCGGAATGTTGTGTTTGGCAGGAGATGGTTCTCGATGAATCTGTCTAGGTCCCTGGCGGAGGTGTTTCGGAGGTCCATTTCAATTCTCGGCTGGGCTGTGAGAGCGGTTGGCAGCGCTGTTCTGGGCACCTGTTTGCTGCTTCTCTTCTTCTAGCTGCTGGGGCTGGGCGGGGTCGGGCTCTGGGTTTCGTTTCCTGGGGAGGGTGGAGCAAAGGACCCAGCTTCCTGATTATTATACTGCCTCTGGGGCTGGCTCAGTCACCCCAAATTCCCTCCTGCCTCAAGCCACCAGCCCCACCTTTGTGTGGACTGTCACCCCCAGATGGTGCTTTTCAAGAGAAATCACACTTTTGAGTTTCCTCATATTGTACATTGAGTAGAATGACTGCATTTCGGTGGGCCAGGGGCTGCAGAGCAAGTGTACACTTTCAGGACCTGACTGCTGGGATTTTAACCTCTGTGTACAAGTACTTAATAAAAATAAACTTTGGTAATCTCTTGTGAATTTTTTAAATTAGAAATTGCATCACATGGCGGGCACCGGTGGCTCACGCCTGTCATCCTAACTACTCAGGAGGCTGAGATCTGAGGATCACCGTTCAAAGCCAGCCTGGTCAGGAAACTCCATGAGACTCTGATCTCCAATAAACCACTAGTAAGCCGGAAGTGGTGCTGTGGTTCATGCGGTAGAGCGCTTGCCTTGGGCTGAAGAGCATAGGGACAGCGCCCAGGCCCAGAGTTCAAGCCCCACGACCGACAAAAAAAAAAAGAATCGCTGAGAGAGATTACAAGGCCCAGAGTTCAAGTCCCAGAACTGGCAGAACTGGCACACACTTACGTAACTGTGAGGAAAATGGAGAAGAAAGGACACACCGGACTCAACCTGGACAGGCAAGGCTGTTTACTGAGACACCACGAGGGGCGGCAACGCTCTGGCGGGAACAGAGGTTGTGCAAAAGAGTAAGGCCAGGGTTAGGCCTGTATCAGGCCAAACAAGGCAGCAGGTCTTTTCAGGAAGTGGGGGCCTCGTGGTTAAACCTGGCTGGGGGGGGGGTGTGAGAGGGTGAGAATGGTCCTTCAGTAACTGTAACTCAACAAGAAACATTAAAAACGAGAGAAATGCAGGCAAACATCATCCGTCGCTAGAGAGCCAGGTAAGGTGGTACCTGCCTGTAATCCCAGCCCTCTGGAGGCTGGAGGCGGGAGGATGGCAAGTGCAAGGCTGGAGGCAGACCCGGTCTCACAAATCATAAATCACCGCAGAAGAGCCAGACCAGGAACCTCTGCAAGACCCAGGAAACAACTGGAGAAAATCTGGTTCTTTCCAGGTTGTGACCCCATGTCCTTCAAGAAAGGGAAACAGGAAACTATACTAACTATACGGGCGGCTGGTCCTTGTTTGCTTGGGTCAGGGGCCCGTCGGGTCCCGAGCATTTCCTCTGAACCCCACCCCTCCACACCCCAGGCAGCACCAGCCCTGGCAGGGCCTGGCCCATTCTACCTCTAAACATTCCCTCTCAGCACATCGGGCCGGGGCCCAGCAGGCCTGACCGCCCTGGGGAGGGTGAACTCCCTGAGTTTCAGAGGCCACGTGCCTACTCAGATCCATGGGGCGTGCACCGGGCACACGGGGCCCTGCCAGGCCCCTCCCTTCTCCCTGGCCTTGGCGGGCAGAAGACCAGACCCCCAAATGCTGCTCCTTGGAATGCGCGTGGCCAGCCGGGGTGGGATGCGGCCAGCCGCCGCCCTCCCTGCTGAGCCGGGACCTCACGGGTCTTTCTGCCCTGTCACCCCCTCTCCCACTTTCTGTCCCAGTGTCCCAGAGACGTTTCCTAGAGCACCCGAATGACACTCCTCAGAAAGCTCTGGGAAGCACTTACTGCTGTTCCGTTTTCAGGAGGAGGAAACCGAGTTTGCAAGAGGCTGCGAAGCTGGGGGGGGGGTGCAGTTCAACTCCCTAATTAACACGGGTGCCCAGCTGCCTTGAGCAGAGGCCTGTGAGCCGGGAACAGGCAGGACCCCCTCATGCCAGCCCCGCGGCTCTGGGCACTCCTGACAGGACCGCCACAGCAGCTGCCCAGCTCCACCCACTGCTCCAAACAGCTGATCCCAGATCTACAGCATGACCCCGGGTGACCTCCAGATGACCTTGTGTTTCCACCAAGGCCAAAGGGGGAGGCTTTCCCCAGTGGCCTAGCCACCAAGCTTAGCCTGTGATTGGTCAAACATCCATGCAAATAAAGGACATAATTGGTCAAAACACAGTCTTTCATGTAAGTAAGGGACAGCTATGATGGTAGCAAGACCCTTCATTTACAGGAGGGACGGTGCCATGATTGGTGCAAACACAGTCCTTCATTTGCATGATGGACATGATTGGTCAGACACAGTCTTTTATTTGAATAAAGGACAGCTGTGGTCAAACATAGTCCTTCATTTGTATAGTCGGCTATGATTGGTGCAGACACCCTGGCCACACCCCCTTTCTATGTAAGCAGGTTGTTTAGCTCACTTTTGGAGTGTGCTGAGAGACTTCCTGCTGTGCTTCTCTGGTGTCACACCAGATCCAGTGATGTTTTCTCTAGGACTTTGCTGAGTGTTCAGAGCCACAAGTCCCTGGCTCCTAAAGCCGGGAGCGATGGGCCCCTGGCTGGCAGGGTTTGGCGCTGTGAGCCTCTGGGTGTGCCAGTCCAGCCTGGAGGCCTCGGGCACCCGAGGGCCAGGACTGCCAGCCCTAGAAGGGTGCCATGGCCACGGGCCTGTGTGTCCTGTGCAGGGAGAGCACGAGGGCCTCTCAGCTGGTGGGTGACAGGATTAAAGCAATCAGGAGGCTGGTGTGACTTGGGGACAGGGTCTTTCTTGGCACACTACGTTGCCTCTAGCAGAATGTTTTATTTCAATGGCGACAAAGCACAGGATTAGCCGGCACTCATGGAAACTTCCCTCCGCCACTCTGAGCCGGCCAGGCCTCCAGCCCACGCTAGGAAGGACGTCAACTCCCTTCAGAATGGAATCTAGGTTTCTTTAACGGTGTGCGGAGGATCCGGGGCCGCTCATGGGCACTGTAGAAAGAAGCTGTAGGGACCAGTCATGTCTGCCGGCCTCGCAGGGAGAGCGGCACGTGTTTGGACAGGCATCTGCAGCCCGGGCTGGCCGCACCACCTAGTGGTACAGGAAAATGGATCCTCCTGAGGGGAGTTTTCAGTCATTGTAGAGGAGATAGTTCAGACAGACACCTGGCCCCGAGGGTTTAACCACATTTGTGGGCAGAACTTGGCGGTTTGGAAATCCAGGTGATGCTCAAAGGCCTCCTACAGGAGAGCGGGGTCCTGGTCCGAGGTGGGCGTCTCCCACACTACCCCAGCCCACCTGCCCAGGCCTGAGACGCACCCAGCCACCCTGCTTCCTCCTCAGGAGCCTCCGTCCTGGCCCAGGCAGAGCTAATGGAAGCCAGACAGGAAAAGAGACAGACCCCGCAGGTTTCCTACTTTATTTTTGGCTACATCGTCACTGGTGGCGGTCCTTTGCGCATGCACACAGGAAAGGGAGTAGATTCGCCCTGGGAGGGGGTGGACAGAGGACCAGCTGGGCGTGTCCGGAGATCAGGAGTGCCGTGAGCTTGCTGCATGCTGATGCCAGCGCCAGGCCCGGTGACACCGCAGCATGCTTTCTCTGAAGGGGAACCCTGGGCTGAGTGGAGCTGCAGGGACCCAAGCCCAAGGTCAGGATCAAGGTCAGGAGGGAAGACGGTGACCACCTGGAGGCAGGCGGAGAGCTTGGTACTTAGAAAGAGCCCTCCCGTAACGTGTACGGGAACTGCGGGTGAGGGGCTTTGGAAGATGGGGGTTTGGGACGCGGGTTAGAGAGCTGGTCTGCTGGCCCCCGTGGGGAGAGCACGAGGGGGCGGGGTGACCCTCAAAGGTGGAGGAACCAGGCTTTTCTCACGGGGCAGCCACGATTGCCTGAAGCCAGCCTCCCATGAAGAATGGCCGCCTGGATCGGGGATGAGCAAAAGCCCTGGGCAGCGCCTGTCCTTGAGTTCTCGTGTCTAATGATTCGATGGGACGGTGGGAAAGAGACGGAGGCTGTGGTTCTGCGTGAGCGACGGGAGAGAGTTGAGGAAACAGAGTGGAAGAGCTTTGTGCGCTGAACCCAGAGCAGGGAGCGGAGAGCTGGCGTCCTCTCTCTGGCCTGCGCCAGGCCTCCCGCACTCTCCTGGAAGGCCGGGCTGGCGCCGCTCCTCTATGGGGCTCCAGGGGTGCCGCCATGGTCCCGGGCTGCGCCCACAGACGTGCCAGCAGCGTAAGTGGGTGCCCTGGGGGGTGGGGGCCCCGAGGGACTCAGGGCTCATTACCCTGAGTTTCTCCCAGTTTGCTGGCTGAGGCGGCTGGAGGCCGGGGTTGATCTTCTTGCTTGTTTGCTATGTTGCCCCCTTAGAAATGAGAAAGGAGGAGGCCAATGGTGTGGCAGGGACTACAGGTAAGAGGAGAGAGGGGAGAGGCTGGGCGGGAGGAGCTCACTCCGGGGAGGGGACAGGAGAGGGGGGCAGAGGAGACAGGAGATGATGGAAGCCGGCGTTGGTGGCTCACGCCTGTCATCCCAGCTACTCAGGAGGCTGAGAGCTGGGGATCACGGTTCAAAGCCAGCCTGGGCAGGAAGGCCCATGAGACTCTTGTCTCCAATAAAAACCACTAGAAAAGTGGAAGTGGCGCTGTGGCTCAAGCAGTAGAGCGCTCACCTTGAGCTGAAGAGCTGAGGGACAGCGCCCAGGCCCAGAGTTCAAGCTCCACGACCAACAAACCACAACAAACCCAAACAAAAAAACAACAACAAAAAAAGAAGATGATGGAGCAGATTGAGAATGTCTGGTGCTCTGGGGGGGGGGGGGGGAGGGGGAAGGTACCTGGAAATGGAGGCAGCCCTCCTGGCCACTGGGGGTGTGATTCGGAGGGACGCATGTTCCATCTCTGCCCTCTGTCCCCACTGCCCCCCCCCCCCAGGATACAGGGAACAGACTGTGTGTGTGTGTGTGTGTGTGTGTGTGTGTGTGTGTGTGTGTGAGAGAGAGAGAGAGAGAGAGAGAGAGAGAGAGAGAGAGAGTCAAGGCCAGGAGGGTCTAAAAACAGTCCCAAATGGTGAAGAACCTGTCATTTACCACCCGGGAAGCCCGGTGCTGCGAACCACCTCTTTGTAAACATCTCCCCCTCCGGATCCCTTCTGCCTCACCCCGGGGGACCAGAGAGGGGCAGCGCTCAGAGCCCCAGCATCGGGAGCGGAGGTCTTTGGCAACGGTGTCCAAGGTGAGGGAGGCCTCAAAAGCAGGCTGGGGAGGGGGGGTTCAGCCAGGGACAAGGGGGGGGGGCACAGAAAAGAGACCAGAGTGCAGTGGCGCTGGGCTGGCTGGGTGGGTGGAGGTGGGGCGGGGCGGGGACAGCGGGGGGCGCGACGTGCTAGTCGCTGGACACGTGGTTCTCGTTCTGTAGCTGGTGCCAGCGCTCGATCTTCTTGTCCTTGTTTTTCAGACACTCGTACCAGTGTTTCAAGCGCTCGCCCTTGGCTGAGATCCCCAGCTGGCAGCCTCCTGGGGGAGGCGGGAGAGAGGAGCAGGTGGTTAGCTCAGAGGGACACAAGGACACTTGTTCTAGTCGGCGGGAAAATGGCCACCCAGCAGCAGGGCTGGGGGGTCCCTGGTCCTCCGGGGGCTGTGGTGACTGCTGCTCACGGTGCCCACCATGCCCCGCCCCTGCCCTCCCCTCCCCTCCTGCGTCACAGCCTCAGAAGACTTTCTAGAAACCCTCGCCCTGCACCCACCCGTCCGGAAGTCCTCGTGGACTTCCAAGTGCTGTCCCTGTCTGTCACCCCTGCTGGGCCCAGCTGGGCGTGGGGACGGGGAGCAGACCCCACCATCTGCAGGCCACTCACCGATGTAATCGTTGGACTTGCCGATGTCGTAGTCCCAGACCGAGATGTCCAGTGACTTCTTGGCCAGGTCGCTGTGTTTGATGTCATAGAAAAACTCCTGGGTGCAGTGCCGGGGGGGGGGGGTAATGAGCGGGAGGTCAGTGGCTGGGGCTGGGCAGCGGTGGGCATGGGATTCCTTCCCCGCCGAGCCCAGACCCCTGCTCCATAGCAGGGGACCCCGTTACAGATTCAGGTCACTGCAGGTCTCCCGGGCCTGCCTGCCCCCGCCCCCCCCCCCCCAGCTCCTCAAGGACCCTGGAACTCTGCCCCTCCCTCCTGATAACGGCTTCAGAAACGGGGTACATTGAATACTTCATCTGATTTTTAAATAAAAAAAACCATTGTTCTTATATACGTGATGTACAAAGGAACAATCTGATCTTTAAGAAAGTAATGTTGCTGGGCGCCAGTGGCTCACGCCTGTAATCCTAGCTACTCAGGAGGCTGAGATCTGAGGATCGTGGTTCAAAACCAGCCCAAGCAGGAAAGACCGTGAGACTCCTGTCTCCAATAAACTACTAGGAAACCGGAAGTGGCGCTGTGGCTCAAGTGGTAGAGCGCTTGCCTTGAGTTGAAGAGCTGAGGGACAGCACTAAGGCCCAGAGTTCAAGCCCCATGACCCACAAGAAAAAAAAAAAAGAAGAAGAAAGTAATTGTTGGGCTTAATTATAAAACTCACTCGTGTTCATTGTTAAAACAAATAAAAATAAAGAGGCCAAAAAGTATCCACCCATAACGCAGCTCCTCGAGGCCAGGGTGTACCTGTGTGTGGCCACGCTTTTTGCCAGTCCTGGGGCTTGAACTCAGGGCTTGGGTGCTGTCCTTGAGCTTCTTTTGCTTAAGACTAGCGCTCTACCACTTGAGCCCCAGCACCACTTCTGACTTTTTCTGTGTATGTGGTACTGGGGAATCAAACCTAGTGCTTCATGCATGCTAGGTGAGCACTCTACCACTGAGCCACATCCCCAGCCCAGTGGGTGGATACTTTATAAAACAAAATACCACTGAATGCACCACATGGCGGCTTCGCTCTTCCCTTTATAACACTGGTAGAAATCAGCCAAGCGTGCAGGCTTCTGCTCCCTCACTGGCTGCATGCGGGGCTGGACCCTCACAGCTCAGGGTTCAGGTTGTTTTCAGTTTCCCACTGCCACAATGCTACCCCCAAACAGCACCCCAGCAGCTCAATCATACGTCCACCTGTCCACAGTGATTTATTTTAGATCCTTTCCAAGCTCGGGGTTTCTGAGCTGGAAGTAGTTTAAGATGGAGTGGGTGGTGGGTTGTTTGTGCGCCACAAGGAAGTGGAGCATCGGCTGGGTACCGCGAGGCATGCCTGTAATCTCATCTCTTCAGGAGGTGGAGGTAGGAGGATGGGAGTCAGAGGGTGGTGCCGGCAAAACACGCAAAAGGGCTTAAATATATACACGCATGCGCATGTGTGCGCATGTATGAACGTGTGTATGTAACACACAGACACGGGCAACATTGTTCTTTCCTTCAGGAGAAAAGCGGGCGTTGCAGGCCGGGGGGGAGGCGGCTTTTGCTTGCTTCTTTGAGACAGGCTCTCTGTGTAGCCCAAGCTGGCCGGGAACTTGGGCCTGCCGATCTCAGCCTCCCGCGTGCCGAGATCACAGTCACGCTCAGCTAGAGGGGGTTTGATGGGTACCTTTGGGTACCTTATGAAGCTGCAAATATGTAACTCTCATCTACTCCCCCAATAAGTGGAGCTGTGTAGGCTGTGCAGGTTTTGGGGTGTTTGGGCAAACCTTCCGGGCATGCGCACCCATGCCCCATGCGCCCCACGCTGAGCACCAACGTGGTAAAGTTTCTTATTTATGACTCATTGAGTTTCAGGAGAGAGTAGAGCCAATGGCGGGGACCATTACCCAACATCTCGCCCCTGGCAATCTTCCCGGAGCCCGACAGAGCGCGGAGCAGCCTCACCTCATTAAATTCGGGGTTCAGGGTTTTCTTCTTGATCTGAGTCTTGTGCTTGGCTTTCTTCCCCATGTCGGGTTTCAGCCACCTGGAAGGGGACAGGAGGGCGGCCGGGGGGTGAAGCAGGAGGAGAGAGCCCAGCACCCCACACGCCGAGCCGCAGGGCTGTGGAGCGCAAGCCCACCGCAAGGAAATGGCCACAGCATGGACCTGGTGCCAGAGCGGCCACTTCATACCCAGAAACGAGGGCCCAGAGGGACGGAGGCCCAGCGACGGAGGGCCGTGTCCCAGGCCCACAGCTCGGAGCCACGCCCAGCAGCCGTCTGTGCTCTGAGTGCCCCTTCCTCTGCTCCTTAGTCTCCTTCCTTGCCCAGGGCTTGCACATACAGACTCCTTTATCTAGAAGGCTCTTCCCCAGTGTGGGCACGATACCTGGTACATGTCAGGTACTGAGTTAAGTGTTTTCAGGGTGAAAACACCCTGAGACAAGGGTGGACAAAGGCAAATGCTCACTTTTGGAATGTCCACATAACACTCCTATTTGCCAATAGGGTGTCTCTGTTAGGAAGTGTTTTGCAGTAAAGTAAACAAAATGCACTTAAGCTACTCAGGGTTGGGGTGTTTAGATTCTGACTTGGGCTGCCACTGGCTGAACAGTTTTGAATGTGCCTCAGTTTCCTGATCTGTAAGAGGGCAAGCTTTTTTTATTTACAGAACTGATTTTGAAGGTGTATGTGTGTGTGTGTGTGTGTGTGTGTGTGTGTGTGTGTGTTACTGGGCTTGAGCCAAGGGCCTTGTACATGCAAGGCAAGCTCTCTACCACTGAGACACATCCCCAGTTTTTGCCTTTTTTTGTTTTTTTAAAGAAGAGCTGAAGGAGCCAAATACCTGCTGGGACAGGGACTAACAGGGGCGTGGCTTCTGCTGGGCTGGATGGATGGGGCGTGGCCTCTGCTGGGCTGGGTGGGTAGGGGGCGTGGCCTCGGCTGGGATGGATGGGGGCGTGGCCTCTGCTGGGATGGGTGGGTAGGAGGCGTGGCCTCTGCTGGGCTGGGTGGGTAGGGGGCGTGGCATCTGCTGGGATGGCTGGATGGAGGCGTGGCCTCTGCTGGGCTGGGTGGGTAGGGGGCGTGGCCTCTGCTGGGCTGGGTGGGTAGGGGGCGTGGCATCTGCTGGGATGGCTGGATGGAGGCGTGGCCTCTGCTGGGCTGGGTGGGTAGGGGGCGTGGCCTCTGCTGGGATGGATGGAGGCGTGGCCTCTGCTGGGCTGGGTGGGTAGGGGGCGTGGCCTCTGCTGGGATGGATGGATGGGGGCGTGGCCTCTGCTGGGCTGGGTGGGTAGGGGGCGTGGCCTCTGCTGGGATGGATGGATGGAGGCGTGGCCTCTGCTGGGCTGGGTGGGTAGGGGGCGTGGCCTCTGCTGGGATGGATGGAGGTGTGGCCTCTGCTGGGCTGGGTGGGTAGGGGGCGTGGGCTCTGCTGGGATGGATGGAGGCGTGGCCTCTGCTGGGCTGGGTGGGTAGGGGGCGTGGCCTCTGCTGGGATGGATGGATGGGGGCGTGGCCTCTGCTGGGCTGGGTGGATGGACGCGTGGCCTCTGCTGGGATGGGTGGATGGGGGCATGGCCTCTGCTGGGCTGGGTGGGTAGGGGGCGTGGCCTCTGCTGGGCTGGGTGGGTAGGGGGCGTAGCCTCTGCTGGATGGATGGGGGCGTGGCCTCTGCTGGGATGGGTGGATGGGGGCGTGGCCTCTGCTGGGATGGGTGGGTAGGAGGCGTGGCCTCTGCTGGGATGGGTGGGTAGGAGGCATGGCCTCTGCTGGGATGGGTGGATGGGGGCGTGGCCTCTTCTGGGCTGGGTGGGTAGGGGGCGTGGCCTCTGCTGGGCTGGGTGGGTAGGAGGCGTGGCCTCTGCTGGGATGGGTGGATGGGGGCGTGGCCTCTTCTGGGCTGGGTGGGTAGGGGGCGTGGCCTCTTTACTGAGATGGATGGATGGAGTATGGCCTCTTTTCTCTCCAGGACTGAGATTTGCTGTTAATGCAGCTCTCTAAGGCCAGGGTCTGAGTGGTTACAGGATGAGCCCGGACAAAGCCAGATTGCTCCCTGGTGCTGGGGTTCTGAGATGCTGGCGGGGGCACACAGCCGACTCCCTGGGGTATACATAGTATATCATGCCAACCGCTCCCGTCCAGAGCTCTGCATGTGTCATGTGACACACGGGCCTGATGCCCAAGGTGTCACCCCGCTTCACTGTGCTGCCCTGGGCAGGCTCCTTCCCTCCCTGGCCTCTGTGTGCGAGGACTTGGGGGTCAGCCCCCTGGTCCTCCAGTTCATGGAGCCTGGGCCCCAGCTGCGGACTCACAGCTTGACGAACGGGTCTGAGTAGCCGTTGGCGTCCATGGCGGCCAGGTGCACGCAGCGCACGATGCCCACGATGAGGCCGCCCTGCTGCGTGCTGTACATCAGAGACACCAGGATCTTCCCGCGCTCCTCCACATCCCCCAGGCGCTCCACCTGCTGCGGGGAGGGGAACAGGGTGTGTGGACCCGGGGCAGGGATGCGACCAGCGCAGGATCAGCACCATGGACAGCAGCCACCTGGCGGGCCTCTGCATTGACCAGAGGGTGAGAGAACGCTCCAGCCAGCCCCAGGTCCGGCGGCCCAGACCCTCTGCTTTCAGACAGGCGTGGGTGGAGCTTTGCCCTGGCTCTGATCTGTGGCTTTCCCTGGCAGATGGCCCCGAGGTGTAGAGCAAGCTGGAAGCACCCAGCTGGAAGAGCCCGAGCCTGCCGGGGGCCATGGAGGGAGGAGGGGCCGCTGCTGCGGTGCGGCAGGTGGGCAGCTGTGGGGGAGGGGGTCTCGGACGAGGGGAGGGAGGCCAGCGCCCTCCGGAGCAGCTCGGGCCTCCTCCCCTCGGTGCTTACCTCCTCCTCATAGAGGGCCATGCCGCGGGCTGAGCCGGTGGTCCCTGCTCGCTTCATCTTGAGGAAGGAGACAGAAAGATAGTCAAGGTTGGCATGGAATGAACCGGAACCAGCCATGCCCTGTGGGACAGAAGCCCCTACCCATCTGACCCCCTTCATGTCCTGGCTGGCACGATGGATAGACCCAGGAGCCACTGATCCGGGCAGACCCCAGACCATTGTCCTGCCCACCTACGGCCCCAGGGCGGCCCTCGATGGCTGCGCGCTGCGACTCTCCTTCCTGTGTCTCTCCCTTTACTGAGCGACAGAGGCAGGACCCCGCCCTTCACCCCGAGGCTGCCCTGGGGGATGCTGGCCCCCGGTCAGTGCTCAGAGACCGCGGCCTCGGCCCCCGGGGGGCCACCCCAGCCATGCGGGCACCCCACGTTCCTCCCCGAGATAAGGCATCTCAGGGAGCCCTCTGCAAAGCGACGTTGGAAAAGCTCTGCTGGTGACATGCTCCTGAAAACTGGAATTAGTCTTTGTTCTTTCTCAGGGGTCGATGCCACGTCCTGGCCCGCAAGCCATGGGGGGGGGTGTCCCCACAATCGCTGCCACTCACGCTCTGTCCTGGTGATTCTCACACAGCCACCCCTTACACACGTGCACACAGTCATGCACACACGCACACTCCTAGGGGTTCAGTCCTTGGCCCAGGCCTGGAGTGAGAAGAACATGCCAATGGGACTTTAGGCCCAGATGTGTTCAGAAAAGTGATGGGCCGAGGGGAGCAGCCCTGGTGCTTAGGAGCCACGCCCCGTCCCCTGGGACATGGCCACCGCCGTGTTCAGTTGCCCCTCAGAGCTGCCCCGGTGCCGACCTGGGGGAGGGCAGCAGCTCCCGCCCCGTGGGACCTCGAGGGGGACACTCACAGGGATCACCCGCTCCAGGCAGATGTTGAAATTCTTTCTCTGGTTGGGCTTCAGTTTCTTGAGTGAGAATCGGGTCTCCCCGATGAACTCATTGTGGCCAAACTTGTCCTCATCACACACCGAGATCCTGAGGTAGGCGGGAAGGAAAGTAGCAAACACTGAGCTCCTACTGTGTGTGGAGAGCTCCCACTGTGTGCTGGAGTCCCGCTGTGAGCCACAGCTCCTGTGTGCCCGGAGCTCCCACTGTGTGCCAGAGCACCCACTGTGTGCCAGAGCACCCACTCTGTGCCAGGAGCACCCACTGTGTGCCAGGAGCTCCCACTGTGTGCCAGAGCACCCACTGTGTGCCAGGAGCTCCCACTGTGTGCCAGAGCACCCACTGTGTGCCAGAGCTCCCACTGTGTGCCAGAGCACCCACTGTGTGCCAGGAGCTCCCACTGTGTGCCAGGAGTTCCCACTGTGTGCCAGGAGCTCCCACTGTGTGCCAGAGCACCCACCGTGTGCCAGAGCACCCACCGTGTGCCAGAGCACCCACCGTGTGCCAGGAGCTCCCACCGTGTGCCAGAGCACCCACTGTGTGCCAGGAGCTCCCACTGTGTGCCAGAGCACCCACTGTGTGCCAGGAGCTCCCACTGTGTGCCAGGAGCTCCCACTGTGTGCCAGAGCACCCACTGT
The DNA here is from genome assembly GCF_024711535.1 of Dipodomys merriami. Classification (NCBI taxonomy): domain Eukaryota; kingdom Metazoa; phylum Chordata; class Mammalia; order Rodentia; family Heteromyidae; genus Dipodomys; species Dipodomys merriami. The sequence goes on from NW_027205605.1 coordinate 475,998, forward strand.
GTGCCAGGAGCTCCCACTGTGTGCCAGAGCACCCACTGTGTGCCAGGAGCTCCCACTGTTTGCCAGGAGCTCCCACTGTGTGCCAGGAGCTCCCACTGTTTGCCTGGAGCTCCCACTGTGTGCCAGGAGTTCCCACTGTGTGCCAGGAGCACCCACTGTGTGCCAGAGCACCCACTGTGTGCCAGGAGCTCCCACTGTGTGCCAGAGCACCCACTGTGTGCCAGGAGTTCCCACTGTGTGCCAGGAGCTCCCACTGTGTGCCAGGAGTTCCCACTGTGTGCCAGAGCACCCACTGTGTGCCAGAGCACCCACTGTGTGCCAAGAGCTCCCACTGTGTGCCAGAGCACCCACTGTGTGCCAGGAGCTCCCACTGTGTGCCAGGAGCTCCCACTGTGTGCCAGGAGTTCCCACTGTGTGCCAGAGCACCCACTGTGTGCCAGGAGCTCCCACTGTGTGCCAGGAGCTCCCACTGTGTGCCAGGAGTTCCCACTGTGTGCCAGAGCACCCACTGTGTGCCAGGAGCTCCCACTGTGTGCCAGGAGCTCCCACTGTGTGCCAGGAGTTCCCACTGTGTGCCAGAGCACCCACTGTGTGCCAGGAGCACCCACTGTGTGCCAGGAGCTCCCACTGTGTGCCAGGAGCTCCCACTGTGTGCTGGGATCTTGCACAGCACTGGAAGAATGTGGTGTGTGTAGGAATGAGGCACTGCCATCCTGTCAGACTGCAGCCCTGCTGCTGCTCTTTCTCTTAATGGCTTCCCAGTAACCACTCCCTAGGTCCCTGGCTGCCCGGGGTCACAGCCTGCACGTGACCTTCACATTAATGGAACTAAGCAGTATATATCTTTAATGTTTTCTAACCTTATTTTGAAACAGGGTCTCAGATCCAAATCCCCCTGCCCTGCCTTCTGAGTGCTGGGATTACAGGCGTGCCTCTTTTATGTGTGGCTTCTTTTACTGCACATTCTTTCTGCAAGACAGCCACATGCGGCTGGCGTCTGCACTAAGGGATGCAACTAACCACGAATGGAAACTATTTGAAATAAACATCGCACTGCGCCAAACACGTATGGCCTTTCCTCATCAAAATCCCCTCAACAGTGTTAGCCTGGCTCTTCACACGCCAGTTATACTGCAGCAGGGGAAAAGTATATGGAGACACGGGCAGACTCCATGCAAACAGTGCGCAGATTTACAGAGGGACTTGGTACCCCAGGGATCCTGAAGGCAATCCCCACGGACACAAAAGCTTGGGTGAGTGTGTGTGTGTGTGTGTGTGTGTGTGTGTGTGTGTGTGTGTGTGTGTGTGTGTGTGTCAGTGCTGGGGCTTGAACTCAGGACCTGGGCGCTGTCCCTGAGCTGGGTCACTCAAGGCTAGTGCTCTACCACTTGAGCCATAGTGCCATGTCCAGCTATTTGCTGATTAGTTGGAGAGAAGAGTCTCACAGACTTTCCTGACTTTGAATCTTGATTCTCCGATCTCGGCCTAGTAAGTGGCTAGGATGACAGGCGTGAGCCATGGGTGCCTGGCTTTAGAAATACTTTGGTTTTGTAAAGGTGAAAAGGAAAATGGAGCTATGCAGAGGCTGTTTTAAAGCGTGGCCCTGGGAGGCTGGGTGTGGGGGTGGGGGGCCTGGGCCCCTCCCCCTGCCTGTCCCCCCTCCCCTCCCCCCCTCCCCCCCCCCTCCCCCAGTAACCCAGCAGGCACCTGAGCGTCTTCCGCTGCATGTCCTCATCGGTGATGCCGTGGTACACCAGGGTCTCGTTCCAGACCGGGTTCCGTGTGTTCCGTAGGGTCTTCGTCCGGAGCTTGTTGGACTACAGCCCGGAGAAATGAACAGACAGACAGAAGCCTGCTTCAGCGTGGCAGGCTCTGAATCCCATCCTAGAGGGCATGTGGGTGGGGGCGCTGCCCTGTGGGGGTGTCCAGGGCCTCGGGGCTCCCCAATGCACGCACCCAGGGATGGCATCCTGCAGGGGGTGACAGCCCTCAGCACCCCATCCCCAAGCTGTCCTGTGGGGACAGAAAGCAGATTCCTTCTCCCCCCCCCACGCCCCCCGTGACATGCTCCCTGAGTCTGTGAAGTCTCCTGTGTTGCCCTGGAGGGAGGCAAAATCCTTTCATTTTGTTCCAAGAGAGAAGGCTGACAGGCCATCATACACAGACAGGCGGCCTGGTGGTGGGCCTAACTCATACTAGTGTGTAAATGACTCCACTGGGCTGAACCGGATGCAGGGGTGTGGAGGGGTGGATCTTGTGGCAGTAGATGGTATGGGGCGGGGTGTGTGTGTGTGTGGAGGGGCCTGATTAAGGACAGGTGAGGGATCATCTTTAGTGAAGAGACAATGAGGCTGGGTGTGTGAGTGCATGTGTGTGTGCGCACGTATACACGTGTGCATGCCGTGTGCAGTCTCTGTCTTCCCAGGCATCGGACGCCTGCAGGTATATTCCCAAAAAAACTGCTGCCCTCCATGTTGTCAGCACAATGAAGCAGCACACACCCCAGGAGGGCGGTGTGCGCCCGGCCCGCTGCCCTGTGGCTGCTCAGGCCAGACAGCAGGCCCCGGAGGTGAGCGGGAGCCGCTGGAGGCCGGAGCACAGGGCGGGGGCAGCGGCCTGGACCCGCCCTGGCCCAGCCCCGGACCCCGGCCCATGCCCCGGACCCCGGCCCGTGCCCAGGACCCCGGCCCATGCCCAGTGCGGTCCTCTGCTTGGCCCCCTGGATGGGGTTCTGCTGCTCGGGGCTATTTTGGGCTCCGAGCTGTGAGCCCTGGGTGCCCGCCAGGCCGCTGTGGCAGCCCGGGCCATATGGTACCTTGCTGGCCCCTGGCAGGAGGTGCAGCTTGACGTAGGGATCAGCCAGGCCATTGGAATCCATGGGCTTCAGTCCCTGGGAGAGAAGGTGATGTGTGAGGGCCCGGTGGACCGCGGGCTTGGCTGTCACGGGTGGTGGCAGAGCCCCTGGCTTCTGTCCCTCTGTCTGTCTCTTCCAGAGAGAGAGACAGAGACAGAGAGACAGACAGAGAGAGAGAAGGGCGCGGTGCTGTGGAAAGGGCCTGGGAGTCGGGTGGACAGGGTTGCCAGAATGTCACTCCCAGGCTGTGTGGCCTCAGGCCGCTGTCCTAACCTCGCTGGTCTCAGGGTCCCCTCCTGGCACTGGGGACACAGCACAGTGAGAGTCGAACGCCATTTCCCCTGGCTCTTCCCACACAACCACCAAGGCTCTGATGGGAGAAGACGCCCGGGAGGTGGGGGTGGGCGAGAGGAGGGGGGTCGGGAAGATCCCAGGGCGTGGCGCCCGCCCCAGCACCCCACGCTGAGACCTCAGGCTCTCCACCACGCCGTGGGCTGCGAGGGGCTGTGTGCGGGGTGAACTTGACCTTGTTCCCACAGCCTGCAGACTCCGGGGCTCAGGCACTGTTCCCCTGCCCCCTCCCAGGCAGCGCCCGGCCCCTGCTGCCCGTGGTGTGGGCGCCCCTGGGACCCCACTTCTGCTGCTGTACCCTGATGTCTACATCTGCAGAAGCACAGGGCAGACATGGGAGTGGACCGTGCTGTGGCCATGTCCGCTGCCAGGCCAGCCTGGCGTCCCCTCCCTGGGCCCTCCACGGTCCCCTGGCTCCCAGGAGGGGGCCGCACCCCTGCTGGACCCCCAGGACGGGGGCCGGGGCCCAGGCCAGCAGCACCCACCTTGGCCTTGATAATGGTGCACTGCAAGGAGCTGTTGTCCTGCTCGTAGAGAAGGCTGAACTCCAGGGCGCCCAGCGTGGCTGGGCAGCACAGGAAGAGGACGGACGACGTTTGGTTAGACATGCAACAAACACTCCCTGGCACTTACTGAGAGTCCAGCCAGGCATGAACCTTCACCGGGGATATCCCACCCTGACGGTGACCTTCCCTGTTCATGATGCCCTTCCTCAGGTGCGATGACCTTCCCCCAGGTGTGATGACCCTTCCTCAGGTGCGATGACCTTCCCCCAGGTGTGATGACCCTTCCCCAGGTGTGATGACTCTCCCTGGGTAATGGCTTCCCCTGGTGTGATGACTCTCCTCAGGTTTGATGACCCTCCCCCGGTGTGATGTCCTTCCTCCAGTGTGATGACCCTCTTTGGGTGTGATGACCTTCCCTGGGTGTGGCAATCTTCCCTGGGAGTGATGACGCTCCCTAGGTGTGATGTCCTTTCCTGGGCATGATGACCCTCTTTGGGTGTGATGACCCTCTTTGGGTGTGATGACCCTCTTTGGGTGTGATGACCCTCCCCGAGTGTGATGACCCTCCCTGGGTGTGGATGACCCCCCCCTGTCCTGTGTGATATCTTTCTCTGGGTGTGATGACCCTCCCCCAGTGTGATGACCCTCCTCAAGTGTGATGACCCTCCCCGGGTGTGATGACCCTCCCCCGGTGTGATGACCCTCCCCGGGTGTGATGACCCTCCTCAAGTGTGATGACCCGCCCCGGGTGTGATGACCCTCCCCGGGTGTGATGACCCTCCCCCGGTGTGATGACCCTCCCCTGGTGTGATGACCCTCCCCCGGTGTGATGACCCTCCCCTGGTGTGATGACCCTCCCCCAGTGGGGCTCCCTGAAGTGCCACCCACTGGCTTCATCAGAGTCGTAGCTGTTGGCCTCCTCCTCGTCCTCCTCGGGGGGTGGCGGCTGGCGGGCGGGGGTGGGGGCTGGCTGGGCGGAGGCCGCAGGGACTTGGGGATAGCGGCCCGGCGGGTGGGCCCGGTCCTCCCTGGCTCCAGCCATGGCGAAGCCCTCGGCTGCCCCCGTCCTGTCCTCCCGTGGTGGCCCGGTGGCCCCTGGGTGGCCGGGGTCACTGGGAGCCCCCTCTGCAGGGAGAACGGGAGAGGACGGGAACGCGATGATGGAATCTCCATTTCTGGGGCGGCTCTGAGCACAGCTCCAGTCCCCCCAGAACCAGGGGACCCCGGAACATGGCCGCAGATACGGCAAAGCTGGCCACACAGGACACGGTGTGGGGGGTGGACAGTGCCACGCAGGATGCGCTGGAATGTGGGCTGAGGGACCCAGGGCAAGTGACTGAACGTCTCTGAGCCTTAGTTTCTCAATGGCGCCGGGGGAATGTCCCGCTCGGGAGGGCTGGCTGCCGTTGCTCTGATGGCTGCCAATGGCGGTGGTGTTGGGGCCGTGAGTGATGGTCACTGGCCCTGAGCCTGGGCCCAGTGAGTTCCCCGGGGTATTCACATGTGGGTTTGCTCAGTTCCCTGACACCCTGTGAGCTAGGTCCTTATACTAGGTGAGGAACTGGGGGCTCAGAGAAGCTCAGCCACCTGCCCAGGGCCACACAGCAAGGCGGTGAAGCAGGGCCGGAGCTCAGCCTCATGGTACGGCTTTGCGTGCCTGCTGTCTCAGCTCGTGTCGCCAGGGGCGGTCCAGTGTGTGCCACGGGGGTTGCTCAGCCCTCCCCAGGCAGGAGTGGGGTGCAGGCCAAGTTGGGGAGGCCCAGCCACTCAGGAGGAGGTGCACTTGCCTGGCCTCTGCTCTGGAAGGCGTCCTGCTGGTGCTGGCGGGGCTCTGACGGCCCCGGGGGGCCCTGAGGGGAGAGGGGGTGTGGTGGGGGTGTGTACCTCCTGCTCTCCTCTCCCCTGTCCCGCAGGGCGAGGTCCCAGCAGGAGTCCCCCTAGGGGGCTGGGGGTCAGGGAGGCCAGGTTTGAGGACTGTGGGGGGGGGGTGAGGCCCAGGGGCAGAGCTCGGCCCAGGGTCCTATCACAGCACCCCAGCACTGTGCGAGCTCCCCAGGCCTCGGCATCCTTGAGGCAGTGCTGGTGAGCTGGGGTGGGAGGGAGACCTGGTGGGGGATGAGGTGTCCCCCCCACCCCGCCTGCTCCAGGCCCAGGGCATCAGGAGGGTGCAGGACCCAGCGCTGGCCGCGGCTTCTCCCCAGCCCCCTCTCTGTTTGAGGGCTGGAGGGCCGGGCCCTGGGGGGGCGAGGGGCCCGTGGCAGGCACCTGGCTGTGCGGGCTGAGGGGGCGCTGGGCTCGGCCCTGAGGCTGGGGTCTGTCTGGAGGCCTGAACGGAGTTGGCCCGCCTCAACCCTGCGGGGAGAGAGAGGACAGAGCCGTGGTGAGCACAGGGTCTCACGAACACACACACAGATGCACAGACACAGACACAGACACACAGACACACACACACAGACACACACACAGACACACACACACAGACACACACACACAGACACACACACACAGACACACACACAGACACAGACTCACAGACACAGACACACAGACACACACACAGACACACACACAGACACACAGACACACACACACAGACACACACACACAGACACAGACACAGACACAGACACACAGACACACACACACAGACACAGATACATACACACAGACACAGACACACACACACACAGATACATACACACAGACACACACACACAGACACACACACAGACACACACACACAGACACACACACAGACACACACACACAGACACACACACACAGACACACACACAGACACAGACTCACAGACACAGACACACAGACACACACACAGACACACACACAGACACACAGACACACACACACAGACACACACACACAGACACAGACACAGACACAGACACAGACACACAGACACACACACACAGACACAGATACATACACACAGACACAGACACACACACACACAGATACATACACACAGACACACACACAGACACACACACAGACACACACACAGACACACACACAGACACACACACAGACACAGACACACAGACACACACAGACACAGACACACACACACAGACACGCACACACAGACACACACAGACACACAGACACACAGACACACAGACATACACACACACACACACACACACACACACACACACACACACACACACGGCCGCGCACACGCAGCAGGTGGCAGCCGGATCTCCACAGGAGATGGTTTCCGCCCCGGCTGCTCCTAGCTTTCCTCTGTCCGTGCCCCCGTCCTTTGCTCTGCTCAGAAGCTGGGTGTGCGGCCCCTGCCTGCAATCCCAGCCCCGGGGAGGTGGAGGCACAGGACCACCCGGTGTGTGTACGGAACGGCCAAATGACCGCGTAGCAATGGCACTGAGAAGGTTTCCACTCAAAACAGCTGGCCGGGGGTACGCATTGCCACAGGCGGGCCCTGAAGGCGTTTCCCTGAGTGAAGGAAGCCAGGTGCAAAGACAGGCGCTGTCTGACTCCTCTAAGTCAGCATGGAGAAGAGTCACGTTCCCAGAGACAGGGGGAGGGCAGGGGCTTCTGCGCTCCTGTGCTCCCCCCCCCAGAGGTGGGAAAAGGGGGGGCACTGTTCAGTGGGCACAGAACTGCAGTCTGGATCATGAATGCGTCCTCTGCAAACCCGTGCATGTGCTTCATGCCACTGGCTAAAACAAGAACCGTCACATGGAATATGGTGCACATAGCCGAGCCGGTGGCTCACGCCTGTCATCCCAGCTACTCAGGAGGCTGAGATCTGAGGACTGTGGCTTGAAGACAGCCAGGGCAGGAAAGTCTGTGAGATTCTTATGCCCCATGAACCCCCAAAAAGTTGGAAGTAGAGCTGTGTTTCAAGTGGTAGAGTGCCGGCCTTGGGTGGAAAAGCTCTGGGATAGTGCCCAGGCCCTGAGTTCAAGCCCCAGGATGGGCACCAAAGAAAAAGATATATATAGTTTATAGAAATCATAAAACCGCACACCGCATGCTAGGTTGTAGTGAGGGAAAGCGAGCACGTGTGTGAAGCACTGGAGACTTGACGGCAGGAAGCAAGCACACAGCAATCATTCTGTGAAACCGCAGACGGATGGGTAGTCTTTCTCTGCCCCCTCCCCCGCAACCACAGGCCCGTGACTGCGTCTGACAGCAGTGGGTATGTGCCCAGTGCATTTGCCTAGCAGAAGGGGAAACTGAGGTGCTAAGCCATGGACCATGATTTAGAAAGCCAAGAGCAGAGGGTAACATGGAACCTGAATGTTCAGGTCTGCAAACCTCTGTGCCCCTTGCTACACAGGCAATGCCACCATGCCCAAGTTTCTCAGGGCTGTGGGACACAGATCTGTCCAAACTAACAGGTTCCTCAGAGGCCGGGGTTAGCCGGTGTTGTGGTTCACACCTGGGAGGCAGCGGCAAGAGGATGATGGTCTGAGGCTGGTCTGGGCGAAGTTAGTAAGACCCCGTGTGGCAAAAAACAAAAAAGCAAAAGGACTGGGAGCGCGTGTAGCTCACGTCTCTCCAGTGCTTAGTAAACATGGGGCCCTGAGTTCAAGTCCAGCATAGAAAAAAAAATCCAGGGACCAGAGACTCCACCAGGAGTATAGCAGCGGTCATCAACGCCTTGGCCTTGCTGGCCACCCCGTCTTCACTGACAGCAGCGGCCAAGGGAAGGAAGAACAGGGGTGTTTGGAGGGAAGCGTCCTCACTTTACATAAAGCTGGGAGGCTTTTCTCTCAGGGGGGCAAAAACCAACCACGTTTATCTCACATGAGCGGTGAGGGCAAGAGGGACACAGCCAAGGTGACGCAGGTCTGGAGCTTTAAGCGGTCGTGAATCTCATCCTTTGTCTACCGTAGACGATGACCAGAGTCGAGCTCGGAGCACTGTACAGAGCAGGTGCTCAGTGAGCGAGGACGCGCCCATCCCCCCCGCTCCCTGCACCGGCCGCGTCTCACCTGCCGGGCTGCGGCTGGCGTCCCCAGCGCCTCCGCCATGGCCCACGTCCCGGCTCTCTGGATCCCGGGGTGGTGTGTTCATCTGGGCCTCAGAGGCCCTGCGCACTGGAGGCCCGTAGCTCCCTCGCCCAGGAGCAGAGGCCAGGCCGGGGCCTGGCAGGAGAAGCAGGGGTTGAGCAAGAGAGAGGGCAATGGAGGTCTGAGCAAAAGGAATCCGGGACTAAATTTACCTGTCTTATGACCAAGACTCCTTCTCTCCTCAGTGTCACCTGGAAAGAGAGAGAGGGAGAGGGAGAGAGAGGAAAACATGGGAAGCACCGGTCTTGTGGAGTCTGGAGAATTACTGGTTAAGAAGCCCGCAGAAGGGTTCATCGACCCATCCTGAGACCATTCAGAGGAACCAGTGTAGTGGCATACATCTAGAATTCCAGCTATCTAGGAGGGGAGCGTGGAGGGATCACTGTCTGAAGCCACCTCAGGGGGAACCGAAAGGGAGATTCCATCTCAATCTGGGCACGGCCGCTCTCGCCTGTCTTCTTGGCTCTTCAGGACGCATAAACAAGAGCGCACTGTGGTCTAAGGCCACAGCCCAGGCAAACATGTGAGACCCTATCTGGAAGGTAATCCAAGCAACACAGGCTGGAGGTTGTGGGTCAAGTGCTCAGCAAGCGCAAGACCCTGAGTTCAATCCCCGATATGGCCAAAAAGAAATAGACAAGAAAAACAAAGGCTTCATCCCCATTTCTCCCCTGCTCTGTCTCCTACTTACAAGTCTCAGCATTTCCTTCTTTTTTGCTGTTGTTGTTGCCAGTCCTGGGGCATGAACTCAGGGCCTGGGCACTGTCCCTGAGCTCCTTTGTTCAAGGCTAGCACTGTACCACGTAAACCACAGCTCCACTTTCAGCTTTTTCTGTGATTAGAGATAAGAGTCTCACAGACTTTCCTGCCTGGTCTGGCTTCGAATAGCGATCCTCAGATCTCAGCCACCTCAGTAGCTAGGATGGCAGGCGTGAGCCACCAGTGCCCAGCTGTGTGGTAGTTCCTTTACAGGCGCAGCAGAGGAGCACACGGGTGAGCTTTGAACAGTTGCACGACACGATCTTTGCAGCCGAGAGACCAGCAGCTCAGGATGCTGAGTGGGGTGCCTTGTTCAGGGCTGTGTCTTCTGAGGACCTGGTGATTCTTAGCAAGGAGCAGAAACTGCTCATGCTTTGCCAGGAAGAAAGCATTTGCTGAAAACCTCAGGGTGTGTGTGTGTGTGTGTGTGTGTGTGTGTGTGTGTGTGTGTGTGTGTGTGTGTGTGTGTGTGTGTGTGTGTGTGTGTGTGTGCGCGTGCACGTGCATGCTGGGCCAGGCTCTGTGAGAAATCACCTTATAGGAGACACCCCAGAAAGCTCCCACTAGAACCTTTTTTGTGGAAGCACCCCCGGAGTCACCAGGCAGGCCACCCATGCGCAGTTTTCCCTTCAGTGATTACCAGGACGTTATCTGGCCAGTCCCAGTGGTCTAATCCTATTAAGACGTGTTGTTACTGTGATTGCTTTTTTAAAAAAAAATTTTTGCCTTTCACTCCTACTCATTATCTTAATAATGAATAATTCTTGGTCAGGGCACAGTGGCTCCTGACTATAATCCTGGCCACTCGGGAGGTGAAGATCAGGAGGATCATAGTTTAAGGCCAGTCTGGGCAAAAAAAAGTTCCTGAGATCCCTCCTCCCATCTCAACTAATAAAAATTGAGCATGCTGGTGCATGACTGTCATCCAAACCACGCTGGGAGTGTAAATAGAAGGATCATAGTCCAAGCTATAGACCTAAAAGCCTGTTGTTGTTGGTTTTTTTTTAAAACCTAAACTCAAAAGAACTGGAGACATGGCTCAAATGAGACAGTCCCAGTACTGTCAAAAAATATTTCAAGCTGGGCGCCAGTGGCTCACGCCTGTCATCCTAACTACTCAGGAGGCTGAGATCTGAGGATCTTGGTTCAAAGCCAGCCCAGGCAGGAAAGTCTGTGAGACTCTTATCTCCAATAAACCACCAGAAAACTGGAAGTGGTACTGTGGCTCAAGTGGTAGAACGCTTGCCTTGAGCTGAAGAGTGCAGGGACAGCGCCCAGGCCCAGAGTTCAAGCCCCACGACTCACTAAAAAAAAAAGAAAAAAAATATTTCCATAGTAATGACACCATCAACAGTAGGGATAAGTCTCTTTGGCTACTTTCATTTTGATTCATCTTTCACATTTCTGTCTGGAGACAGTACATAGCCCAGGCTGACTTCAAACTTGGGATCTGCTTCCACCTCCTGGGTGCTGAGACTAGGTGTGTACCACCACGCCTGGTTCACCTTTCCTTTTTAGTTAGTCTAATTTCAGATTTAATTCTAGCTGACAGAAGAAATAGGAGGATCCAAAACCATCCTCAGTAAGCCTCAAGCTTACAGTATCTTTTGAGGAAGAGATCTCTCAATTTTGAGTTTTTAACTTCTCCCTCTTTTAGATCTCTAAATGTCCCACTAGGTCTGAGGGCCAGACTGCTTGGCTTCCTGGCTTTTCTGGAGAGGGTCCCCCATGCCACCTTCTTGGAAAAGGTGAATGGCAGGCTGTGATGGAGAAAAGGAACCTTGACTCAAATCCAGCAGCAAGCACACAGTAGAATATGCTGCAGGTAGACCAGCTGGCCAGGAGCTGTCCTTGGTGCTGGAGAGCAGCCTTTGGGTCCTACCTTGGGTTGAGGGTCGGACTGCCGGCTTGGGTTCCGAAGTGTGCTGCTCCGAGCCGGGCTGCAGGGCCTTGCTCCTCGTTATAGGCATGGGCTGTGGAAGGACCTGTTTGGGGAAACCCTTGAAGAACCATGCTCCAGATCGTTTCCACACCTGAGGAGAGAGGGAGGGAGGGAGGGAGGGGTGAGCTTCAGCCTTTATAAGCCAACTTTGATCTCTGCTCCACTGCACATTGGTACAGCAACTCCCTCCATCTCTGCAGGAGTTCACTCCATGCCTCAGTCCTGCAAACTCAACACCAACCGCTGGTGGTGTCTGCAGTGGAGAAAGAGGAACATGGGAAATATGGAGGGCTGGCCCCACAGGACACAGCGTGTATGGTGTGGTCAGGGCTGTGTGGTGAGGTCAGGGCTGTGTGGTGAGGTCAGGGCTGTGTGGTGAGGTCAGGGCTGTGTGGTGTGGTTAGGGCTGTGTGGTCAGGGCTGTGTGGTCAGGGCTGTGTGGTATGGTCAGGGCTGTGTGGTCAGGGCTGTGTGGTCAGGGCTGTGTGGTCAGGGCTGTGTGGTGAGGTCAGAGTTCTGTGGCGTGGTCAGCAATCTGCAGTGTGGCCAGGGCCGTGGGGTCGCGGCCGGGGCCGTGGGGTCGCGGCCGGGGCCGTGGGGTCGCGGCCGGGGCCGTGGGGTCGCGGCGGGGGCCGTGGGGTCGTGGTCGGGGCCGTGGGGTCGCGGCGGGGGCCGTGGGGTCGCGGTCGGGGCCGTGGGGTTGCGGTCGGGGCCGTGGGGTCGCGGCCGGGGACGTGGGGTCGTGGTGGGGGCCCGAGGCAGGACTCACCTCCCTCTGCTCCAGGCAGATCTTGCAGAGCCACACGGGGTGCGGGCGGTTGTTGGTGGTCTCCACCCCACACTTGGTGCACACATTCTGGGGACAGAATGACCATGCGATGAGCACACTGGCGCGCCAGGCCTGAGCAGGGAGGGGCGGAGGGGACGGCCTGGGAGAGCTAACCACGGAACCCCAGGATCTCTCAGTAGATGGAAAGATCCAGAACTGCACTTTCCGTGTCCTTTCTCCCACGAGAGAGGCCAGTTGGACTCAAGCCCTGACTCGAATCTGACTCTCCATCACAGGAGCCTGAGCCTCTCGCAGCGCTGAGGAGGAAACTCACCCCGAGTCCCTGCTATGGGGCCTGAGTTCCCCCCATGCTCAGACAGATTGCTGATGCACGCCACAAGAGGAGGCTGTCTGTCCATCTGTTTTTATTTCTTCTTTCCTGCCCCAAAGGATCCAAGACAGCCCTGACTAGGACTGAAGTCCACAACTCACCAAGGAGAAGAAAGTTAACTAACTGTGCAGCTGGACATTATATTTTGGGGCTGCATTTCCTGGCGGCCAAGGCAAAAAAGGAAAACCTGAGATGTCATGAAGTTTTTGCTACAGGTTGATGCAGCAGCTGTTTCAGAATAGACAAAGCTCTCCCAGCACCCCATTCTAAGCCAGTGGGCGCTTAGACCCACTGGGGGATCAGCAGGGCCAGAGCGAGACAGGCCCTGTGCCCTCAGGCATCAAGAGTGGAGTCTGGGGAGAGGGTCCAACAGGCTTGGGGGGAGGGAGGTTCCTTAAGTCAGGGAAGAGGACACTGGGGGCTGGGTATGTGGCTTAGTGGTACGGTGCTTGTCTACCATGGCATGAGGCCCTGGGTTTGGCTCCTCAGCACCACATAAGCAGAAAAGCCAGAAGCGGTGCCTGTGGCTCTGGTGGTAGAGTGCTAGTCTTGAGCCAAAGAAGCTCAGGGACAGCGCCCAGGCCCTGAGTTCAAGCCCCAGGACTGGCAAAAACAAAAACAAAAAACAGAAGACACTGAAAGCGATGACATTTACATGTATGGCACATTCCATACTGAACTTTCTAAGCCACCACCAAGATCCTGGCCAGATCCATCACCCCCATGTTCTCCGGTACTCCCCAGACCCCCAAATCCATCCTGGATGGAGCTCATGGAGGACCAGAGGGACTTCCACAGGGATGAAGTAGGCTCAGGATGACCCTGGGGGACAGTTGACCTGGGGGGGGGGAGGCCTCCCAAGGGAATTCAAGGAGCAAGCTCCATCCCCCCGGCCCCACCCCACGCCCCACCCCACACCCTGACCAGGCCCCTGTGGTGCTGAGCCAAAAAGGGGTCCCCGTACCTTCTTGCAGTCCTCGCACACCACACAGGTGGAGCCCAGCGTCCCCAGCTGCTCCCCGCACAGGATGCAGCGGTTCACGCCGTCTCCCGCCACGTTCTTCCTCATGTTCTCCAGCCGGTCCACCAGGCGCCTGCGCAGAGACGGGGCAGTGAGGACCTCACCCCCCCCCCCGGCTGTCCTGGGGGCCAGCTGGGTGCCCTTCACCTCCTGTGCTGTGCCCTGAGCACCTGCAGGTGGCCGTGCCAGGAGACCGCCCTGCCCAGCACCCACCAAGCCCACCTACTCTGCGTGAAGACGCTTGCTGAGCTGAGCAGGTGCGCACGCCTGTCATCCTAGCTACTCAGGAGGCTGAGATCTGAGGATCACAGTGCGAAGCCAGGCTGGGCAGGACCAAAAAGCCGGAAGTGGAGCTGTGGCTCAAAATCTCAGGGACAGCGCCCAGGCACTGAGTTCAAGCCCCAGGGCGCTCTCTCTCTCTCTCTCTCTCTCTCTCTCTCTCTCTCTCTCTCTCTCTCTCTCTCTCTCTCTCACACACACACACACACACACAGTTTCCACATTCAGCATCCAATTCCCAGGAGTCCTGTCTACTTGCTAAACTATCTCACAACAAGCACTCCTGCCCGTGCATTGATTAAAAGGCATTCTGGAAGACATAAGGACAAAGAGCAGGGCTGAGCCGCGTTCGAGTCTCCTCCTGGGCCCCTGGATGGTGAGGAGCTTGGTTCTCTGAGGCTCTTCTGGACCGGGCTTGGTGCAGATGGACGAGCCGCACTGTGACTGCTCAGTGCAGCCCTCGGGGACCGCAGGCCTGAGGCACCCAGACACCCCCTCTTCTCTGAACGCAGCAGAAGGGCCTCCGGGACCCCCCGGGCAGTGTCTGCGCAGCCTGGCTTCAGCGCCTGCTCGGCCACGGAGAGCAGTTAGCGGCCGCCGTGGGCAGCCGTCGCTGCGGGCCGAGCGTCCCCACAGGCTCCCTGCCTGCGTGGCAGAGGCAAACGCCTGGACGCGTCCATTGCTGCATGTGCCTCGGGGCCGAGGTCTTCGTGGTACCTCGGGTTCCCCCGTTCTCCTCTCCTCCCCTCTCCTCTGCCGTCTCCTATCCCTGTCTTCGGTTGCACTGGCATTCCGTTTTGTTTTGAGACAGGGGCTCACCATGTCGCTCAGGTGTGTCTGAGTTACCCAGTTACCCAGGGTGGTCTCCAACTTGCCTCTCTCTCTGCCTCCCATGTGCTGGGATTCAAGGCAGGCACCCCCAGCCCTGGCCTCCTGAAGCTTGTCCGGGGGGGCTGCAGAGACTATGCACTCATTTCTCAGCGCACACGCGCATGCATGCTCATGGGTGGCACGGGTCCACAGGCAGCCCCACGTGCCACGGGGGGCTGCGCATGCAGGAACACGCCTTGCCCCGCGTGCCCATGCACAGGCCGCTGCTCTTGGGCTCCCAGCCCCAGCCGCTCCCCCCGAGGGCCTGAGCCAGCTGCGGCGGCCCGCTGCCCGCCTCTCCGCCCGGGTCCTCGGGAGGGCCAGACGCCTCAGAAACATCCCGGTATCTGACATGCACCCGGAGCAGACAAACGAACTCCCACCGCACCAGGACGCAGGCGTGGTGGGTTTATAGCCCGAGATGAAGTGAATGGGGGGGGTGGTAAAAGCTGGGGTGCCACCAGCTGATAGAGCAGCAGCCGGCCGTGAGGCCGCAGGGATTCAGAGAGGAGACATGGATGCTGGCCACCCACCTGTCTGCCTATCTGTCTGTCTGTCTGTCTGTCTGTCTGTCTGTCTGTCTGCCTGCCTGTCTGCCTGTCTGTCTGTCTGCCTGTCTGTCTGTCTGCCTGTCTGTCTGTCTGTCTGCCTGCCTGTCTGCCTGTCTGCCTGTCTGTCTGCCTGTCTGTCTGTCTGTCTGTCTGCCTGTCTGTCTGCCTGTCTGTCTGTCTGCCTGTCTGTCTGCCTGCCTGTCTGTCTGTCTGTCTGTCTGCCTGTCTGTCTGTCTGTCTGTCTGCCTGCCTGTCTGCCTGTCTGTCTGTCTGCCTGTCTGTCTGTCTGCCTGCCTGTCTGCCTGTCTGTCTGCCTGTCTGTCTGCCTGTCTGCCTGTCTGTCTGCCTGTCTGTCTGCCTGTCTGCCTGTCTGTCTGTCTGTCTGCCTGTCTGTCTGTCTGCCTGTCTGTCTGTCTGCCTGCCTGTCTGTCTGCCTGTCTGTCTGTCTGTCTGCCTGTCTGTCTGTCTGCCTGTCTGTCTGTCTGTCTGCCTGCCTGTCTGCCTGTCTGCCTGTCTGTCTGCCTGTCTGTCTGTCTGCCTGTCTGTCTGCCTGTCTGTCTGTCTGCCTGTCTGTCTGCCTGCCTGTCTGTCTGTCTGCCTGCCTGTCTGTCTGTCTGTCTGTCTGCCTGTCTGTCTGTCTGTCTGTCTGTCTGCCTGTCTGTCTGTCTGCCTGTCTGTCTGTCTGCCTGTCTGTCTGTCTGCCTGCCTGTCTGTCTGTCTGTCTGCCTGTCTGTATGTCTGTGTGTCTTCTCCCCTCTCTCTCTTACACACACTATCAGTTACAGAGCCACGCTGCATCTCTCTGTCTCATCCTCATTGCTGGGTAGAGGCTGGTACCCTGGGGTTTATTAAACCTGGCACTAGCCAGACGCCGGTGGCTCACGCCTGTAATCCTAGCTACTCAGGAGGCTGAGATCTGAGGATCGCAGTTCAAAGCCAGCCCGGGCAGGAAAGTCTGTGAAATACCAGAACACCGGAAGTGGCGCTGTGGCTCAAATGGTAGAGCGCTCGCCTTGAGCTGAAGAGCTGAGGGACAGCGCCCAGGCCCAGAATTCAAGCCCCACGACCAACAAAAACAACAACAAAAACCTAGCAGTTGGGGAGGTTGGGGTTGGATGGTCCACTGTGAGCAGGGAGTCGGCTCCTGGCGGGGACTGGCCCGAGGCTCCAATGGGGCCTCTGAGGACCTGTCCTTAGATGACAGAGGGCCAGGCCAGGGCGAGGCCAGCGCGGTCAGCCTCGCCACGCCGTGTCTCAGTCAGGCAGCAGACCCGTGCACCTGTTCCCCCCGTGGCCTGGGGTCACCTGACCGACAGAGCCCCGGCCTCTGCACCCTGGGGATGCCAAGCGGGGAGCGGGAGGGGGTGGGGCCTGGCTAGCCTGGTGGAGCCGAGCAGGGAAACAGAGGTACCAGAGGCCAGTCACTTGCCCAGGTCCCCACGGCCATCCGGCTGCCAGGAAAGCGATGTCTGTGTCTTGTATGGTGCTTTTGTGTGGGGCCGGGCTCCTCTCCCCTCTCTGCCTGTCCTTCCCCGTCCTGAAAACAGAGCTGAGAGACTATGCAGCGGACAAGTGTAAATGGGACAAGGAGGAAGGAGGACGCGGGGGAGACAGAGGTAAAGAACCTGATACCTGAGACCCGTCTAATTTAGAGACTGCTCTGACTCCCCCAACCATCTGTCAGTTGCTTTCCCCAAAGGCAATACCGGAAGTTCAAAGTCTGATGCGGCAGCGTAAAGGCTGTGCGCCCTGGGCGAGTGGCTTGACCTCTCTGAACTCCCACTTTCTCAGCTACAAAACAGAAGCATCTGCCTCTCAGCAAGGACAAATGAGGATGAAAGGAAATAGACTGGCACCGTGCCAGGAGAGAAATGTTTCTCTCTGGAACATTCCAATAGGGTTTACCAAAGAATCGCCGTCCCATGACCACGAGCTGTGTGACTCTGGGCAAGCCACGTAAGCTCTCTGAGCCTCCGTTTTCCCCTGTGCAGTGGGAGCGATGAGGCTGCCGTGTGGAGCGCTGAGCGCAGCGGCAGTGGGGGGCGGGGTGCTGTGTGAGTGGTCTGCTGAGATTTTTTTTTCCTCCTTAAAACTAAGAACAGAGTTGGACAGGGTTGCAGAAAACGTCTTGAGTTCCTCTGCGGTTCAGAGTCCCCCAAACCCAACGATGTCGACTCAGAGACGTGCACAGACACACGCGTGTCTCCATTACCCGCACCCTTCCCTGGGCCCCGGGCCGTGGGCAGCAGGACTGGAACGCTGGGTCAGGAAGGCCGGGGGGGAGGGGGGGAGGGGGTTCCTTTTAAAAGAATAAAGTGGGCGTGGCTTGCTGTCTCCTGTCCAATAGGAAAGAGGTTTAAGTACACAGGGCAACCTGGGAGATTTATCACATGTCTCCCTGGGTCCATATTCTGGAACAATTCTGTGTCAACAAGATGGTGGGGGGGGTGGGGAGGGGAAGGGGAGGGTGTTGTCCCCCAGGTGGGAGCCAATAGGAATGCAACAGAGTCTGAGCCAATCCCCGCCACCCCCCCCCCCCCCCGTGTCTCTCCGGCATCCTCCTCCATCTACGTCTAGATGTCAAGGTTAATGACAAGCCCTAATTGCTTTTTCAGGTCCATCTGTCTAGGAAAGCTGACCTCGGATGGCAGCCACCTTCCCTGCGTGCTGCCAGACGCCC
This sequence comes from Dipodomys merriami, assembly GCF_024711535.1. Classification (NCBI taxonomy): domain Eukaryota; kingdom Metazoa; phylum Chordata; class Mammalia; order Rodentia; family Heteromyidae; genus Dipodomys; species Dipodomys merriami. Next base: position 494,031 of record NW_027205605.1, read on the forward strand.
TGGCCAGGAAGAAAGATGGAGACAGGGCGGCCTGGCTCTTCCCAGACAGTGACCCGCAGGCCTCTGTCCTCATACTGGTGGGCCCCAGCCCCACGGACACCGCTCCGACAGCCCCGGGGCTGAGCCGAGGGAAGCGTGGAAGATGCCCAGCCACCTCTCACCCTGAGCCAGCTCTTGGGCGTGGCCGGTGTGTGGTCAGGAATCCGAGGCCAGCCCTTGAGGGGGAGGTACCTCGTGGAGTCAGGAGCACTGTTCCCAGAGCCAGCCCAGAGGGGCCTTCCCTGTGGCCTCCGGCGGGTGAGCTAGGCCGACTGAGCCTCACCTACAAAGTGTGGCTGATGACAGCGCCCGGCTGGGGTGAGGTCAGATGCTTACCACACAGGGCTGGGCACGGAGCCGGCGCTGAAGCCCAGCCTGGGTCAGTAACAGTGTCCTTACACCCGGCCCAGATGGCTCCCACTCAGATAGTTGGAGGGAGAACTCAGCACCACAGGGGCCTCTGGCCCGGGGCCTGGCCCCAGAGGGTGCCGCATCTATCTGCAGGAACACCTGCGGCCCAAGCTCCTTAGGAGAAGCCCATTTGCACTGAGGCACGGCCAACAATGCGGTACGGGGTCTCCCATCCCTGCCCCCAAACACTGCAGGGGCTGAGCAGGAAGGATCTGGAGAACCACAGTGACCTACGTGACATTTGAGGAAAATGAGCCCCCCTCCAATCTCATGGATCTAAGAGCCTCAGGTTTCTGCAGCGGGGCCCGACGGCGCTGTTTGCAGTCTTACCGTTCATTATGATTATTGGTGGCACTGGGGTTTGAACACAGGGTCTCACAGTTGCCAGGCGGCTGCTCTTCCACTTGAGACACACCCCAAGCCTTTAGGCTTTAATTTTCAGATAGGGTCTCGATTTTTACCAGAGTGGCCTGGACTTCCACCTCTTCTTTCACTAGCTGGGACATCAAGTATGTACCACCATGCCCAGCTTCTGAGTAGCTGGGATTACGGACCTGAACTACCATACTTGGCAAAAGATCTCTCTCTCTCTCTCTCTCTCTCTCTCTCTCTCTCTCTCTCTCTCTCTCTCTCTCTCTCTCTCTCTCTCTCTCTCTCTCTCTCTCTCAGCGGTACGAGGTCCTCCACTTGCAAGGCAGGAGCTCTGTCACTTGAGCCACGCCCCTCCGCCCTCCTGCTTCGCACGAGATGCTCTACCTGGCTTTCATCTGCCTCTGCTCTGATTCTGTTCCAGGGAGGGTAGGTGAAACAGGAATGAGGGCAGGCAGGCGCTTAGCAGACACAGATAGCGGGCTTGCCTCTGGGAATGCTGCCAGCCAGCCTTGGCTGTTGGGAGACTGCAGAGAAAGAGCTACATCTAGAATCTTCTGGGGGCTGATCCTCCATGCCAGCAAATCTCAACAAAGGTACCTCCTGTCGGTGTGGGTTTGGCCCTGCGTCCCTGGACGCCTCTCAAGTCTCCTTCAGGGGAAGCCAGAGGCTGTGGGATGACAGGGGACGCTTGCCAAACTGGAGTCTCGGGCACAATTGTGGACCAGAGAGGCGCCAGAGAATGTCATAAACGAACCTTGTTTTTCTTCTTAAACGTACTGCGAAATAGCTGCCATGCTTCACTGACTGTGGGCTCTGCAAGAATGCTCTGCATGCTAACCGAGTACTCGCCAAGAAGGGTGTGCTAATATTACCCCCACTTTGCAGACGAGGAAATGGAGGCACGGGGAGGTGAGGTGCCAAAGGGACAGAGGTGGAATTTGAACCCAGGTTTCTCTTAACTGTGGAAGCCCACGTCTGTGTCGGCCACCATGCCACCAGCTCGGTGGGAGCATGCTAAATCATGGGGGGAGTGGGCAGGGACCCCACCAACTCTATGTTGGAATGTTCCAGCTAGGATCTGCTATGTCCATGGGGATCCCCATAGCTTCACCTCCGGAAGCTGCCTCACACTGAGCCTGGGACCCTGGCTGCAGCTGACTGGGGATAGGACCCTGGCTGCAGCTGACTGGGGGATAGGACCCTGGCTGCAGCTGACTGGGGGATAGGACCCTGGCTGCAGCTGATTGGACAAAAGATAGCGCTGGATAGAAGCCAGCCAATCGACATATTTTCCTGGGAATCTGGACTCTGACTGCAGTGATTGCATCAGGATAGCACCCAATATAAGCCAAATAATCAGGGTGCTTTCCTGGGAAATTGGTTCCTGGAAAGATTCTAAATTTCCCACCTACTTGGCCACAAGGTGTGGAAAAGATATTGGCATGCTCTTCATACTTACTACTTGGCTGGGCAACTACCCGGCCTTGCCTGCAGTGAACACTATCGGAACTTCCCCCCTACTGTCCGCCGCATGAGAGTGACACGTGATGCTCAAAATCACCCTGTGGAGAGTAACCCGCACAGGTGGTCGCCCCATTTCCCAGCGCCCACTCTCCAGCCCGTTCACACACCCCCCGTTTCTCTCCAGCGCGGTCCTTGCACACATCACACATGCTTCTACCACACCTCATGTCTCTTCCACACACACAAACTATCCCCGAGCCCCCCTTCCTGTCTTCCTCCCTTTTCCTGAACACAGACGAGTCCCGGAGCCCAGCCGAGGTCTGGACACACATAACCTCACTGAACCCTTCACCGGAAGTTGGTGGCGGGATTCCTGTCTTCTCCTCCAGCCAGTGAGCAAGCCAGGATTCAGAGAGGCAAAGGCGCCTCGGATTCCAGTGCTCACAGAATCCATCTCTCCTGCTCTTGCTACCTTCACTGCAGATATGCGCTCTCTGGCTGACTCTCTCTAATGGATACAGAATTGTACATATTTGCGGGGCACAGTGTGACATTTGAATACATGAATATAACACATAATGACTGTGGTAACTGACAGGTTTAGCACCTGAAACATTTACCATTAATTACTGAAAATCCTCTCCGTTCGCTATTTTGAAGTACTCAGTGAGTTACCAACCCAGCTGTGCAGTAAAATGTTAGAAGTCATTCTTCCTACTCTGCTAGCACCCTTGACCCAGTAACTCTCCGCTCTCCATCCCCCTCCTCTTTGTTCTCAGCCGCTGGAAACCACTATGCTATTCTCGCTGTAAGATCAATTTTAAGCTGGGCATCGTGGCACACACCTGTAATCCTAGCTACTACCCAAAGCCCTATTCAGTCCTCAGTAATACCCCCCCCCACACACGCATGCATGCACCTGAGCACACATACAATCAGCTTTAGTTTTTTGTTGTTGTTGTTGTTTTTGTTTTTGTTTTTTTTGCCAGTCATGGTGTCTGCTACCACTTGAGCCACAGCACTACTTCCAGCTTTTTCTGCTTATGTGGTGCTGAGGAATCGAACCCAGGGCCTCATGCATGCAAGGCAAGCACACTACCACTGAGCCACCTTCCCAGCCCCTCAGCTTTAGTTTTTTGCATGCAAGTGTGAACCACTGTCCTTTGACTCTGTCCCACAGCCAGAGAATTACTCTCCGCAGCCATCATCCCCTAAGGGCCCAGGCTCATGCCCACTGCACATCTCTGAGCCTGCCAGGACAGTCTCTTGATCCCCTGTCCCCAGACCTCTCCTCCCTCTTCTTCCACACCCCCCTGACATGAAGCACCTCACCCATCCTACTCTCTCCTTTATCCTTTCTCTTCTTCCTGCTCTTCCCCGCCCACCTCATAAAGCAAAGATTCCAGGCCCTACAAGTCACAGACGACAAAGGCACTGATCATCCCAGCCCATCCGACACTGCTGCCCTGGCCCCTGCCTCAGCAGCCTGGGGAGGGGGTATGACCTCACCCAATTCTCTCCTGCTCCATCTCTTCCATCTTCTCTGCCCGAGCAATGACTCTGTTGATGATTTCCTTCTCCTCATCAGTCAGCTCTTCTTGCTTCCTCTGTCTGTCTGTCTGGGCACCGGGGTGGACGGACCAGCCTGCCTGTAGCCTACAAGGTAATGGTACAGTATGAGGCAGGACAGGAAGCCCAGGGAACGGTGCCCAAGACAGGGAAATCTGAGACCCAAGAGCCTGGGAAGATACAATGGCTGGGAGACCTGGTCAAAGGGATCGAGTCTCTAAGCCTCAGTTTTCCCATCTGTCCAATGGGTGCACACCCTTCCCCCGTCCTCTTCCCATGGGCTTATTTTGTACAGGCAGATACTCCACACTGCCATCTACAGGAAACTCTGGAGCCTCAGGAAGATTCCAGAACAGGAGAACCCTCAAGCCAGAGGGGAAGCAATTCTGCCATGATGCCATTTGCAGAAGATAGGGGTGTCTTCTTGCTCTTGAGGAAAGACCCCTAAATTCCTGAAGTTTTCAGGCCCCACAAAGACACACTGGCCTCTCAGAGATGAGCTGGGAGAGTTGAGGAAGGGAGGTGGAGAGGCTGAGGCTTGCAGGGGAAAGATCCTGACAAATACCTGGAGCAGAGGGCACAGACAACATGTATGACAAGGGAAGGAAGGCCAGCATGGCTGCCCCAGCATCACGCTCGCCCTCATGTGTGGCCTGGAGGCCGACTCTGGGCCGGCTCTGTGTGGCCCACTAAAGACAGCAGAGGTGGCTCTGAGGATCACTGACTGCAGGGGAGGCTGACCTCAGCACCCACGGGGGAGGGAATTCACAGTGCCTGGCCTAAGCCACTAGGCTTGAAGTGATGATTTTGCTACAGCCTCGGGTCCCTGGGAAACCAGCCCACTTGGAAGGTAGAGAAAGTCTGACATGGAGCTCCATCTTCAGAGTCTGTATGCAAATTGCTCATTGTCAATGACAAGGTAGAGGAATTAGATCAAAGAGACAGGCAAGGTACTAGGAAAACAAGAGTGGTACACAGAAAACCTCTGGGACACCATCAAGAGACCAAACCTACAAATTATGGGTAGAGAGGAAGGAGAAGAGATATAAGGTAAAAGCATAGAAAAAAACATACTCAAGGAAATATTAGCAGAAAACTCCCCAAACCTGGGAAAGACAGGGTCACAGGCATAAAAGGCTTTGAGAACGCCAGGCATGCAAAGATCAGGAAAGAAATAGCCCTATGCATACCATAATGAAAACACTAAATATACAGAGAGCAAACTATGCAGAAGTAGAAAGAAAGTATATGGAAAGCTATGAGAAACAATAAAGTCAAACTCATCAAAACAACAGAAACTTGACAAGCAAGGAGGTCATGAAATGATACATTCCAAGCCCTGAAAAAAAATAACTGCCAGACATGCCAAGAAATGGAAACGAGTTTTTTTAATTGTTATTATTTCGCTTTTGTTTTCTCCTTTGTCCTGTTCTTTACTTCTGTACCTTTTGTATTGTATGTAAGTTTGTCTGTTGTCTGGAGGTTAAGAAATGGTGAGGCAAAAGGTGAACAAATGGAGCAGTGATACGCGCCACATACTATGTTGAAAATGAACTGTACAACTTGTGGAGGAGGGGGAAAACTGGGAGAAACTGAGGGAACAATGACACTGTTCAAAAAGAAATACATTCAGGGGACAATGGGGAGGGAAGGGATAGTGGGGAGAAAAAAAACAATGGAGTGGGTAACAATGTTTGACAAGAAATGTATTCATTGCCTTAACCCCTCTGTACAGCATCTTTACAATAAAATTTTAAAAAGAGAAATGTACTCATTACCTGATTTACGTAACTGCAACCCTTTGTATGTCACATTTACAATAAAAATAGATAAATAAATTAAAAAGAAAATAAATGCCAGCCTGGACTAATGCATTCTGTAAAACCATCATTCATCATTCAGAAAATAAAACCACCTGTGATTTAAAACACACACACACACACACACAAACCTAAAGGAATCCATTACTGCTAACCAGTACGACAGAAGACACATAGAGGAATTCTATACACTGAAGAAGAAGACAAACACAAACAGGAAATATAGGAAAGAACAAATCCCACTAGAGGAGTACATTGGCAAATGTGAATTAGAAAAGCAAAGATCTCCTGAAATACTACAAACCTTCCAAATGAACACTGAATGTTAATAGTTTCGATTATTCAGTCAAGACACAAAGAAGGTAGGCTGGATCAAAAGGCAAGATGCAAGCAGTTGTGGCCTACAGAAATCCATCTCAGTGACAATCACTGGCCAAACCCAAAATTAGCAGGTGGAGTGAAATAACAAAGATGGGCCTAGAAATTAATGAAATGGAGGCTATGAATATTACAAAGCATCAATGAAGCAACAATAAATAAGATGGATAAGCTCTTAGCCAAACTGACTAGAAGGGGGTGGGGGTGGGGAGACTCAAATTAATAAAATTAGAGATGAAAATGGGGCTAGCACAACAAATATCACTGACATCCAGAGGCTCACTAGAGAATACTGTGAACATTGTATTAATGTAAATTGGAAACTCTCTTAAGAAATGGATACATATCTAGATTCATTTGGCCTGGCAAAAGCCATCCAAAAGGATTTAGACCCTGAGTATGTTTACAAAGTGTCTATCATACCTTTCTTCTTCCGCTCCCCACTTCCGTTCCTGGCTTGTACTCTGAACCCCCCCCCCCACATTTCCTGCATTTTCAGAGCAGCTCCAGGCCCTCATGGACCCCAGGGGCGGTGCTAGCCTGGGGCCCCACACAGGCCCTCAGACACACAATCCGACTGCTCAATGTCTGCTCATGGTCACTGTCACATGAGCTGGGGTGGCTACAGGGTCTCCATCTGCAGAAGAGAGTGGAGTGGGGGGTGGGGGAGACTGTGCCCCCTTTTGGCCCTCCCCCCACCCCAGCTACTCCACATCCCACCTCCAGTGACCAATAGTTCCTTCGGTGTTGGTCAGTGTCCCGCTTGGTGCCCCTGGGAGTCTGCGAATCTCCTGTGGATTTCCATGTTTTGATTCAAATAGGGAAACGCAATGGATTCTCAACCCTAAGCCTGTGCTCTCAAGAGGGGGAGGGGGGCTGGGGCTGTGAGTCAACGTGGGCACGGGAGGCCTTGGGACAAGACAGTGCTCCCATCCTGGCACAGGATGGCAGCCAGGGTCCAGTGCTGGAGCTCATTAAGAAATGCTGCAGACAGAAATGCTGCTCACCTGGAACAAGTTCCTCAGAGATACGCAGAGACCCCCCTGTGACACCGGGGTTGGGGGGCCTCCCGTGAGCCAGACTGAACCCCCGTGACTTGGGGCAGATCAGGTCTGGAGCCCCCGAGCTCTGGTCTCGGTGGCTTTATTTCTTGATTGGCTGGTTTTTGGTGAAAATAGTGGCTCAGGTGCTCATGGGTGGGATTGGCTGAGGAGACTGTACCAAAATGGTCTGCCACACAGCCAGAGCTGACGTATACAGGAAGCTTTTTAAAGAGTCCCTGCACCTACTTCAGGTCAGTACTGTCTTAAATTATAGTGGTGAGGAGTTCCCCGTGATATTTTTAATGCCCTGGGCCATCAAGGGTCTTTCTCCAGCTCTACTCTTATCTTTCCTTAAATGCTTAGCTTTGGAGTAAAATATTATTCAAAGAAGAGCTCCGCTGGCCGGGCGCTAGTGGCTCACGCCTGTAATCCTAGCTACTCAGGAGGCTGAGATCTGAGGATCGCAGTTCAAAGCCAGCCCGGGCAGGAGAGACCGTGAGACTCCTATCTCCAATAAACCACCAGAAAACCGGAAGTGGCGCTGTAGCTCAAGTGGTAGAGCGCTCGCCTTGAGCTGAAGAGCTGAGGGACAGCGCCCAGGCCCAGAGTTCAAGCCCCACGACCGACAAAAAAAAAAAAAGAAGAGCTCCGCTGTTAATGGAAGTCTAAAGTGTACCGCAGCCGCCCTGCTCTATCTCTGGATGTCTGGCCTTCAAGAAGGACGGGAATGGCTGCGAACGGTTGGTAGTGGACCATAGAGCAGGACTTCAGACCCTGCCATCTGGTGGCTCCCGAAGCCCCTGCCCCTGCCCGGGTGACCCTGAGCTGCCAGGGGCCTGGGCTGGCCGTCACTACAGCAGTCACGAGGCTGTAGGCGGAGCCTGGCCTCCTCCACCGCCGCCCCTCACACCTGCCTCTCCACTTCCCCCACAACCCTGACATAATAAATACCCGCCAGATGTCTCTATTAATAAACTAGAGCTCCCCAAAGGCGTGGGATGATGGAGTGCTGTCGGGCCACAGGGCTCTGAAGCCTGCCTGCCACAGCGGCTGGGAGGCACTAAATTCATTCTCTCCTCCCTCTCTCTCTCTCTCTCTGTGTCTTCTTCCTTCTCTCCCTGCTCTGCCCCAGGATGGCAAACTCAAGCAGGTGTCCTCATGAAGCCTCCCTACTGCTCAGTGAATGAGATTTTAATGAATCTGGATGAAAGGAAGGAAGGAGAGAAGGGAGGGAGGGAGGGAGGGAGGGAGGGCAGCCTTACTCCAGTATGTTTTGCATGTGCTCAGGTACAGCAAAGCCCTCCCAGACAAAATCTACCCCAGCCAGACTAAAAGGGGGTGCAGAAGGGCTGCTGTGGCCCTCAGAACGGCCCACCTCCCGGCCACACTGAACCCCACCTGGCTCTTGTGAAATTCTGCGGTGGCTCTCACCGGTGGGCTCTGCACCCGCGTTCCTCTACGTGTTCCCACACGTGCTCCTACATACAACTTCTTCCAGAAAGTTCTCTCATTGTGGACCCCCTCCCCAAGTCTGGACTAGGGGATATTCTTTGGTTTCCCAGAACGATAGCTCCTTGCATGCTAGAGTGGAGTGGCTGATTGGCTGCTGGTGGGCTGGGTCTTATTTAGTTTTTAGTGGTACTGGGGTTTAAACCCAGGTATTCAAGATTGCTAGGCAGGTGTTCTACATTAGAGCCACACTCTGATCCTTTTGATTTGTTGTTTTTCAAGCAGGATACTGCATTTATACCCAGGCAAGCTTGGACTGTGATACTCCTATTTACACTATTTAGGGCTAGGGCTAGGGTCAGGGTTAGGGCTAGAGTTAGAGGTGAGAGGTTAGGGTCAGGGTTAGGGTCAGGGCTAGAGTTAGGGTTCAGGCTAGGCATTACCCCTGAGTAGCTGGGATTACCTTGCTAGCTTTCCCTGGCTGAGTTGTGATTCTCACCAGCATTCTGGCAAGGCAGGCCTCACACTGCAGTGCTCTTTTCATCCAACTACTGAGTAGCCAGGATCATGGGGATGAGCCACCATGCCTGGCTTGATTGCACATTCATAGTCTCTACCAGATAGCACTCATATTTTGGTTATATCTCTATGCCTCATATTTAACATGCCTGTTAGTCTATAGTAGATATTCTCTGTATATATATATATAATATATATATATATATATACACATACACACATATATGTTTCATATACGTATATATACTCTGTATATATACAGCAGGGCAGAGACAGAGGAGGCCTGGAGAGGAAGCAGTGGACCATATCACAGAAGGTTCAGCATACACTTCCAGCCTAACATTCAAGTGAACTCTCTGGGTCCAGAGACTCCTTCCCTGCCTCCCCCCTGGCCAGCAAGAAGGGAAGTCTGTGGTCTCAAACCCATTTCACAGACCAGAACAATGGGACTCCAGGAGATGAGGTCAGAGCTCAAGGTCACAGTGGCAGTGAGTCCCCGAGCCCATTGTGGAGGTGACAATGTCTGCTGCTCGTGGACAGGGCCCCACACCCCATCTGCCACGCCCATTTACTAAGTCCAACCAAATGCACGGGCGTGGTGAGCACACCTAGGGCCTGTCAGTCACAGCGCTGTGCAAAAGTCAGCGTGACCTCCAGGAGGTGGCAGAGCCGGGGGTGGGGGGTGGGGGGTGGCGTGGCATCTTCTGAGCTGGACTTTGATTGGTAGCATCGATTGATCGCATTCATGTTTTCTTGTCTAAGAACCCTGTTCCTAGGATTGGAGGTGTGGCTCAGTTGGTAGAGTACCAGCCAATGAGCAACCCATCAGGTACTGAGTTCGAGCTGCAGCCTCACACACATACAAAATATAGAATGGTACTTCCAATAAGATGCTGGAGGTGGGGTACAGTACGGTCATCAAACTTGCTACCCACACATTTCCAACAAGAGCTGGCAGGGTGTGCCCCTAGGGAACACTTCCATGCCCTCCCCAAGGGCGAGATTGTTTGGGGGAACTGTTTTAGTAACCTGGATTTTTGTTTTGTGCGATCTCTTCTAACCGGCCCGGTGCACGGACCAGCCAAGCTCCATAGTGCATAGGAAAAGAAAAGCGTCACAAAATACTTACTGTTCCTTATCACTGCAGGCAGGCAAAGCAGGGAGAGAAAGAAACAACGAAATGTAAGGTAAGAAATCAACAATCCCAGAGTGCCGGGGCGGCAACAAATACCTTGTGGGCACAGCCATGGCCTGCCTCCATCTTCTCCCGCCTTGGATGTGTCACTCCTGCGCAGCTAAGACATGGCCGCTTCCCTGCAGGGCTGCGAGCCTGACCGCTCGAGTCAGCGAATCACTGAAGTGGACCATCCTTTGTGTGGGAGGAGACGGTTCTAGGTGGTCCAGAACACGCGCTGCCAGCTTCCTTTTGCCTTCTGTCATTGCAAATGCTGGCGCACTGGGTGCACGTGAGTCTAGCCCTGAGCCCTGAACCCCAGAATGTGTAGGGCCCCAGTTTGAGGGAAGGGAGTCCTTCTATTCCCTTAAGTATGCAAACACAGGCAGGGTGTCTTTGTGCCTCAGTTTCCGTGTCCCATTTCCCACCCCTCTGGCTTGTGGACTTTGTATCTAGAAATAAACATCCCCCTTCAGAGATCTGCTTCTCTCCCTGGGACTCTCGGCCAGGAGGGCTGCCCCGCTGTCCCATCTGGTACTGTCCTTCCTTTGTGGATGTACAGGTCCTGGGGCTTGAACTCAGAGCCGAGGCCCAGCCTCTGAACTTTCATGCTCAAGGCTAGCGCTCTACCAGAGCTCTACCACTAGCTTTTTGGTGGTCAGTTGGAGATAAGAGTCTCCCAGACTTTCCCAGGCTGAGCTCCTGAGCTCTCAGGCTCCTGAGCAGCTAGGATAACAGGCCTGAGCCACCCCACCTTCGCACAGCCATTGGCTCCTTTCTGCCCCGGGCGAGGCTGGGTCCACCTGCAATTCCTAGGCCCGTGGAGGCCAGCAGAGGCCCCATCTGCAAATCACGCAAGCAGGAAGTGTCTAAGGCTAGCCAGCAGTTAATTAAGACTCGGATCCCTTCAATTCCTGGAGGAAGATAGGGGAATTAGCCGCATTAGCACACGGCCGGCGAGACAGCCTTGGGATGGCTGTGCTCTGCCCGTTAGCATTTATCAAAAATTCATTTAAGTATCTGGGAGCGTGCGGGAGCGAGCGAGGCGGCTGGTGCGTCTGGAATGACAGGCTTCGGTGCGCATGCTCAGGAGGACGCTGCGGGAGCCTCCCCTCCACGGTTGTCATGCTGCTGATTTAAATGGCAAGGCGGGTTGTTTGGCTTCATCGCGACTGAAATAAACCCTGATGGATGGGCTTTTAATGAACTGACAGTTCTTCAATAAAAATAAATATTTTACCCCAGCCACCCTCCAGGCAGCTGTTTATCTTACAGACACACATTTTTTTTTTGGCAGATCAAATATTCTGTGCAAAGTAAGTTTGGTTCCAAGAAGGCATTACGGGAAGGGAAACTTAGCGAGAAGCTTCTGTGGGGAGAGGAACCGGCTGAGTTCCACCGTGTCCTCCAAATGGCGCTCTTAGAACCCGAGGTTTTAGGCAGAAGTGTTTGGCAAGCAGGCAGAGGGCTTTTACTTCAGAGTAAATGGATGGGCGGGAGGGGAGGGAACAACCAAAACTCTCACTCAGAGACAGTGTGAGAGCCACAAAGGCAATGCCAACTACTCAAGAGGTCAAGTTAGCAAGACCCCATCTCAAAAACCAAGCTGCATGTTGTGGTGAATGCCTGTAATCCAAGCTGTACAGGAGACAGAGGAAAGAGGATCATGGTCAGAGGCTGGCCCCAGATGAAAAAATGAAATCCTATCTGAAAAATAAACAAGCAAATAAGGGCTCTGGGCACAGCTCGAGCAGTAGAGCACCCGTCTAGTAAGCAGGAGGCCCTGGATTCAAAATGCCAGTACTGCCAAAAGAAGAAAAGGGAAAAAAAATCCTCCCCCGAATATCCTCGTCAAATTAAAGTGAATGCTTTAAACACAGCTCGGGGACCGCTCGAAAATAAAGGCCTCCTCTCTGCTTGTTCTCAACACAAGTAGGCAACACAGACTTCATCAAAGTGCCACATTTTTTTCTCTCCCAAAGACTCAAGTTATTAAAAAGAAAATGGGGGCTGAGGACAAGTTGGAAAATGACTATCCAACACAGGATTTTTATCTAGAACATTCAGAGCCCCTACACCTCAATCTCAAGGAGAAAAAAATGGGACACGTGCCCCAGTGAAGCAGCCGGACCAGTGACCAGAGGTAGCCGGCCAGCTGGGCCTCCAAGATGCACAGCCAACTGGGAAAATGGTTCAGCAAAAAGGTTCTTGAAAAGCCCAGCCAAGGCTGGGTGCAGTAGCACCTGCCTGTAATCCCAGCACACAGGAGGCTGCAAGTTTGAGGCCAGTTTAGGCTAAATGGCAAGACCCTGTCAAAAACAACAACAACAAACAACAACAAAGCCAGGCGGGGTGACAAGCTTATAACCAAAATTTCTTGGGAGGCAGAGATTGGGGGAATCATGATTCAAGACCAGCCTGGGCAGAAGTTCACAGGACTCAGTCTCAACTAATGGCTGGGCACAGCGGCGCCCTCTTGCAATCACAGTTCAGGCTAGTAAGGCACAGAGTGAGACCCCATCTCAGATAACTAATGCAAAATGGGCACGGAGCACCTGCCAACCAAATGCAAGGCCCTGAGTTCAATCCCCACTCTTTACAAAACCAAAGGCAGGTTAAACCAGTGCCTGCCACAAGACCGTGGTATGTCACTCCCAGGTAATCACTGAAGGGAAGTCAGGTCATGCTCAACACAAAGGCTACCTGGAAACAGTCCAAATGTCTGTCAGTGAAAAAGGGACACACGGTTGATGTGCAAAAGAACATGGTCACTCTCCATATAACTAAAGCGAATGAAAAGTACAGATATGTACAGGCCAAAAGTAGATGTTGTGTGGTTCCATTAGTCTAAAACCAATATAAAATTAATGCTATTAAAATAAAATTCTAGGAAACACAAAATTATAGTTACAGAAATTAGTGGCCACCTTGGGATGGGAGGGAGAACTTTTTGAACTATTATATATACTCATCGTCTTGGTTATTGTGATGGCTTCATGGGTATACATGGACGTTTGAAAATTGTAGAATGCTACTTCATTTTAAAAGTGTACTGTTGAGGGGCTGGGAAGGTGGCTCAGTGGTAGAGCGCTCGCCTTGCATGCCTGAGGCCCTGGGTTCAATTCCTCAGCACCACATAAGCAAAAAGAAAAAAAGCCGGAAGTGGCGCTGTGGCTCAAGTGGTAGAGCGCTAGCCTTGAGCCGAAGAGCTGAGGGACAGTACCCAGGCCCAGAGTTCAGGCCCCACGACCAGACCCAAATATAAATAAATAAAAGTGTACTGTTGAATTTACATGCATTATATCCTTTTGAGATAGGGTATCAATCACTATGTAGACCAGGCTGGCCCTGAACTCATGATCTTCTTGCTGGAATTATACTCATGTACCACCACACTCAGCCTAATTACATCTATATAAGACCATTTAAACAACTTTAAAAAATGGCAGCCAGGTACCAGTGCTCATACCTGTAATCTTAGCTACTCAGGAGGCTGAGATCTGAGGATCATAGTTCAAAGCCAGCCTGGGCAGGAAAGTCTGTAAGACTCTGATCTCCAATAAACCACCAAAAAGCTAGAAATAGAGCTATGGCTCAAGGGATAGAGTGCCAACCTTGAGCATAAAAAACTCAGAGACAGTGCCCAGGCCCTGAGTTCAAGCCCCAGGACAAGAAAGAAAGAGAAAGAGAAAGAGAGAAAGAGGAAGGGAGGGAGGGAGGGAGGGGGGAGGGAGGGAGGGAGGGAGGGAGGAAGGAAGGAAGGAAGAAAGAAAGAAAGAAAGAAAGAAAGAAAGAAAGAAAGAAAGAAAGAAAGAAAGAGAGAGAGAAGGAAAGAAAGAGAGAGAAGGAAGGAAGGAAGGAGGGAGGGAGGGAGGAAGGAAGGAAGGAAGGAAGGAAAGAAAGAGAGAAGGAAAGAGAGAGAGAAGGAAGGAAGGAGGGAGGGAGGGAGGGAAGCAGAAGGGAAGGGAAGGGAAGAGGGAGGGGAGAGAGAGAGAGAGAGAGAGAACACACATGCACACGCCCGCTTCCAGCTCCCCGTCTCCCATCTAGTCCGTAGCTTTATTTGACAGATAAGGGAACTGAGGCTGGGGATGAGGCGGAGCGCGGCCTGTGTCCGTGGTGAAAGGGCTCAGATTGAGCTAGAGCCCGGGACGGCTCTGCCGCGCGCCCGCTCGCCCCTTTCCTCTCAGCAGGAAGCTGAGAGGCCCACCATGCCCACGGCAGCAGGGACCCGCACATTCCTTCTCTCCCAACCCCTGCCTGGAGACCATGAGGACCCCCCACCCTCCCCGGGGCCCCCAGACTCACTTTGCTTGCAGGGGTCGGTCGCTGGGGTACATCCAGCGGCCGGAACTACTGCGGACGGCAGTGTCGGTCATGGCGGAGGGCTCGCGCACCTGTAAGAAGGGACCGAACAGAAGTTACCACTCCTCACCTCCTCACCCACGAGGACAGAGAAGAGGCTTTCCTGTTGTCCACGGGTCACCCTGGACCCGCGGAGGGGGGATCAGACCAGGGCCAAGCACCCCCACCCTCAAACCCCAGCCCTCCCCAGGTCTTCCCTCCCAGCTCCCCTCAACTCTGTCCAGCTGTGATGTATGTCTTTGGCCTCTGCTTCTGATTGGCTTCTTTCAGTGGCCAATGGGATGGTAGAGAATGGGAAGTAATCAGAGGCTTGAGGATGCTGGACCTCATTTAGAGGTCTGCTTTTAGAACCTGCAGACAGCAGATAAGAGGCCCAGGCTAGCTGGCAGGAGGAGAGATCGCCCAACCAAGATCAGCCGAAGACCAACCCAATGGCCAACCCAATGGCTGAAGAATCATGAGATACACAGTAGGGTGGTTTGTTGTTATGCAGCAAGTACTGGCTAATCAAGCAGCCTGTCATGGCAAGACCATTGCTGGGCCTTTGGCCCAGAATCCTGGGCTCTAGCCCCATCTCCCTTCTTTCCTTTCTGAGTCTGGCACACTTTCTCTACTCTGGGTTTATTGAACTCCCCACTCTGTGGGCCTGCCCTGGCGGGAAAGAGCTGGTGAGTTAATGCGTGAGCAGGGGCCTGGTCAGGCCACCATGCTTCTGAAGCCTCAGCAAGGAACCTCACTGGAGGCTGGGGCTGGGGCTGGGCCTGGATTCCAGGCTGTTTGTCTGTCTAGAAGTCACCTGCACAGCCCTGGGGGTGGGGGACAGGCAACATCACCTCAGTTTTCCATTGGGAACGGATTCCTTTCTCAGTATCCATCTTTGTAGTTCCAAGTAAAGCTCACCCAGCCCTGACCCCTGGAAGTGGGATAATGGTCCACTTTCCAGCCAATCAGTGATGAGTTACATTCCTCTGTCTGTTGTGATTGGTGGAGGGAGAGGCACATGACCCTATCTCGGCCAATGAAATCTTCTTCTGAGACTGTGGCTAGAAGTATGTGGGAAGAAGCATTCCCCAACCTCCCCCATGGAGCCTCTAAGCTGGTAAGACAAACTGCTGTCATCATTTTCTCCACCGGGCAGAAAAAGCCTGCCAGGATCAAAGCAGAGCCAGTGCAAGAAAGGCTGATCCCTGATGATGCTGTCAGGAGGCTGGACACCGCCGGGCCTGAGTCTGTGCTGGCTGTGTTGTCTACCTCCTTTTTTTCCCCCTTGAATTTGTGCTGTTGCACCTCTCCTGAGCTCTCTCAGGAGACAGCACTGTGTGTCTTCAGGGCGAGACCATGTCACCTTACAGCAAACAGGAGGCCCAAAGGCAACCAGAACTGGTGGGGCCTGGAGAAGATTACATTTCACCCCGACTCACCTCAGCGGGCCTGACTCCAGCAAGCCACCCTCCCCGAGGCCTGCGAGACCTCACACCGATGATTAAAATTCCGCCACGATAAACAACGCTAATTAAAAGCAAAACTAAGTACTTAATAAGACAAATGAGGTGGGATATTAGAAGTCAGGACGAGAGCTGGCATTAATTAAAAACAAAGACTAATTCCTTTCCTCTTTAAAACAGACTCTGGAGGGGATGACGGTTGGGGGGGGCGGTGTTTCTAGAAAAATAGCTTTAGCTTTTACTAATGTGGGACATGCTAAGCGGCAGGCACAATCTCCTGGGGTCCCCCTCCCGTGGTGGGCACAAGCATGGTGCGCGCGCGCACACGCGCACACACACGTGTGTGCCTAATGTGCATATGCACACACGCACACACATTTGCACACAGGTACCCACATGCACACACTCATCACACATCTCTACAAGGCACACATGCACACATAGTCATCCTACACCTCCTAGCCACATCTATCCACAGCCCAGCGCTTCCCGACCCCACCTCCCTCCATAACATTCGAACCCAGAGCCCCTGAACTTCAGCCACCCAGGGTCCAGCTGAGGCCACTCCCCTGGGCTGTGGAGTCTCAGTCGTCCAACACAGCTTCTCCCTGCTTGCATGAATACGAGGTGGTAAAGATCCACCGCCTCCTCTGCTCCTCTCCCCTCCCCGCTCCTCCCAGCGCCAGGCTGAGGAAGGCAGCAGGGAAATGGAAGGTACCGCAAAGTCGCTGGCCTGCCCTGCAGGCCACCCACCCCCAGACACCAGGATATCCGGTACTGCTGAGGGTGGAACCTGGGATTCCCACCCGTCTCCCCACAGCAGGAGCTGCAGACAGGTGTCTCAGGACGAGTTTGAGCAAAGGAAGCCACCCGTGCAGTCCTGACATGGGTCCCCTGGGCACCCAGGGAGCCCGGTCATTTGTGGGTTCCTTATTGATGAACCTGCTGGCAGATCAGGTTTGTTTGTAATCCCCAGATCAATACCAGGGCTGTCCTGGTGGTCACTCACAGTTAGCAGGAAAGAAATCTGAGTTTCCACCAATGTATGACCCCGCTCCCAACCGACATCAACCCTCAAGCTCCCGTCCGGAAACTAGTTTCATGTCCAGGTCTATTTACTGCCACTGTATTTTTGTGGGGTGGGGGGGGTCATTTTTGTTTTGTTTTGTTTTTGTTGGTCATGGAGCTTGAACTCTGGGCCTGGGCACTGTCCCTGAGCTCTTCAGCTCAAGGCTAGCACTCTACCATTTGAGCCACAGCACCACTTCCAGTTTTCTGGTGTTAATAAGAGTCTCTCGGACTTTCCTGCCCAGGCTGGCTTTGGACTGTGATCCTCAGATCTCAGCCTCCTAAGTAGTAGGATTACAGGCATGAGCCACTGGCACCCAGCTGGGTTTGTGTTATTTTGAAGTGGTGATCTCGCTGCTTGTTCCCCAAGCATAGCACTGCAGCGTGCAGTGCGACTGCACCTGCCTGCGGCAGATGAGCCTCGTTCAGCCATGAGCTTCACTGCCGTCAGCCACAAGTTCGACACTAATGAGATCGACGCTATCTGTTCACTAAGGGTCTTTCGGTAGGAAGGTACACACAGCTGGGTTATGGACCACCCCCCTGATGATGATGTAAGCAAGACAGGAATCCAACCCTGTATTTCTCCCGGAGCGATGGCTCAGTTTCTGTAGAACTTGGGAAACAGGGCTACCACCAAAAGTGAGACCTGACCGGGTCTCTTATACATGTGTGAATACAGACATATTATACCAAATTATTATTGTATATTACGTTACATAATTTTTATGATGTAAAATATGTATCTTATATGAAACACAATTAGCATCATATATAATTAACGTATAATCATATAATATAAAATGTCAACGATTAATATATCATGTCAAGTAATAATACATTATTATATATTAATATCAGATGGAGTACATATAATGCATGCTATTAATATAAAGGATGTATTCTATAATATATAATTTATAGTATACTATTATTTTATTTTTTGTTGGTCGTGGGGCCTGAACTCTGGACCTGAGCACTGTCCCGCAGCTCTTCAGCTCAAGGTAGCTCAAGGTAGTGTCCTACCACTTGAGCCACAGCACCACTTCCAATTTTTTTCTGCTTATGTGGTGCTGAGGAATCGAACCCAGGGCCTCATGCATGTGAGGCAAGCACTCTACCACTGAGCCACCTTCCCAGCCCCAATAATTTATAGTATGTATCATATACATTATACATTATCAATAACAGGCATGCATCACATACAATACAGAAGTAGTGTGCAAAGTGTAAAACATCATATTTATAAGCAATGATCTATATGATAATATATAAAATATAGTGATATGCAATAAAACTATACTAATGATACTACTATATTTATGTTGTAAATAACTTCATATTTCTGTTAATATGTCCTGGTATTCTAACATAAACATATTAACAATGCTATCAGTGCTATTCTCTAGCTGACACATGCGATCACTGTAGGCTTAGCTCTCAATATAGGGTGAGTGTCCGGACAGGTGCATTGGCTCTCGGTATAGGGTGTCTGGACAGGTGCATTGGCTCTCGGTATAGGGTGTCTGGACAGGTGCTTTGGCTCTCGGTAGAGGGTGAGTGTCCGGACAGGTGCATTGGCTCTCAGTATAGGGTGTCTGGAAAGGTGCATTGGCTCTCGGTATAGGGTGTCTGGACAGGTGCTTTGGCTCTCGGTAGAGGGTGAGTGTCCGGACAGGTGGTTTGGCATGTGGGGGAGACAGGGACAGACAGTGACAGAACTGATGCACGGAGGGATTTTGAGGAAGTGCCTGATGTCTGATGTCGGGGCTCCCTTCTGGGACAACTTGACCCACGAGAAGCCGGAGGGCCCAAGGAGGTAAAGCGGGAGGAGCTGCTGGAGTGGTGTGGAGACTCAGCAGGGACCAGCAGCCACTTAGCGGGACCCAGCACGCGCTTTCCTGCAGCCTGCTCAGGAGGCGAAGCAGGGCCGGGCAGCAAAGGCGTTTGTATGTGCCACGTCCGTCCTGAGGCCCGCACAACGTGCTCAGAGGCAAAAGGTTTGCAGCCAGCTGAGGGTGGGCGCGGGAGCGCAGCCTCAGAACGCAATGGAGGTCTCAAAGCTGAGGCCAAGCAGGGACTGGGCCTCTTGGTACGGACTCAGCTGAGGCTTTGCCTGTCCTGTGATTCTGAGCTTCTGTGGGACTGGACACAGCTCCCCCGAGCTGCGTTTCCACGAAATGCTGGGGCTAGAATCATACCCCCAGATTCCTGCCTCAGTTTGCCTCTGCTGGCAGCATGGTCTTAGCGTAAACCCCACAGTGGGGCCCAGTGCTCAGAATCCACAGGAAACGGTAGCAAGCTGGGGAGGGGGAGGGGAGAGGCTCCAGGCTCTCTGCATTTCCTTCTCTTGTTTCTCTCCGTTGAGAAAGAATCCTGTGCTCATGAGAACCCCAGCGCGCCAGCTGCTCGCTCCTCCACCCGCAGCCCCACCCCGCGGCCTGCAGTGCAGCTCGGACTGAATATTAGATCAGACCACCGCTCCCCCAGCTGCGGCCGGCGCCCCGGCCATCCTGGTATCGACGGGGACTCGATGTGGTTTATCAGGTGACAAATGATCCATCGATCCGGCTGCGGAGCTGGCTTTATGGAAGACCTTGGCTTTCTTCCCCATCACCCAAGAACTTCAGCGTCTCCCCCCCACCTCCTGCCCCCAGCCAGGCAAATTAGAGCAGCCCGGAGATGGACTAAGGTTTCCAGTTCGAGCAAGGGGCATTAGGTCAGCCCTGTCAGTGCCTGTGTCATCCAACCAACAGTTCCTGAGTGCCGGCTGGGTGCCAGGCACTGTGGGGTACAGAGACCGGGTCACTGCAGGAAGTGATCCCACCCTGTGTGGCTGATGCTCTCTGGGGGAGACACTTGGTGAGTGAGATTGATTGGGGAGGAGAGGGGAGGGGAGGGGTGCACAGGGTGGGGGGAGGCCTGGTCCTGGGGAAGGGGTCACCACTCCAAGTGAGGTGGGCAGAATGGGCCTCGTGTGAAGATCTGAGGGGGACTTTATCGTAACGGGTATCGTAACTCCAGGTCACTCAACCAGCTACTCTGATTTCTGCCATGCCTGACCTGCCACACCCTCTCCATAGACCACGGAGCACTGTGTACCCCGACATCTGAGAATGCTCAGGCCAGGGAGCGCTTCGAACGCCCCTGCACAGGAAGGCAGGCAGCTCGCCCACTGCAGTACCGGCTTGGAACTCAGGGCTTCCTGCTCTCCCACTTGAGCCACGCCTCCAGCCCAGGCTCAACCCCCTTGTTTTCCAGATGCTGGCTTTGCCGTGGGAAGTCCTGCATGGGTCCCTCCAGTGCCAGGCAGGCCGGGACGGGTGGTCGCCACCTCTTGCCTTGCAGGCCAAGCAAGGGGTCACTCCAGAGACCGCTGTGGTTGGCAGGCCCCCCCCGGCACCCCAGCATTCTGGGGCTGAGGACCGGGGATCCTGAGTTCTGGGTCAGCCTGGATCACACAGTGAGGTTCCTAAGGAGACGCTAACCCTGACATAAAAACACATTTAGAGATGCAGGTCCGTGGTCGAGTGCTTGCCTGGAAGACACAGAACCCCAGGTTCTATCCCCAGCACCACAAAAGAAAAAAGAAGAAAGAGAGGAGAGAGAGGGAGAGCAGGAGGAGAGGAAGAGAGAGGAGGAGGAAGAGGGGGAGGAGGAGGAGGAGGAGGAGGAAGAGGGAAGAGGAGGAGGGGGAGGAGAGGAAGCATGGACATACAAATAATCTCTGTATCTGTACCTGAGGAGGCTTGGGATGAGTGTGGGGAGAAGAGGGGGCGGCGTGGGAGGGGCTGGGGAAATGAGAGACAGGAGGGGCGGTGCGGGTGGGACAGTGGGAAAGGATTCTTAAGGCCACCGCAGGGAGAACCGTGCGGGGGGGGGGGGGGGAGGGACTGGGGGGGGAGGGGGCTGGGGGGAGGGGGCAGGACGCAGGCGCCGTGGACCACACAGGTGCTTTTTGGCAGCACCTTGCCCCAGGGCCTCCCCGCAGACTCATCCCGTGGCAGCCCCGAACACGGCCTCTGCCACCAGGGGCTGGCAGGGCCAGGCTGCTGGCTTACGTAAGGCTCTGCTCAGAGCGGCTCCATTCACAAGTCTCCGCGTGCCCTGCGGCCGCTGCATGGCGGAGGGGAGCAGGGAAGGAAGGAAGGAACAGAAGCGAGGGGAAGAAGAAGGCAGCTGGGAGACTGGGGGAGGAGAGCTTTCTGAATAAACCCTGCCCGGATCCATCAGCACAGAGAGGGTGCTGCTGCCAACATGGCCTCTTCTCCTTGGTTCATGGCAGCTGGGCGGGAGGGGGGGGCGGGGGGCATGCTGGACTCCGGCCGGAGTCTGGGGGGGGGGGGATTCATTACAATGAGAATTAAGTGGGGATTATATCATTAACACTAATGACTGGAGAGACAATTACCTCGAGGAGGCTGGTGACATGCTGGTGACAGCAGCCCGGAGCCTGGCACAGCTGCCACCCTTGGCCCCACCAGGGAGCAGTGCTTGGTGGAGGAGAATGGCCAGGGGGCGGGGTGTGGTGGCTGCTCTCTGCTCTGCCCCTCGGCTGACAGGCCGGGGGTCCTTCCCAGAAGGACTCAGCCTGTGGCACTGGCAGAGGGAGATGGCACAGGTGGCAGGTGATGTCTTGATTCTGGTCCTGTGCAGCTCCTTGGGGACGGGGGCGGGGGCACCGGGGATCTTATCAGAAAGCCCAAGGCCCAGTAGCAGCTCATGCCTGTAATCCTAGCTACTCAGGAGGCTGAGATCTGAGGATCACGGTTCAAAGCCAGTCCAGACAGGGAAGTCCGTGAGCCTCTTATCTCCAATCCACCACCAGAAAACAGGAAGTGGCGCTGTGGCTCAAGTGGTAGAGCGCTCGCCTTGGGCAGAAGAGCTCAGGGACAGCGCCCAGACCCAGCGTTCAAGCCCGATGACCACCACCAACAAAAAAAGCCCAAGGCTCCCAACGCACTTAGAACTATGAGAAGTCACTCCTGGAAAAAAATGTTTTGTATTCTCAAAAATGCCATTCAGGGCTCTGTGCCCTGAATTCTAGGACCAAGAACTGCCTTCTAGCATGTTCCCTGGCAATTTTGAGAAGCAGAGAATGACAAGAACCATCTGACCCAGACTAAGCAGGTCCCGGGGGTACAGGGGGTTCACCCCACAGACCCTGGGGGTGCCAGCAGCCCTGATGCCTTCCCTCTGCAGAAGGCAGCTCGGGACTCCAAACAGCGGCTCTGCGCCTTCTCACTAGAGTGTGAATGACGAAGGCTGGCCATGCCACGCCATCCCAAAGCTTCACACTTCGGCCCAGAGCAAGGCCTTAAGACAAAGAAGGACACTTCAGTGCCAGAGTTTCAGTGCGTGTTTGAGACAGGCCTGTAAGCCTGCTGAGCCCCTCCCCGCAATCATATTGCATCTGCAGCCACCTGCTTTAGCCCTGACCCAAAGGGGCCCTGCCCTTGTCACGCTGATTTCTCCTGTCCGTTGTGGTGCCAGGGGAGCGGCGGGTGCTCGGGAAGTGCGCAGCACGCGCTCCAGAGCCGCCGGTGCTCTCGCACTGCAAGCCCCCCCAGACCCCGTTCTGGGGACTCATCCTAATCCACGGGCGCGCAGTGAGCACCTACTGCATGCGTGCAGCTGGACCGGGAGCCTTTCCTCAGAGGGACCCGTGCATGAGCCAGTCCATTAAGACTTTGCCACTGGTGGTTCATTTAGCAAGTCAGCATGGAATATCTGCTAGGGGCCGGCCCTGACCCCCCCCCCCACACACACACCGGAGGGGACACAGGTGCGGCCTTGAGTACGGCACGGTGCAGCCCCCGGGACCCCTAAATGGACGGCTCCAGCAGGAAAGCCCTCCGGGGCCTCCTGGAGGAACCCCACGCTCTGAACACCGAGGGGGGGGGGATGAGTCAGCAGAGGCCCGGGGACTTGTAGGAAGAGCAGCAGGCGGCTCTTCTCCTCGTGGATCCGTGGATCCGGTCCGGGGCCTGCCCACCCCTCCCGGGGCTGCCCTGCCGCCCTCTCAGAGCCTCCCGAGCCCCGGGGGGAGGGGCCACCATGCCCATTTCACAGATGGGGAAGCCGAGGGGCAGCCACTGCGGAAGGACCTCGGCTGGGCCAGTCCCGAGTCCCTCCTTCCCTCCCGGGGTCTCAGAGCCGCACAGCCAGCCCAGGGGTGGTTACACTCTAACCAGCATGGGGGGGGGGGGCTTTCATGGGTGGCTCATTCCTCGCCAGCCTCCATACCCAGCACTTTGCCCACAGCAGCTCTGATCTGCACCCGAGGCCATCACGGCTCCATGCTGCAGATGGGGAGACCGAGGCCTGCGGACGCGAAGTGGCGCAACTAGAAAGTGCTAGACGCAGGAGCTGAGCTCGTGAGATGTTTCCACGGGGCTGTTCTCAACCATTCCCCCACGCCACCTGACCACACATACTGGAAGAAACTCAGAGGCTCAGAGATGTCAAGGGCTTTGCCTGAAGTCGCACAGCAAGGAAGCACTAAAGTCAGAATTGAGACCCACGTGTGGCTGCTCGCTCCCGGGGTCCCACTCTGCAGCCCCTGGAGGAGCAGCAGGAGGCACCCGGGTGGGGACGGGATGGAAGTTTCTGCAGCGCCCTCCCCCTCCTCCCTGCCCCACGCACCCCGGCTGCATCATTTAGATTCGCCGGCTCCAGCCCACCACTCCTGGGTCCCGGGTTTATTTTTATCTCGGGTTCAGCCACAGCTCTTCACAGAAATAAACCATGCAGCCTTCTCGTCAGCTCCCAACATGCCTGCATCTCTGGCCAGCTCCCAGTCCGCGAGGACACAGAGCAGAAGCTGGGCCCCCTGTGCGGTGGGTTGGTTGGTTTGTTTTTTAAATAGAAAGCGCAAACTCTCTCTGAGCTGCACAGAGAGGAAAGGGTTAAGTAGAGAGATTGTCCCATCTTATAGAGACTCCCCCCCCCAAGGCTGACCACCCCAAACAAGTGGAAGGGGATCTTCAGACCACCAGGGAACGTGGACTCCGTTCCAGCACCCCCTGTCCCGGGCTGCGGGGGTGATGCCTGGGGTCCTGCCTGCACCCCAGGCCGGGGCAGCAGCACAAGTGGGGCTTGGGGGGTACAGGAGCGAGGGGATGACACCCCTGTCTCCACGCTGTACACTGCTGTGCCATCCCTTACTGTGCAATCTTGGGTAAGTGGCTTTCCCTCTCTGACAGAAGTTAGAGCAACACAGTGCTGACCCTTCCCAGAAGTGCATGAACACACACACACACACACACACACACACACACACACACACACACACACACACACACAGAGTCCTGGGGTCTCTGGAAGGGTCACTTAGATCAACTGCCTCATTGCAGATGGGAAAACTGAGGCCCGGAATGATCAGGCAAAGCTGGGACTCGGATCTCCTGGTCCACGTCCAGGTAGGGCTCTTTCCAGAAGGCTCCGTCTCCCCCTCCCTGGTGCACCACAATGCAGCACTTGGGCTGGAGAGGAGGGAGGAGGGAGGAAGGAAGAGGGAGGAGGGAGAGAGGCGCCTGGCTCTCGGCTCCCCTAGGAAGGGAGGGCCGCTCAGAGCTGCCCGGGGCCCTCCCATCTGGACGGTGCAGTCCTGGCCTTTTCAGCTGGTCTAGCACGCAGTGCCTGGGACTATTTCCTACCTGCCAGCCATGCTACCCAGACGTCCCTGTGGCTCCCTTCATTGCCCCTCAGGTCCCAAACACCCCCACCCTGTCCACAAGTTAGCAGGGAGCCCCAAAGGTCTCCCCTGTGCCCCTGCTGCAGGGTCAAAATCTAACCCTTCTGGTGTCACTCTGGTCAGATCTGTGGCTCATTACTTCTACCAAATTTCTTCCTACCACACCTTTCCCAGCCCAGGATCCCTGGGAAGAAACTGAGGCAGCTTCGCCCTCAAGGTCATGTAGCAAGAGGAGCCAGGATAAGGGCCGGGGGGGGGGTGGAGCAGGTCACTGGCACTAAGCACCAGGCAAGGCTGGCTGCGGGCATCTGTGTCCTGTGCCCCGGGACCCGCGTGTCTCTGGACGTGGGGTCGGGGCGGGGGCCTCGGGACGCCACCTGTATTCCAGGCTTTGCAGTCCCTGGAGCTGAGGTTCCATTCCTTCTGCCTCTCTGTGCAGGTGCCAACAGAAGCCATGACTGGGGGGCTCCAGTGCCCCCTGTGATAATAGCAGGAATGCTAAAAGAAAAATAACAAATAAAGCCATTTCTACCCAGAGAGGCGGCTGCGATGAAAGCAAGCAAAGGCGTTTTCAACTGGAATGGAGCTTGGAGGTGGTCATACAGGACCACGGTCTCCTGTTCACTAACAGGTTGGAGCCTGCTTATCCCATGCAGAGCTCAGGAAAAGAAAACTATGTGGGGTACAGTGAGCCGGATGCGGAGCCGGGGCTGCGGGCTGAAATGCTTCTTCGAAATCGGAACAGGCCACGTCCCCCCTCCGCAGGTGCCCGTGAGGCGGGCGGCCAGGCCGGAGTCCATGGGGGGCCGGAGCACGAAGCGTCCTGCGCCCCATTGCTCATGACAGGTGATTCCACCTGTGCAAAGCCAAGCGCGTGGCCCCGGTGGGCAGCTGCTGCCCCCTCTGGCCATTCATTCCACGCAACACACAGCCCCCCCGCCCCCCGCTTCGTGGCCCCTGAGTCCCTCATCACAGACAAACTACAACCACCCACCTTGCAGACCCCACCGCAGTCAGACCTCTGAGCTGTCCCTGGAAAGGGGGTACAAGCTCAGACAGGTCCCAACCAGCCCCGGCCAGTATCTCAGGCCAGGGTTAATCTTGCTTGTCTTTCAGGTGATGCTCGCTCTCGGGTGCTCACCCACAGCCCCGCCAGGCCAGGCTGGCAGCCCCACAAGGGGTTAAATCACTCCGAAGACGGCCAGTTAACTCTCAGCACCTCTGCTGCAGGATGAGGGCACATTAGGCAGAAGTCGCTGTTTCGATCGATCGCATCACCCCGAAAGCCTGAGCACATTCCCTCCCCCTCCCTCCCCGGGCACCCAGCCGGAGGAATCTCATCTAGCTTCGGGGTGCCGCTTTGGTGACAGAACGCTGCAGACGGTGGGGAAATAATGAATCCTTCTGCACAGCGCTCACCCCCAGCCCCCGGATCCCGTTCCTCACCAGCCCGTGTCCACACGGACACCCGGAGCCCCCGTCCATCTGCAGGACCCGGGAGACAGGACTTACCGCAGCGCTGGAGGATTGCGGGAGACTCAGGGAGCCCAACGCCGGCCAGCGCCCCCCTTCCCCGCCTCGGCCGCCCGGTGGGGAGACGCGAAGTTCCCGTGACTTGGTTGGAAAGCTTGGTGGAGGTGCCTGGAAGAAAATTGTTCATTTGACTCTGCTCCTCATCCCCAAATAAAATCTCAAGGCATCAGTGCGTGCGCACACACACACACACACACACACACACACACACACACACACACACACACACACACACACAGAGTAACTACCTCAGAGCATGCAGTACCGTCAGCTCAGTGGACAGACTGTCTTCCACATGAAGGCTTTTGCTCTTTGACTCTCTGTTTCTCTTTGTCTGTCTGTCTCTGTATCTGTCTCTC
This sequence comes from Dipodomys merriami, assembly GCF_024711535.1. Taxonomy (NCBI): domain Eukaryota; kingdom Metazoa; phylum Chordata; class Mammalia; order Rodentia; family Heteromyidae; genus Dipodomys; species Dipodomys merriami. The sequence goes on from NW_027205605.1 coordinate 520,735, forward strand.
TCTCCCTCTCTCTGTCTCCCTCTCTGTCCCTCACTCCGCTCTCGCTCTGCTCTCTCCCGTCAGCGTAGGCAACTCCAAGCAGCAGACGAGTCGACCGCTTCCCCAGTGTGCGGTTGGGCTGTCGCCACTACTGCAAAGCGCTGTGCGATCCAGGGAGGGGCCGCGGCTCCCGCCTCTCACCCGTGATTTATATTTGCAGTGCCTGGAGGAAGAGAGGTGGGAGGCCGGCAGGGGAGAGGCTGAGCGCCCCGAGAGCCGGATGGCCATCGCGATTGGCGGTCAGCACCGCGGACAGCGCCACGGCATGGGAGGAGGGGCGGGGCCGGAGGCGAGCCCGGGAGGGGAGGCAGAGAAGTTAAGTTATTGGACGGTGAGGAAAGAGAAGGGGAGAGGCCCAAAGGATGGAGGCTGGGACGGCGTGGCCTCACACAGCCAAAGCCACCGTCAGCTCTGCCACACACACCTGCTCTGACACCGTCCCCACGGGAGCAGAGAGCCACGGCTTCGTGGTGCCCACTGCCCCTCTGCCCCTCTACCCCCTGCCCCTCTACCCCCTGCCCCTCTGCCCCTCTGCCCCCTGCCCCTCTACCCCCTGCCCCTCTGCCCCTCTGCCCCCTGCCCCTCTACCCCCTGCCCCTCTGCCCCTCTACCCCCTGCCCCTCTGCCCCTCTACCCCCTGCCCCTCTACCCCCTGCCCCTCTGCCCCTCTGCCCCCTGCCCCTCTGCCCCTTGCCCCTCTGCCCCTTGCCCCTCTGCCCCTCTGCCCCTTGCCCCTCTGCCCCTTGCCCCTCTGCCCACTGTCCCCTCTGCCCCTCTACCCCCTGCCCCTCTGCCCCCTGCCCCTCTGCCCACTGTCCCCTGCCCCTCTGCCCCTCTGCCCCTCTGCCCCTCTGCCCCCTGCCCCTCTGCCCCCTGCCCCTCTGCCCCCCTGCCCCTCTGCCCCCTGCCCCTCTGCCCCTCTGCCCCCTGCCCCTCTGCCCCCTGCCCCTCTGCCCCTTGCCCCTCTGCCCCTCTGCCCCTTGCCCCTCTGCCCCTTGCCCCTCTGCCCACTGCCCCTCTGCCCCTCTGCCCACTGCCCCTCTGCCTCTCTGCTCGGGACAGTTCAGTCCGAGTGTAAGAGTTCCCCCCACCCCCACGGCTCCTCTGCCCCCCCCACTACTTTCTGAGTTTAGCCCAGCCTGCCCAGCTTCACCCACACTGCTGTAGATTTCTGATGGGCAGCCTCAGGCCCCGTGGAACTTGGGGTGCAGCAATTGGGGTGGGCTGTGGGACAGGATGGCTTTGTTCAGTAATCACCTAACAGGTTCTCGGGCGGCAGGTTCAGATCCCACATGAGCTGGGAAAAGCCACGCCTCCAAGTCCAACCCGTAAGCAGTGGGCCTGCCTGCCTTGCTTTCCCAAGCCTGGGAGAAAGGGGGCTCAGAGGCCCGTGGGGCTCCTGCGACCCGCAATCCAGCGCATCTTGGCAGAGAGGTAAAGAAATGGACTGACAGCCGACCATGACGGCGGGCAAGGCCCTCAGCATGTGCCTTGCGTGGGAGAATTTGGGGAATTCTAAATTAGGCAACAGAGCCTCAGCCATCCCCAGACACCAGGCTGGCATCGAACAGTCACAGAATAGAAGTGGGGAAACGCAGAGGAGTGGGACCCCTGGGTTCCCGTGGGATGGAGCGTTCCGGATCTCCAGGGCCTCCCTCAGGCTGGAGAAAGGAATCCTGTCTGCTCAGAACTTCTCTACAGAGTCACGCTCTACCCGGAACTACGGCCAGTCCCACGTGAGTCCCTGTGCTGAGTTCTCCCCTGAAGAATCCGGACTCAGCCAGGCCCCGGTGGCTCAGGCCTGTCATCCTAGCTACTCAGGAGACTGAGATCTGAGGATCTCAGTTCAAAGCCAGCCTGGGTGCTTTGGCTCAAGTGGTAGAGCACTAGCCTTGAGCTGAAGAGCTGAAGACTCAGGGACAGTGCCCAGGCCCAGAGTTCAAGCCCCATGACCGACAGAGAGACAGACAGACAGACAGACAGACACACACACACACACACACACACACACACACACACATGAATCAGGATTACTTATGTGGGGACAGGAGGGACTGGGAGGGAGTGAGGGAAGGGGTGACATTGTCCAACAAGAAATACTCTCTTTACCTGACTTATGTAACAGTAACCCGTCTGCATATCACCTTTATAATAACAATTTTTAAAAACACATACACTTGGGTGACCAAAAAAAAAAAAAAAAAAAAGAACTGGGATTTGAAAAGTCAGAATAGAATCCTCGAGACCAGCCAGGCGCTGGTGGCTCACGCCTGTAATCCTAGCTACTCAGGAGGCTGAGATCTGAGGATCATGGTTCAAAGCCAACCTGGGCAGGAGAGACCGTGAGACTCCTATCTCCAATAAACCACCAGAAACCCGGAAGTGGCGCTGTAGCTCAAGTGGTAGAGCGCTCGCCTTGAGCTGAAGAGCTGAGGGTCAGCGCCCAGGCCCAGAGTTCAAGCCCCACGGCCGACCAAAAAAAAAAAAAAAGAATCCTTGAGACCATCTGAGGTTGATGATGATGACAGTGGTGGTGACGGTGATTATGGTGGTAGCGGCTGAGGGCCTACTCTGTGCCAGACATTCTTTGTGTCCCCATTTTACAGATGAGGAACCCGAGGCTCCAGGGGTGAAGTTTCTTGTTCAAGTCCACACAGGACGTGACGTCACAGGAATCCAAGCCACGTGTGTGATTTCCCCACCCATCAGGACGCCCGTCCCTCAGAGTTGCGCTGTAATGTGTTCTTCAGGGTTTTGTTTTGACAGGAGCTCATGGACCATTTTCCGGGGAGAATCTGCGACATGAACCCGGCCCCACCATCTTCATCGATGCAGACGCAGAGGCTCTGGAGGCCCAGAGCTTGGGAAATTTTGGGATTTTTGGGTGCAGAAGGTGACTTCCAGACACCAACCCTCCTCTCCCCGAGAAGCATCAGGCTACACAGAGCCTGCACAGAACATTTGGTCTCATCAGGAAGAACCCCAAACGGCAGCCCCTCCCGAAAGCCTCAGCACCCACCTTGTGCCCAGCACAGGGCCTGGGGCTTCCGCCCTGTCTCCAGTCTTCCTGGCTATGCAAGGCGGGTGCGGCGTGGGGCAGAGAGGACTGAGGTTCAGAGACTGGAGGTGAAGCCCTGGGATCACACAGCCGAGGAGCAGAGGCAGGGATGGAAGTCTCGTCCTGCCTCCCGCTCCAACGCCTCCGGGTTTTACTCCCCTGTTCTCAGACCAGGCCCCTGAGAGGCCCCTGAGCAAGTGGAAGTGGGGTGGGAGAGATGCTGAGTTGACTCCCCCCAGCACCCGAGCCTGTTCTCAACCAGAACCAAAAGCTCTCTGCTGCTTTGCACACCAGGCATCTGTCCAAGCCTTTATGGAAACAAAGGGCTACGTGGCCTGGCTACACCGGCGTGCAGCCCCCCGCCAGGAGCGGCCCTCTGGAATGGGCTCTGCTTCCTCAGGGCCCCAGGCCCCACGCCCACCCCCTCTCCAGCCCTGTGTCTGCGTGGAGAGGCTCTGCGGTGGGAGACGCCCTCAAATCAGACTCCTGCGGCCTCTGTGCGCCACCCCGAGACCCACGGCACCACTGGAACTCCGCAGACAGATTCCTCCAGGCCGGGTCTCAGAGCATGGCCGTGCCCCGGTTCTGTGGCACGGTCCCCCCTGCCGCTGGGCGCATGGGCCACGGGGATGCCGGGATGGGTGGAGAACCGCTGCCCGCCACACCTCGCGTGCCCTCCTCCCCACCACCGCACCAGGAGAGAGGGCCCCCGCGGCCTTATTTCCATCCTACAAGTGATAGAACCGAGACCCCGGGGCGCCTAGGGCGAGCAGCCTGGGGGCCCCATGCCTCTTGTGGGGGGGGACAGATGTGTGTAATTAGGCCCTCCTAGAGGCCTCCTAGAGCCCTCCCTCTGGGGTGTCAAGTTGGGTGAAGCGTGGTTTGGCCATCTTAGAGGTGAGGGAATGAGACCAGAGGGGTCAGGTGACTTGCCCAAGGTAACACAGGAAGTGGGGGGGGTATGAATCCGGTTTATCTCGGAGCCTATTGCTCTTCTGTCTTCCAAGATGGGGGGGGGGGTGGTTCTGAGCAGGCCCAGAAGCAGAAATGTCCCTGTCACACTTGGCAAATGCATGAGGCTGAATAATGGCTCCACATCCGGGCACCCCAGAGGGGTTGACCGGTCACCCTAGTGCGGGCAGACGCACGCAAGGCCCCCGAGGAGGAGGGTGACGCGGGCTTGGCTGGGTGGCCCCGTCTGGCTGGCTCTTAGAAGAGGGTAGAGGGGAGCAGGAGTCAGAGGGCGGGGTGATGATGGAAGTGGGGGGGAGGGAGGGGGAGGGGAGAGGAGGGGGCGCATGCGGCCTCTGGGCCTGGCTCCGGGCAGGCCGGCCGCTCTCCACAGCCCCTGCCGACGCGCTCAGTGCAGATGCACACGGAGCGGTGAGCTGGGGAGTATGAAATGCAGACAGGACGCATCCACGGGCAACGAACGCCGCGGGGGACCCGGGGGCCACCCGAGGAGGCCAGACGCAAGAGAAGACGCACGCTCCCAGCTCGGGCACCACCGCCCGGCTGCGCTGCCACCCTGGGCTACTGTCCGCCCCCAGCCTCCAGGGATTCACTGTCACCAGGAACAGGAGGCCCCACACTAAACTCCTTCCCCCGCCTTACAGATGATGTTGGACAAGTTGCTTCCCCTCTCCGAGCCTTACTAACACCATCTGTAAGGCGGGGGAAGGAGTTCGGCGGTAACACACCTGCAGCGTTAGTTATGGGGAGAGCAGCCAGGTTGATCAAGGGCTTGTGTCATAGTTCGGCGCCCAGTACAGGAATCTGCGTTACTGTTAGATTTCTATTGCTACTTTGTCAGGGAGACCCCAGCTCTGCCAGGCCGCGAGCCAAGGGAGAGATCAAAAACGGACTGGCAAGAGCTGGTAGAGACCGAATGAGGTTACGTCCACAGAGACCAGGAAGTGGGCAGGGCTGGGCCGAGTCACAAGGCCTTCCCCCCCCCCCCCCCCCCCCCCCGCCTCAGTACCGGCTCCAACATCTGGGAACATCTCCCTCCAGGGAAGTTCCTCTACATGGCTACATCGCGATTACGTAACCCTAACCTGACATGACAGATCCTCAGCCGGCCAGGGGAAGGAGGGGCAGCCCTCAGCACTTGGCCGTGCAGGGACCATCTTTCAGGTAGCTAGTGGGCAGAAATCAAGGTAAACAGGGGCAGCCTCTCGGAAGGGCGAGCTAGCTCTGTGCTCCGAGCGTGGCAAACGCACACCCACACGCGTATGCACAAGAGGCTTACCACCGGGACACACTGAAAGCCACCCACAGGTCCACTCGTGCAAGGTCATTTGAAGTGGTGGTATCTGTGGCTCATGGCCCACTAGAGGACTTGAAACAACTCCCATATTACAAAGAAAATTACAGACTATAGCCAGGTAGGGTGGCACCTGCCTGTAATCCCAGAACTAGGAGGCTGAGGCAGGGAGACCAAGAGTTCGAGACCAGACCAGACTGAGCTACAGAGCAAGACCCTGTGGAATAGCCCAGCACCGAAGCCCATGCCAGAGGGAGAGAGATGCAAGCTTCTGACTCCAGTGGCCATGATTAGAGCACCTGAATGAATCCAGCCCGGCCTGAATCCCCTGCACTCTTCTATGACCTGAGACATTGCTCGCTCATCGCCTCCCCTCTTCGGCCTGTGTGGAGTTGCGTCTATTTCCTGGCATGAGCTCTGGCTTCTGGGAGAGAAAGCACAAAGTGAAACAAACGTCAGGGCGGGAGCAACGAGTTCTCTTCGCTCTGCTCTTAGTGATCTGCTTTCGGGGTGTCACCGGGAACAGAGAGGCAAGAAGCCACAAGCGAAGCGGCAGCCGCTCCGGCTCCCGTCTGCTGTGTAAAGGAGGCTTCTCTGCAATTAGAATTTCCAAATATAATTTCCTCTCACTTGATAGCGCCTGGTACCTAGACAGCTTCTTCTAAAAATAGGAGGAGTGAAAATCTGTCTGTTTTCTCATGAATCACTAAGACGCTTCATCTCCGGCTCTTCTCGTTTTTGGGGGGGGGGGTGGCGCTCAGAGGAAGGTGTTTCCCCTACTTCAAAAAAAGAAAAAAGAAAAAGCTTCTTCGGGATTTCGGCCAACACATTTGTTCTACTCTTCACCCGAAATGTGGATTCTTGGTGCGAATGTCGGTGTCTTCCTCAGGAAAGGGGCGCTGACGTCAGACCTGGGACAGCAACTCCACTTGAGGGTTTTCCTGCGTGGAAAAGAGCCGCGTGGAGCCGGGCGCTGGCGCCTCACACGTCTCTCATCCTAGCTACTCAGGAGGCTGAGATCTAAGGATCGCGGTTCAAAGCCAGCCCAGGCAGGAAAGTCCGTGAGACTCTTATCTCCAATGAACCACCAAAGGAAGTGGTAGAGCGCTAGCCTTAGCACAGAGAAGCTCAGGGACGGCCCCCAGGCCCTGAGTTCAAACCCCATAATAAACCAAAAAGAAGAAAAAGAGAAGAGGAGCTTGGTAACGCAGTGATTCTTGGCTTGGAATAAACAAAAGCCCGGCACGGCCAGGGCTGGACACGGACCTTTTCTCCCAGCTTAGCATAGAGAACTTGTGGTGCTGGAGCCAAGTGGACAGAGACTTAGCAGCCTGTCTACACTCCCACCCCAGGCCCCATCCCTCTCTTCTAGAAGTAAAAAGAAATGAAAGGTTCACAGTCAGCCGCCTGTATCTGTTGGTCATGGCCGATCACCCCCTTCCTTGGGTCGGCAGCGGAGTGAAGGCTGGGTTGCATGGCCTCTATTTCAGATGGACCTCCATCCTGCTCAGAGCTTTGATGGCAAAGCCAAAGGCCGCCTTCGTGGTCTTTAAATAGATCTCTGCCCTGACAGCTAACGGCCCACAACGCTAACACACAGTGGCATCTGAGTTTGAAAACATCAAGGAAGTTTTTCCTCCACTGACCTGCTGCTCTCTGCAGAAGGCGGGCAGTCAGGAGCAAGGGCAGCGGACAGGGATCTGAGCCCCCACACCCCCTGAGCGGATGCCCGGGCATGAGGCCGGCTGGGAGGAACCCCCACTGCCACCGCCACCCCCCGGCAGTGTGGCTTGGCATTGCCACCTGGTCTCGCAGCCATGCCCATCAAAGGACAGGCAAACCAGGTTCGGCTTCTGCAGAGACGCCATGCAGCACTCCCCCTCCTCCTCCCCCTCCTCCTCCCCCCCATCCTCTTCCCCCTTTTCCTCCCCTCCTCCTCCTCTTCTTCCTCCTCTCCCTTTCCCTTCTCCTCTTCCCTCTTTTCCCCTTCCTTCCTTCCTTCCCTCCTTCCTTTTCTCCCTCTCTCTCCTTTTCTCCTCCTTCTCCTCTCTCCTTTTTCCTCTCAGACTCTAAACAGCACCAACTTCCTTTTGTTTGTTTTTGAAACAAGTTCTCACTACCTAGCTCAGACTAGTCTTGATCTCCTGATCCTCCTGCGGCAGCTTTCAGAGTGCTAGGGTCACAGGTGGCCACCACACCCTCGTTATACTGTGTGCTTTGAAATGCCTTCGCAGTCTTCACGGGTTTCCACCCTGCAAGGAACGGGGAGGTGGTGGAGTACGGCATGGGGTGATGGCAGTGGAGCTGGGCATGAGGCCGAGAGCTGTGGAGGGCCACAAGCCAAGGGAGAAGCTCCAGGGGCCACGCCTGCCTCGGGCTCTCAGCCCAGCCCTCTCAGCCATGACCAGGATTTTAGTGGCTAGCTAGAATGGTCTCTTCTCCCAAATCACGTATTAAAGCAATGAGCCAGGCACGAGTGGCTCACCCTGTCATTGTAGCTACTCAGGAGGCTGAGATCTAAGGATCTGGTTCAAAGCCAGCCCTGGCAGGAAAGTCCATGAGACTCTTATCTCCAATAAATCACCAGAAAACCGGAAGTGGTGCTGTGGCTCAAGTGGTAGAGCACTTGCCTTGAGCTGAAGAGCTGAGGGAGAGCGCCCAGGCCCGGAGTTCAAGACCCATGACCACCACCACCAACAACAACAACAACAAAAATTAATCATACTAGCTCATGATCCTCACAAGTTCCCAGTGACCATCTGAGAACATATTTCTGATGCCAATTTCTCTGCTCCCTGTTAAAAACTTTTAATCCAGCTAGGTGTGGTGACTCACACCTATAATCCTAGCTACTCAGGAGCAGAGATTAGGAGGATCCTGATTTGAGAGCAGAGGGGGCAAAAGCTTTGTAAGAACCCATCTCAAGCAATAAAGAAGTTGGGTGTGGTGGTGTGTGCCTACCATCTCTGCTATGGGGGGGGAGGGGAGAATGAATGTTGTTGAAGCATAGATAGGAGGATCAAAGTCCAGGTTTCCCTAAGTATAAATGGAAGACTTTATCCAAAGACGTAACTATCCAAAAGCCAAAAGAACTAGGGGGCATGGTTCAAGCATTAGAGTGCCTGCCTAGAAGGTATGAACCCCTGAGTTCAAATATCGTATCAGTACTGACCAAAAAAAAAAAAAAAAAAAGAATTCAGTATATCAATCCACTGGACTATGGATCTGCTTTTTCCTTTCTTTTCTTTTTTTTTTTTTTTTATACTCTGCCAACCTTCTGGTGCCTTCCACAGCCTCAGGGCGTGGGGTTATACGAGTGGCTTTGTTTAAGTGGTTTTCCTCAGCCCCAGCCGCTGCCCCCCTCCCTCCAAGGCCCAGTGAGACACAGCGATGAGGCCAGGGCCCCCAGGAAAGGCCGGTGAGCGGGCGTGCTAAATATAAACATCAACTTAAAAAAATTATAAAAACCAACCACCCCCGCTCGCAAAGAGCTTTCATGTCGCTCTCCGGGGATTAAGACATTGGAAAGTCGGAAAGTCATTTAATCTCTGCATTCAAATAGATTCCGTCAGCCTGGAAATGGGTTTTGTTCTTTTTTTTTTTTTTTTTTTAAGAAGAAGAAGATGACAGAGCTGCAAAGTGAGGAAAAACAAACAACCAACAAAACCAAACAGATGTGGACTACGCCATCGCAGACTCCAAGCTGGGGTCAGATCTCCTGACAGGGGCGAAGATGAGAAGGGTTTTTGTTTGTATCACCAAAGCAAACCCAGAATCCCAACATTTTCCTTCTTTTTCTGTCCCTTAAAACAACATCCCAGAGAATGATGTCCAAAACCACTTCTGGGTCACCCACCAGCCCCTGCGGCTGGCCGGACCCGGCCCAGTGGGTTTCCGTCTCTCTGATGAACCCCGGAGGTTTATTGGGCCTGTCGTTCTAGTATGGCAGGGAACTCTGGAGCGGAGCTGTGAGGCCTGGAAAGAGTGAAGAGACTGAAGGCCATCTCAACAGCACTTGGAAGGCTGAGGGCTGGGGGTCTGGAAAGATCAAGGCAAGACAGACAGAGGTCCGAGTTTCTAGCCTACGTGTGAGCCGTTTGGGCACCCAACGTTTAAGACCTTGGAGACAAGGTGGAAGTCTACGTTGAGGCTGGAGTGTTTCCTGCTTCCCTCCACTTCCTAGGACAAGGGGTCAGTTAACCCTTGCATGCAAACTGCGTCTCACGCAAAGACAGATGGATACTCTAGTTCTCTGTGGTCACCTCCCTTGTACTGAGCTAAATAAAAAAGCTTGTAACGGGGACTCGGGGTTCAAAAGCCCAAGCGCTGGACCCCTGGTGACCCCTTTCCTATCCTTTCTCGCCTTTCTCAGTACCTTGTTATTGTGCTGGTCCTGGTTGCAGACAATGACGTAGAATCGACTCCCCTCCTCCCCCGCCCCTGCCCCGCCCCTGTCCTCTCTCCATCCCATTCCACTCCGGGAGGACCTCACGTCCATCTGTGGTAGAATTGCCACCCCAGAACACCTGACAACAACAAGCAACCAGTGAAAGAATTCAAATCACAAGATTTTCCACGCCACCGAATGAAAGGCGGAACTGTGTTCCAGTCTACGTTCTCTGTCAGGTTCTTTTCTTTGAATTGAGACAGGACTCAGCCTGTGTGGGACTCCCATGACATCCATCGGATCCTGGATGTGGTAGTAAGTTGGACTTGTTTAAATGTCTTTGCTTTCAGAAGAACACATCTGTAATTTGGGCCATATGGGAGGCTGCGGTAGGAGGACCACTGAGGCCCAGCCTAGGTGATATGATGTCCACAGCTGGCACCAGTGGCTCACGCCTGCCCGGGCAGGAAAGTCCGTGAGACTCTCATCTCCAATACACCACTAGAAAACCAGACGTGGCGCTGTGGCTCAAGTAGTATAGTGCTTGCTTTGAGCTGAAGGGCTCAGGGACAGTGCCCAGGCCCAGAGTTCAAGCCCCACAACTGACAAAAAAAAAAAAAAAAATTATGCCCATGTGAATGGAAAAATAAGGAAAGTATCAAGAGCTTGGGGTGTGGCTCAAATGGAAGAGAGCCTACCGAGCAAACGCAAGGCCCTGAGTTCAAACTTCAGTACTGCCAAAATATATACATATAATAATAAATAGAAATATCTAAAGTATACAGGATACCTGAGAGACACAGAGGGGCAATGGGGATGTTAAAAATGTATTCCTGTATCACTTGTGCAATTAAAAACTATTTCATAATAAATCTCTCCCCAGGCTGGGCGCCAGTGGCTCACACCTGTCAGGAGGCCGAGATCTGAGGATCGCGGTTCAAAGCCAGCCCAGCGGGAAAGTCCATGAGACTCTTATCTCCAATGAACCACCACAAAACTGGAAGTGGCGCCGTGGCTCAAGTGTTAGAGCACTAGCCCTGAGCTGAAGAGCTGAGGGACAGTGCCCAGGCCCAGAGTTCAAGCCCCACACTGATTTTTTTTTTTTAATCAATCAATCTGTCCTAGAAAGATTCAGAAAGAATAACCTGACTAAAGGTCATTTGTGGGAAATACACATTCACAAAACAATGCTATATACATGGTTCATGATCCCCAAGTCTCTTTCTGCTCCTCCTTTGTTCCCCACCTTAATTTTGAAGCCAGCAGCAGTCTGCACGTCTCCCAACACCAGCGGGGGAGATAATGGTTTTGCAAACTAAACGTAACGTGGTTAGATCTCAACAAGGTTAGCAAAGACAATTAATTTCAAAGCCATCCAACTGACAGCAATGCACAAATTAGCTTTTGCATCAGCTTTGGCAAACTAATTTCATTACCATGAAGAATCCAGTAGGGGTTCTGGTATCTTTAAAAAAAAAAAAAGAGGGTTCACTTCAAAGTGAGATGAAAAGAATTTTCTAGAACAAGTCTCTAATTATACTACAAGGATGATGTTTGTCTCTAAAACTATCGTCCTATGGGGATAAGCCAGAAGGAAGACAGAATCTCAAAGAAGTGTCAGGTTAAAAAAAAATGCTACAAGAGGTACCCATGAGAAGCAGATAATAAGATTGAAAGTCTTAGAAAGTTTCTTGTAAGTTATCATAAGAGTTAGCATTTATTCATTCAAATGTACTGTGGCAGCTACTGACTGGACCCCAGGGATGAGACACAGCACCTTCCTTCTCTCACATAGCAGATGCCAGCCTGGAGCTGATAACACAGACAAATTACTTAAAATGACCTGGGCAGGTAGGTAGGGAGTGAGGGCAGGTGAAAGGTTTCTATTTTAAATGCAGTGAGTGCCCAGAGAAGGAATCTCCAAGAAAGCAGCATTTGAGCCAGCGGCAGCTAAGGGGAAAAAAGGAACGGCAAGTGCAAAGGTCCTGAGGTAGAAATATAATGGGCACACATTTGAGCAGTAGAGAGAGACAATACAGCTTGAGCGAGGAGTAACAGAGAATCAAGGAGATTAAAGCGAGAAAGGAAGCCAGGAGCTAGACATGCCAAGCTGGGTAGGACTAAGCTTGGTAAGGACCTTGTCAAGAGATGAGAGCCATGAGAGAGTTCGGAGAACAGGACTGACAGCCCACTCTGACAGGGAGCAAGGGGAGAGGTGGGGAAATCAGCCAGGGGACACTGCCAGAATCCTGGGGAAAGATGGCTGGTTGTGAACCGGGGATTCAGGTCGTTTATTTCTGTTTTGTTCAACTGAGATATAATTCACATGGCATCACAGTCGCCGGTCGAGGCAAATCATTCTGTTGTGTCTAATACATTCACAAGCTGCTGTAACCATCCATCCTCTCATGAACATATCACAGTGGGGTGATTGTCTCCAGAGTGCCCCCTACAGGCCTCCACTGGGCACCACACCCCCAGCGTGGGCTCTTCCCTCCTGATCCTATTCCTCACCGTCCCTTCCTAGGAAATCCTTCCCACGCGTTGCAGAGCAGCTTGTGGGCGCTAACCTAAGACAGGAGATGAGCGGAACCGCTGCTGAGCGAGCACTTACTGTGTGCAAGGCAGTTGTAAGCGCACCACACACGCATGAGCTCAATGAGCCCCATAAGCACCCTGCAGAATGGGTGCTATTGTCGTGCATAGAGACCTGAGAAAATGAGGTGCACCACACCACACCCACGTGGAAGCGGGGCACCAGTCCAAGCTCGCACAGTGGGTTCAAGGCGTTGCTGAGATTTGAACCCAGGTAACTCGCTCTCAGGTCTTGCCTCTTCACTGCTGCCTGTGTAGATGGAGCCAGCTCCAAGTGGATTCATGCGGACGGCACAGCAGGATGCTTCCTCAGCGGATACTGCCCTTGCTGCAGGGGAACGTAATGGGAGGGGGGAGGTTCATGGCAGCTCAGAACCCAAAATTACAGCCGCCTTTCTTTCTTCTGAAAAGCTAAGATTTTGACATAAAAGAGTCGTCACACACACAGCATCACTTTCCTCTGGATATTGTTAGAATCCACATCTTTTTGTTCCCCCACAGACAAGCGCCTCTCTGGGCAGCTGGGACCAGGCTGACAAGCAGTAGGGCATTTGATGAATGGAGAATTTTGGTAAATACAGAGCCTTGGGGGGGGGGGGGGGGGAAAGGCGACTTCTCTCTAACCAGCTGCTGAAAAATTCCTCGAAGGGTAAACCAAAGTCTCTGTGAGGCTCAGACAATTGTGCAGATTGAGCCAGCACAAGCCAGGTAGTGGATGGTCTGGGGGGTTCCATCTCCCCCACTCCCCCTTAACAGGTTGGCATCCATCAGACACCAACAGGGAAAGCACACACCACTGGAAGTGTTCCAAACACACAAAAGTGAAAGCTGGAAATCGGTTCTGTGAGGGATGAGGTGGAAAAGGAGAAATAGGAGCCAAGAGGGAACGGTGAAGCCACTTACAGTAAAAAGCTACAATGTGTCCCCCCATGTGGCTGGGCAGACAGAGCCAGCATGACCAGAGCCAGGTCCACAGCCACCCGGCAGAGCTGGGCCTGAAGGGAGACGGGGGAAGGCCCACAGGTAGAAGGAGGCCAGGAAGGTAGAGAGAGGAGAAGCTGTCCGTCCCTCGTGCCTGCAGATCTCCGGCCGGGCCTCCCACTGGCCACGGAGCCTGGGCCGCGCAGCTCGAAGGCCGCACCCCTCTCCCCCTGCGTCCGCAGGCCGTGGGGGTCTGGGTCAAGCTCAGGACCACCGCCCTGGGGGCCCATCTCTGGCTCTCTGGCCGCCTCCCCGCGCACCCGCGAGGCGTCGGGGCCTGCACCCCTTCCTGGAGGCGGGACCCGACCCGGGGGCAGCGGGGGCTCACCTTGCCCCAGAGCCGGGGGGGGGGGTGTCTGTCGTTCTCATCTGCAGTTGCCACCCCTCCTCCCGGAACCACTTTACCCCACTCCCTCCATCCCCGTGGCTGCCCAGGCGATGGGCACGTGGCACGCTTCCGTCCAATCAGCCCGCTCTATCCTCCTGGCCACTGATTGGCCTGAGGAGAGGCACGGGAGTGGAAACGGTCCAATCAGCCAACCTCCTGCTTACCAATTGGACTGTGGAGGGGGGGGGCGTGTGACTGGAAACGGTCCAATCAGCCTGCTCCATCCTCCTGTCCATTGATTGGCCTGAGGAGAGGCACGTGGCTGGAAATGGCCCAATGAGAAGCAACCTCTGACTACCGCGCGGTACTAGCGTCCCCGGGATGGAGCGAGGCCTCCAGCCTGGGCGAGCGCACCCAGGGGCGGACACCCGGGGAGACGGTAAGAATCCAGCCATACCTGACGTCGACAACACTAGATCCTGACCTCCTAGAGCCCCGTGCTCTACCGTCATGGCCTGAACTTCCTCCAGAGCTTCTAGAACGTTCTCTATTCACCCGAATAAAGGGCGATGCCCGGTGGGCCTTTGTTCTCCTTTCTTTTCCCAAACGTTGTAGGCTTGATTAGCTGCTCCTTGATCTCCACTCCACTTTAACCATCTTCTCGAACTTCCCACGTGGGTCTGTGGCTATTGGGACAGACTGTCCTGGAGTCGGTGAGTCACTCGAGGTCAGCCGTACCATTTGTCTCCCTCAAACAGACAGCCACCTCCATGACCATTATCAACCGCACTGAGCCTAGCCAAGTGCTGAAAAACACTTGAATTGTACTTTAATTTTCTACTTGGGGCCAACTGCTTACTCTAACTGTCTTGCAGATGCACACTCTGGGGCTCAGAGAGGCCATTCGACATGCCAAGGTCACACAGCGATGAAGAACAGAGCTGGGACTTAAATTGGAGTCTCAGAGGTGGCAGCTTTCGCCGGCTGGTCACAGTGATCATCAGGAGTTGGGGTCAGACAGGAGGCACGGAGGATCCCCGGCACTCCGTTTCATCTTGGTAACTGTGGCGTTTTGTTCAGAGGCTCCCCAGCTGGGGTGTGGCCGTCCGAGGCTGCGGTAGGCACTGTCCCGGCTCGGTCCAGGCTGCTGTGACTCAGCACCTGGAAATAGGCTCGGCTTTAAATAGTTCTGCTTTGCAGCTGGGCCATGGGCTGACCAGTGACTTAGGGGTCTCTGAGAGAGCCAGGCGAGGTATCCCCTGGGGGTCAGGTCCTGCTCTGGAGTGGAGCCAAGCAAGGGATTGTGTGGCACTGGAGGGCCAGGAAAGATGCACCCTCCAGCTCCTCCAGCCCCTGATGCTGGAGATGGGTCTTTGTCCTTTGACCACCCCCTGTCTTTCCATTACAGCCCCATCCTTTCTCCAGGCTGCTGCAGCCCTGGAGGGGTGGGGGGACCCCTCCAGTTATGGACAGCTATACATCTCCTATTCCTCTATACATCTATAAAACTGGAGAGCAAGTCTATCTCAGGCCAGCTAGACAAATGTAGGTGACTTCTTCCTTAAGAAATTTTTCCCAGGCTGGCTGATACCTGTCATCCTAGGTACTCAGGAAGCTGAGATCTGAGGATTGCAGTTTGAAACCAGCCCCGGCAGGAAAGTCCATGAGACTCTTATCTCCAATAAACTACTCAGAAAAAGGTGGGATTAGTGCTGTGGCTCAAGAGGTAGAGCGCTAGCCTTGAGCACAAAGAGGCTCAAGGACAGCGCCCAGGCCCTGAGTTCAAGCCCCATAAATAACAAAAAAGAAAAAGGAAAAAAACCTTTCTGAAGGGCTTATCCAGTTTTTTTGTGTGACTTTGAATCAGTCCTGGAACCCAAAGGAATTGGGTTCAAAGCCCAGCTCAGTCATTTATTAGTTTGGATTATGACTCAAACACCCAAAGTCTCCTGGATAAAATGGTGGCAGTCCCAGATCCAAGGGATGCCGTGAGAATGAAGTCTTCTTTGAGGAGCCATCTCAGGCCTCCTTGCTGCCAAGATGAGGGCATCCCAGATAGAACGCACAGATGCCCCACTCTGAGTTTCTTCTCTGTCCTAGCCGGGTTCCTTGAGAAACAGAGCCAGAGCTCCCATGCAGACATTGGGGGGACGTCACCCAGGGAGGCAGGAGCCAGGAGGAGGGGACACAGAGGAAGTCCCTTGGGGGAATCTCTCAGCTATGGGGCAATTGCGTTGTTTGCTTTCACAGATGTTTCGAGAGAAACTGCATCTGGGGATGGGAACAATTTATCCACCATCTGTCTCCACCTATATTGGGTTTCGTTCCTTCCCTCTCTCATGGGGTGTCACCTCCCCAGACTGCTGGCTTTCCTACAGGAGGGCCACCCATATGTCCCCGCCATGCCTCATGCTCCAGGGAACAGGATGCGGGGGAGGGGGAAGGTGCATGGCTAAGGCTGCCAGAGCAGGAATGATAGACAAGGGCAGCCCTGAAAGATGCCACCACTGACTCCAAGGCCAAGAGAACCGCCGGTCCTGCTGCTGTGACCAGAAGGGAGGCTGGGACATGGCAGACAAAGGTGAGCAACCAGGATCACCTCCCTTCTCCTCATCACAGAAAGTCAACCGCTCCTGACCTAGTAGCTAACACTTGTAGTCCCCTCCCAGCCACCTGTGCATGAAGCAACCACGGTTTCCAGTGTCTTTACTCCAGTAGCTGATTAGTGGGACCTCTTCCATCACCCAGCCTCCCACCAGGGACCTCCCTCACCCAGCCTTCCACTGTCAGAAGAGGCTTCTGGGCAACACTAGGGCTCTAAACCAAAGATCCCAAGGGAAAGCCACAGCCATGCCCAAGCTCTTCTGGCTACTGCCAGGGCTCACATGGACTGCTGGTGTTCAATGTCCCCTTCTTTTTTGGGGGGGGGTCAGTTGAGGGGCTTGAACTCTGGGCCTGGGCACTGTCCCTCAGTTCTTCAGCTCAAAGCCAGAGCTACACTACCTGAGCCACAGCACCACTTCCGGTTTTCTGGTGGTTCATTGGAGATCAGAGTTTCATGGAGTTTATTGCCCGGGCTGGCTTTGAACCATGCTCCTCAGATCTCAGCCTCCTGAGTAGCTGGGATGAAAAGCATGAGCCCCCGGCGCCCCGCCAGTGCCCACTTCCGAAGTCCACTTTCCCTCATAGCTGTGGTTATTCAGCAGAGGTTGTATTGAGTGAATCAATAAGAGAAAGGCAATCTCAAAGAAAGAAGGCTGAGGGGTAATGAATAGACAGTTCATAGAAAGAGGAACTCCAGTGGTTTGTGCATCTGAAAAGTCTCCATCCCTCACAAAGAAGAGCAAGGCAAATTAAAACTCCACTGAAATATCATTTCTTCCCCACCCAATGGGCAAAAATCCAAAAGGTTAATAATATGCTTTGCTGGCGAGGCTGAGCGGAAATGGGTATTTTCAGACATATGCCACACTTCTGGGTACCAGGAATTAGGCCTTAGACATCGGCAGGGCTCATTCAGCTGACCAAGACAGAGGCTGAGCCCAGCCTCCTGTACCCACCCAGCTTGTCTTCCCTGACTCGTTCCTCCCCCAAGAAATCTGGTTTGTTTCTGTGAAACCATTCATTCCAGGGCCTCCTCCTAGGGTCTACAAAATGTCTCTGCTTCCAGCTGGAGCTGGTGGAAAGAATAAACCTAAGAATGGGCTCCCAGGACTCTCTTCTGTTGGCCAACTAGGGCTATAAGAAGTGGCTGGGATGAGATGTTATATCTAGTCAGTTATTGGGGTTTAAAGTCCAGGTCTTGCACTTTCTAAGTAAACACTCTTATCATTTGAGTCATGCCCCCAGTCCTGTTTGCTTTCTTTTTTTAATAGCAGCATACTTTTTTTGCCCAGACTAGCCTGGATGGTAATCCTTTTACCTACACCTGCCCACCTTGCTGGGGTGACAGGAATGTGCTACTGTGCCTGGCCAAGTGTGAGTTTTCTCTTTTGACAGTGTCCCGGTGTCCCCAAGGAGCTGAGCTCTGAGCTGGGGATGGATGCTAACTCCCCAACAGGGCAGGGCAGGGCAGATTTCTCTTGGTACTGATTTGGAGGTGAGGGAGAGAATCCAGGCACCCCATCCCGAATCCCTCACCTTTCAGGGAAGGTGGGAAGGCTAAAGTCCCTGGTCAGTACACACACACAAAAAAGATGATGTTTGCCTAGCCAGGGCCCTTCTGAGAACAGAGATTGTATCTCTGGAACATTCCACGAGAAACATTCTAAATCAATTGTGCTTAGACATCAGTAACAATCCACCTATGAAAAATTCTCCCTCAAGGGCACAAAGATAGATGTGCAAGGATCTTGGGTGTACTGTTTGTAAAGCAAAAGCCCTGGATTGCATCCAGATGGCTGTACAGAGCACCAGCAGTGGAGAGATTACAGTCAAGACAGTGGAGTGTACACGCCATTCAAAGAATGGGGTCACTGGGAAAAGATGACCAAAATAGATTGCTAGACAAAAAGAAATGACAGGAAATCTTTACTGGGTATGATGCCATGAATAAATATACACACATGTGACCTCATCAGACAGTACCCTATAGGATCTATATAGGTTTTAATTTTTACTGTACATAAATCAGGGGGAAAAAACAATGTATGCACACATCTCGGTTCTTTCTTAAGAAGCAATAGTTTTTTAAAATTGGTTTTGCAAATTAAGATTTGTCCTCTAATACAATGCAATACTGTATGTTTTTACTGAAAAGACTTTAAGCCAAAGTAATGGATTGCCAGTGGTGGTGATTTGAGTAGAAGAGATATATCTTTGCATAGATGAGAAAAATAAACACAGCAAATGCACTTATGCATAGAAAAGCTAGAAATAAATACCTCTTTGGGTTTAGGAGGGAAATAATGAGGTGAGAATGAAAGGTGCCAAAACTAAATAATAGATTTCTATAATTGAATTTTTTACTAGGGGCACATATTACTTTAGTCACAGGAGACGATAATGGTGGAGAAAAAAATCTTTCTGCAAGCCATACCTTTTCTGGAAAATAGCGCAAACTCATTTTATATTCAGAAAAATTGAGGGGCATGTCACAAGTTAGCAAGTCAAGAAAATTGGACTTTCTTTGTGTTTTTAAAATAGAATTTCATTGTCTCAGGATGATCAAAGTACTGTGTACTTGATGCATAAATTAAATTCCCAAATAACATGGAAAGTAGACATCAAAAGTTACCCCTTAGAGACAGAAAATCAGAATGGAGGGCCGACATCCCCTCTTCAAAGCAACACCCTCACTTTAGTACTGCCTTAAAACCCAATTCTGTCCACTTCTTATGTAAAGAGCTTCTCTGCGTATCAATAACATTCAAATATCATCCTTAATGTCCACTGTATGTCATATCCATTGTTGCAAGGGTAAACTGGTTGAACATTTATATGTTCTTTTCTTGCTTATTTAAACAGTGGTAGGAGGACAATTCTCCTACATATATTTTCCATACTTGTCTGATTATTTTAAGAGGCTGAATTCCTAGAAGCAAACATTTGCTGCATTGAGTTTACAAACATTTATCCTATGATCCCTGCGGCCCTGTTTTCTCAGAATTATCAGTGCAGTTAGCATCTACTGAACAGGGAACTGGTGCCAGACCTTGCACTCACTCGCCTGCTGAGCTATTCTATGGGGCTGGAGTTTTGAATTGCCTTCATTTTATACATGGGTAAACTGAGGCTCGGCGCCACCCACCTGGAAACTAGCAGGGTGGGGATGGGGGAAGTGTATGCAACCCAGTCTGTCTGCTTCCAAAAAGTGAGCTCACATTTATGGCCAACATCCTCAACTTCCATTGGTCCGATCTGCCCAGTGTGCTCTTTCTGAGCCAATAACCACAGTCAGGGAGGCGGCAAGGTTATGGTGATGATCAACATGCCCAGCTTCCCATTGGCCCGACCTGCCCTGTGAGCTAACCTTGAGCCAATAAGCATGGTCAGAAGGTGGGGTTATCTGATGATCAATATGCCCAGCTTCCCATTGGCCCAGCCTGCACCACGGAGCCAATAACAAGACAGGGGGCGGGGTTATGGTGATGAGTTGACACCTGAGTTGTATCTTGTACTTCTAGATTCTGGAGTAAGGAATCCTCCAGAAGCCAAACACAACTCAACAGGCATGGAAGGAAAGTGAACACGGGAGTCCTGGGTGGGGGGGGGGGAACTCTCCTGGGCTACACCCATCTCTAAGGCTGCCCGCACCAAGGTCTGAACAACCCCAGGTACTCCACAGAGTGCAGTGTAAACTTAGCCCTCCATGGGGAAGGTGAGAGCCCATGCCACAGCAGCTCCCAGAGGAGCCACAGTGGGGTTGTGGTCCACTGTTTGTTTGTTTGTTTGTTTTTCCTAGCTTCTCGTGTCCCTATTTGGTCCTGGGACCATAGGGCAGAGGAAAGATTTCCTATGGAGTCTAACTTGGCATCCAAGCCATTACCAGGTCCCAGCCCCCATCATGGCCATTGGCCATGAACCATTAGCCCCTAACCAGGGAACTTGGTCCAGCCCAGACACATTCTCCAGAGAGCAACTTGCAAACTTTCAGTGTTCTGAGGGCTCACAGCAGCTCTCCCCGCTGAAGAGAGACGACCTCTACCTCCCGCTGAAGGAGACAAGAGCCTCCCCCCCCTCCCCCCCGCGTGCGTTTTTGCACTCACATCCACCGCCACAGCGAGCAGACCGGAATGCAATCGTCCACCACCACCCCACCGCGAGACTGTCCTGTGGACTTGGACATCTGGACCCCTCAACCAGAATCCTTTATTAAAAAAAAAAAAAAGAATTCAAAAGGCCAACTAGGCAAACAACAGGGATTCTTTTTAAATCTATGTCTTTCTAAGAACACTCACTATAAACCATAAAATATTGGTCTGGTTGAGAGATTTAACAAATAAACCTTCCTCAGAAGATGGAAGATGTTTGGTCTCCTTTCAGGCCTGTTAATGGAATTTGTGTAACAATGCTTTATTTACTGATTTAATTAACCACCGCGCAGCTTTGCCAGGCTGCGTGTGAAAGTGGCGAATGGCTGATCTCAGTGAGGTGTGCAGCTTACTGCAGGGCAGTCTGGGAACCAACAGATTTCTACCTGGTCTCTTTCGAAGTGGAGAATCCCTGCAGTTTTTCAGATGGGGCCTGGTTCCCCTGAGCTTGTGCAGAAAGGAGATAGAAAAGGGCCTGAGTTTAGCTGCAGATGAGGAAGCCGGAGCCCAGGAAAGACAAACACCATCACTTGGAGGACAGACACTGGCTGCATCTCCAAAGGCTCCAGCGCTCCAGCTCCTGAGCCCAACTTCGGGCCTCTTCTGCTGAGAAAATAGACAAAATGTGTTTCTGCTCCCAGTCGGCTGGGCTTGGGGTGGGGGTTGTTGGAGACAATGGATTGAAGATGGAGGCAGAAGAATTCCTATGCTATAGAGCCTTGAACTGGTACACTCCCTCCCCAAGATTGGCCCTACCCTAACCCTTCTCTGACCCCAACCCCCACCTTACCTCTAACTCCCTAACCCCAAACCCTAACTCTGGAAGTTTTTGATATAATGCATGAAAGGTTACTTACATAGAAGGAATCAAATTTGCCAAGCAGGCAACAAATGAGTGAAGGAGGTGGGAGGTGATGGACGTGGGGGAGGGGTGGAGACCATGGCCAACGTGGGACTATGTGCAAGGAATATGCAGTTGATTCATCCTCAGATTTTTAATGTGACACCAAAAATCCCAAGTGTTATATAGGGGGAAAAAAAGGATATCATATGATATCTTTCTGCTTTTAAATCTTGGGGATTCATGGTATTGAATCATTGAAGCCCCAGGTGAGCCAAATAAAACATGTCATCTTCCATAGGTTTGTAACCTGTGGTGGCAGATGTGGTCATTCATTCATTCATTCATGCCTTCACTCATTCTTCAGAGTAAGTGGTAGGGTTTCTAAGTGTTTCTATACAATAGGACCACTGAATAAGCTTTAAAATGTGAACCACCCAGGTGCAGTACGGTAGCAGGCACTGGGACACAGTCCACACCCCTGTTAACGGCCGTGGGTGAGCTGGGTTTGCGAGCACTGTTGCAGAGAGTCAGGCTGTGTGCTGCACACCAGGAGCATGAGGACGACCCCGGAGATGCACCCCCTGCCCTCTCTGGGCTCACAGCCCCGGTACATAGTCAAACTAGCACCCAGACGACTGCCCCCCAAGGCTAGTCTCCATGGGTCCGGGACACATGCTGGACTACATTTCCCAGCATCCCTTGCAGTTAGATGAGGTCATAGGTCTACATTTGAGCAGAAGCCATGTGAGTTATTTCCAGGGGTGGCCCAAGAAACCCACCCACCCCCGCCCCATATCTGCTGCTCTCTGCTCTTGAACCCCTCTCTACAGCAAGGAGAGGTGCCTGGATGCCATGAGCGAGGATGGCAGAGCTGCTGGCAGCCTGGGCGATGGGCCATGAGTAACCATGACAACCAATTATGACACTAAATGCCCTCCACTCAGTGAGAGCGCAGGGGCCCCAGTGTGCCCAGTCTAAGCCTTTGGTTTCCACAAACCTGAAGCCTGAAACACAGAGACAGGTCAAGGGCAACGGCTTGCCAAGCTCAGGCTGACTCTAATTTGTAATTAACACCTACTATGTGGAGACCAGGGCTGGACACCGCAGGACAGCAGAATAAACAAGCTCAGAAGCGGAGCGTGAGCTCACAGCGTGCCAGGCCTGGAGTTTAGCCGTCCTGGACTTCTAACCTTCACAGGTGCCAGGCAAGAAATCTGTTGTGTTAGGCCACTAAGATTTAGGTGATTTGCTACTGTGGCCTGGGGAAGCCAGATGCACCGGGGTGGCCCCCACGGCAACCTTGGTCCTCCAGGCAGAGGGCTGTCAGGGCAGGGCTGCCAGTGGAGGGCACGCTCGGAGGAACATGGCCCCACGGACAGGGCCAGGATACAGCTCTGCTTCCTGTCGGCTCTCAGAACTGCCCGACTCGGGGAACAGACCTGTATTTAAATTCCCCTAGCTGGCTGTTGCTGAGATCTTGACTACGACTCATCAATCCCATTGCCTGAGGAAGTCTACACACTTGTCCTTGGGTTCTGGCACATTCTAGAACATTCCAGAATATTCCTCTCCCTACATTTCCACACATAGCAGAGACCTGGCCCTGTCCGTCCCCTTGGCTCATGGTACCAGAGATGCTGCTGCTTCCGATATGTGAGCTCCAGTCACCAAGCCAGCAGCTTTGCCTCCTCTTCAGACTCTCAAGTGAACACACATACACACACACACACACACACACACACACACACTGTGAATTTCTCATCAAGTACCTAGATTTGATCACTATGCTGTTCATCAAATAAATAATTGTGCAACACCCCATAAATTTGTACAGCTGAACTAAAATATGAGAGCCAGACACCAGTGGCTCATGCCTGGAATCTTACTACTCAAGAGGTTGAGATCAGAAGATCTCAGTTCCAAGACAGTCCTGACAGAAAAGTCTGTAGAACACCATTTCCAATTAACCAGGAGACATGGCTCAAGTGGTAGAGCACCAACTATAAGCAAACAAGCTGAGCAAGAACATGAGGCCATGAATTCAAGCCCCAGTACTGGCAAAAAAAAAAAAAGGAAGGAAGGAAGGAAGGAAGGAAGGAAGGAAGGAAGGAAGGAAGGAAGGAAGGAAAGAAAGAAAGAGAAAGAACATTTCTTAACAATGTTACTTTCAACAAAATACTGCACAGACAGGCTAGCTTCACAACAACATGAGCCCCAGTTCTCAGCCACTGCAGACATCATCGGTCCCAAAATACACATTGGCATGTCTCTTGGATTTGAGGGCTCTGCCCTCCTCCTATCTCTTTCCCCCCTCAGCCCTGTAGCTTTGGGGAAGACTTAGAACAGGGGATAAAGGCTCATTCTCTCCAAACTGTCATTAACACCATTTTCCAAACAGCACTGCTCTACACCAATGAAGAATTCCGGGGGCTGGGGATGGGGGGGTGAGGGTGGGGAATCAAGTCTTGGCTTCTTGCTCTCAATGGAAAACTTGGGTGAGTTTGGAGTTTGGAGGTTGGGAGGCTTAAAAGTAGAGGACAAGGAGCCATCTAAGAGGAGAGAAGAGGAGAGAATGGTCCAGAAAACCAGGAGGAGCCTAAACCATGGCAGAGGGTGGAAGTCCAGGAGTCTCTTCCACTGGAGAGAAAGTTCTGGCAGGGAGGGTGGCAAAGGGATTGTATCATCCAAGTGCTGTCCCTTAGCACTTTTTCTTCCAAGGCTAGTTACCACTTGAGCCACAGCCTCACTTCCAGCCTTTGGGTGTTTAATTGGAGATAAGAGTCTCACAGACTTTCCTGACCAGACTGGCTTCAAACCCTGATCCTTGGCTCTCACACCTCTGAGTAGCTAGGCCTGAGCCACGGTACCTGCCGCCATCGCATTGTCTTATCTTGAGCCCAGCCCAAATCTTCAGCAAAAGCTAGCTACTCGCAACTGGCCTGTTGTGACCATGCTGAGACCAAGAAAAAAAAAGTTTGTATAAAACAAGACAGAGAGGAAACAACAAATGAAGGCCTCAGAAGACAAGACGTGATCCAGCTGGAATGCCACACGGGTGCCGCAGGGAATTCTGAGGCTTCCCACGCCAGCTGGGATGGGAAGGGAACCCTTGTGTTTTCATGGCCCAGGGAGATGGTCCACAGGGAGAGGGAACATTCGTTCGCGTGCCCCGCCAGGGTCTCTCGATCGCAGTGAGGAGAAGATTGGGCTGCACCTCTGTTGAGCTGCAGTATTCATTCCATGCCTGCCTGCCAGACAGTGAAGAAGCCAGAATTAGCCAGCATCAGATATGTCGACAGCTGCCATCCATAACTGCATCTCGCAAGACTGATTTATAAGATGTCCTTATGTCTCGTGATGGCACACGGGTCCTCAGAGATCCTGAGAAATTCTGGAAAGTTCAGTGTTTTCCCTGCATTCTCTGTGTGTGAGGTGTGGGGCCAGTTTGCCTGCTTGGTGAGAGAAAGCAGAAGGGAAGGGAGGGGAGGGAGGGAAGGAGGGCAGAAGGGAGGGAGGGGAGGGAGGGAGGGAGGGCAGAAAGGGAGAGGAGGGAGGGAGGGCAGAAGGGAGGGAGGGGAGGGAGGGAGGGCAGAAGGGAGGGAGGGGAGGGAGGGAGGGAGGGGAGGGAGGGATGGAGGGCAGAAGGGAGGGAGGGGAGGGAGGGAGGGAGGGCAGAAGGGAGGGAGGGGAGGGAGGGAAGGAGGGCAGAAGGGAGGGAGAGGAGGGAGGGAAGGAGGGCAGAAGGGAGGGAGGGGAGGGAGGGAAGGAGGGCAGAAGGGAGGGAGGGGAGGGAGGGAAGGAGGGCAGAAGGGAGGGAGGGCAGAAGGGAGGGAGGGGAGGGAGGGAGGGAGGGCAGAAGGGAGGGAGGGGAGGGAGGGAGGGAGGGCAGAAGGGAGGGAGGGGAGGGAGGGAAGGAGGGCAGAAGGGAGGGAGGGGAGGGAGGGAAGGAGGGCAGAAGGGAGGGAGGGGAGGGAGGGAAGGAGGGCAGAAGGGAGGGAGGGGGGACAGAAGCTGCTAGACTGAGCCCCTGGCCTTAGCCCATGTCCTACACAGTCATTCGTATGCACAGACAGGAGCAAGCCTTCTCCAGAGGTCCTGCGTGCCGAGTCTTAGTGCTAACTATAGACTTAATGACACTGCTGAGTGTGTGTTCTAGAAAACTCCTACCCTGCTTGGAGACCCAAGCCGGGAATGTTATTCTTACATGTCAGAAGCCCAGGCCCAAGGAACCAACTCCTTGGATCATCACAAAGGCCTGAGGTGAGAGAAAGAAATACTGTTCATGCCCCCATTTTACAGAGAGGACAAGTCAAGGCCGGGAGAATGGAAAGTCGTCTGACAGGCGTGTCCGGCAGGATCACGTCAAGAAATCAGAAACCCTTTCGGAGATGCAGGTGGCCCAACTCCAGACACCCCACCACCCCGCCACCCCCCAAAGCCTGTGCATTGCAATCTATTTGGTGTCTGCACCCTGCAGGTCCCATGCTGTCACCCCGAAGAGCCTCTGTGGGACCCTCCCCACCAACCAAGACAAGACTTAAGGTCGGAGGAGGAGGAGGGTTCGAGCCCCAAGCTGTGAGCAAGGTCACGGTACATAGAGCCCTGCCTGCTGGCTGAGCTTAAAAGCATGCTTAATCCAACCTGTTTATCTGATGGAAGCCCCCGCCTGCAAAATGAACCTAAGATTGTTCACGGCCCGCTGGAACCCTGTCAGAATCATCAAGCACGCGCACGAGATCGCAGCGCTTTTATGGATTTTTTTCCCCTCTTTCTTTTCATCCACCGCCTCACTGAGCAAAAGAAGAAGAGAGACAAACCAGGGCGCGGATGGTTCCCGTGATTGAAATATTTGCTGTCTCTGGGATCCAAAGAAAACCTTTCCCTATAATTAAATGTCATTTTTCTAGAAGACTTCATTAGAGAGCCTTCAAGGGAGAACCCCCCCCCAAGGGGTATGCCATGATCCCAGCTCTGAGACACCTAAATCGGAAAGGGAAGAGAGAAGGGGGGCAGACACCACAGAGCCCAGAGCTCCCCAAGGGTCACAGCCTCTTCCCAGGACAGAAAATGACCAGAGCTTCCCCTGACTCCATCTCTTCTGATGTCCCCGGGCCCCTGCCCATGGGTGATTAAGCATTTAGAAGACAGCTATTTCCGGTCACCCGTGATAGAGGGCTGGATGTTCACTGAGCTCCGAGGACACAGGGTATTTTGTAATTGATTGGCGTTCTTGAAGCCGATGAGACATTGTCACTGTTCAGACATCTAATGGACACAGGGGGAGGGCAGTTCAAAGAGCGAGTGGAAATTTACACGTGGATTTTTTTCCTCCTCTCCCCCCCCTCCCCTCCCCTCTCCTGTCTCTCCCCTTCCCTTGCCTCCTCTTCTCCCTCCTTTTGTCTGTCTCTGTCTGTCTGTCTCCAGTTCACACACGTGGCTTTGGAGGGTGGAGCTTCCTTCTCTCAAAGGATAAAACACATCCCCATTGCCATCGGGCTGCTGGGCCTCTCCGATCTCAGAACACAGCACACCCAGACCCCAGAGGAGAAGCCACTGCAGGGCCAGGAGCTCCTGCAGCACAGCTTAGCTCGGCTGTTTTCTTTCCTTTTTGCCACTCATAGCGTCTTTGAGGATTTGCTGTTGTGTATGTTTGGGACATGAGGACATTTCGCTGTGGTTTCCCACATGTGCACACAGTGTGCTTTGAACACGTCCCGGGACTTGAACTCAGGGCCTGGGTGCTGTCCCTGAACTCTTTCACTTAAGGCTAGAGCGCTGCCACTTGTGCCACAGCTCCATCTCCACTTTTATGTGGTTAATTAGGGATAAGAGTCTCATGGACTTTATTGCCTGGCTGACTTGGAACCTCTATCCTCAGCCTCCTGAGTAGCTAGGATTACGGGTGTGAGCTACCACGCTTGGCATGGGTCTGCTATCTTTTAAATGAGTGCACAAATGCAGATATATAGCATGCGTTCCATCACTTGCCCTTGCCTTACTCAAAGCAGACATTACTAATCAATCCCAGCACTTTTCCTACAGTGCCTGAGGAGGGCCTTAAATCCTCATCCTTCATCATTTCCAATCAACACAAATGGGATTTGAGAAAGAGAAAAAAGGAAAGAAAACACACAAAAAACACCAAATCCTGTGACTCAGCACTGAATTAATTGGAAGTCTCCCCTTATTGCTCAGGACACGTAGAAGGGGAGAATCTCATACTTGAAAATAATTTAATTGGACTTGTATTCCGGTAAGCAATTCATCCCAATACTGTGCGTTCAGCAGTATGCAAATGCAGACCCTCATCAGCCCCGTATAACACAGGGCCATGGACCTACCCAGAGTCCTAAGCTGCCAGACTCCATCCTGTCTGTGTCTCTGTCACCTGCGGATGGCTGTGCACGCAGCTGACTCTGACCCCAGCAAACCTCAGCTCCTGCGCATGTCCCTCGCCGCATAGCCACGGCTTCTCACAGCTCACTGAAACGCGTGTTACCTCATGGCTCATCTCTGACATTCACAGCTGGGCCTGCCTTCTTTTGGGAGCCTGTAGCTCACACCTGTAATCCTAGCTACTCAGGAAACTAAGAGCTGAGGACCACAGTTCGAAGCCAGCCTGGGCAGGAAAGTCCAGGAGACTCTGATCTCCAATGAACTCCCAAAAAGCCAGAAGTACAGATGTGGCTCAAGGGGGTTGAGCACCACCTTTGAGCACAAAAACTCAGGGGCGTTGCCTAAGCCCTGAGTTCAAGACTTAGTACCAGCAAAGAGAGAAAGAAAAGTTTCTGGGGACAGGAACACCCCCCCATCAGCTGTGGCCTCTTCCAGGTCCTCTGCATGGAGGAGCTGCTGGGTCCTGTCCTGCTACAAGTCCTCTGAGCAGAATCTACACCAGCACTTCCGGGGTGACCACTCTGGAGCCCCAGATCAGCCCCACAAGGGAAGGGAAGGCTCTTGTTACCGTATTTTACACATGAGGGATCTCAATCTCGGTGTCATAAGGCAATGTGCCCGCCAGGGTTTGAACTCAGGTCTCAGCAAGTGAGCCACATTTTCCTTATTCATAAAGCCTATAGTTATGGGGCATCCGTTATACGCCTGGCATTGCCAACTTGGCATTTTGTACTTTGCAAAAATCACGATTCTCAAAATAGCCATCTAACTCTATTGTTTAGTGTTTGCCTGCTTTCCCCCCCTCCCCTTCCCCTACCCCCACCCCCGCCTTTTTTTCTGGCAAACTAGGGAATCTTTCTCAATACAAATATTTTCTAAAAATATGGACTGAAATAAACTTGGTTGATAGTTGAGGAAAAGAAGATAAAAAAGAAATGTGCTGTCTGCTCCTTGCTCCGTCGATTTTTACACACACCCATCCCGCTCCACCATTTTTGAAATAACATTGACCTAAGGAAGGTGCACGTCAATAGACACCAACACCAGCCAGCCAGCCAGCACCGGGTGGCGGCCTGCACTTAAACTCACAACAGGCAAGACAAACGCCATGGGTTTGGTCAGGCGGAGTCAAATGGAGGAGATAAAACACAAACATGGCCAGAGGTCAGTGGCTCACGACTGTCATCCTAGCTACTCAGGAGGCTCAGATCGGAGGATCACAGTCCAAAGCCAGCCCTGGCCAGGAAAGTCCATGAAACTCCTATCTCCAACCAATCACCAGAAAACCAGAAGTAGAGTTGTAGATCAAGAGGTAATAGGCTAGTGTTCAGCTAGAAAGCTCAGGGACAGTGCCTAGGACCTACACACACACACACACAGAGTGGGAGAAGATCTGGGTGAAGTACATGTGTGTTCTTGGGTTCAAGTTGGGTACAATTTTCAGCTGGAACACGAGCTCCGATGGTCTGGGAAGAGAGAGCTGAGCGCAGGCCTGCAGCCTTTCCCACGGTCCACGTGGACCCGCTGGTCTGCCAGCCACCTGCCTTGGGCATTTCTTTCCTGGGACTTGAACTCAGGGCCTGGACACTGCCCCTCAGCTTCTTTTGCTCAAGGCTAGCACTCTACCACTTGAGCCACAGCGTCACTTCCGGCTTTTCCTGTCTATGTGGTACTGAGGAATCGAACCCAGGGCTCTGTGCATGCTAGGCAAGCACTCTACCACTAAGCCACCCTCCCAGCCCTGCCTTGGCCATTTCTAAGCAACCTTCAAATCCAACGAAGTAGCTTCCTGGGCATGGAGAATCACAAGGACAGTTTGTATGGGGAGGAGAAGCCAAGCCGCTCCCTTGGGTGGAAAGCACTCTAGCCCACTCCATTACCCACAGCCCCACTCTCCAGAACAGCCCTGGATGGACACAACGGCCTGTGCTGTCCAGAAACAGAGGAGACAATGGAGAAAGACAACACTCTTCCTGCAGAGACGGGAGGGAGGGCCGGGGCTGCTGCGTACCACAGGGAGCCTGCCATGCGGAGCCCGGGGGCCTTGGTGGCTCAGAGAAGCCTTCAGACCCTCTTCCCAGTGCCCGTCCCTGAGACGCCCAAGGGGGGGGACTGTGTAAGTCCAGCCATGAGCTCACACACGGTGGGTTTGTAACCATCACCTGGAAGATCCAGATGCCCAGACTTTATAGAGGCCAGGATGGAATGGCTGGCAAGGGCAGCAGGTTTGGCCACCTTAACACCGAGTCCTTCCACACCCGATTTTTTTTAACTCATCATAATTATGATTACTATCGTTACTAGTAGTCATCATCATCGTGCCAAATCAAGCACTGAACTCTCAACCCTCCTCCTGCGTCAGCCTCCATAAAGAGCCGGGATTCCAGGCATGCACTACCACGCCCGCCCGCAACGGCGCCCACACACGGACCAAGGCTGTTGAGCAGAGAAAGGGTGGTGGATGGCAGCTCATTCAGCACTTAGAAAGTTCCAGAAGAATGTGTTGGATCTGCCGCTCTATGGAACTGCGTCACTCGCAGATGCTTTCAACACGAACGCTTGCGGAGGAGGTCGCATGTGCCGGGAAAGAAAGAAGGGAAGCAAAGAAGCCAGGGGGAAAAAGACCAAAAATGAAGACGGGAGCTAGGCAGAAAAGGAAGGAAGGCCAGGCAGGATAGTTAGTCTTTTGCTTTGTTGTTTTGTTGTTGCTGTTTTGACTCACACAGAGCCTAATTGACAATGACCATTTTCAGCGTCTTTCTGCTAACTGTGCCCCAACTCGCTTTATCCTTCCTCCAGGATGAGCAGCTCCAGCCACGACAGTGACCCCACAGCCCCTGGGGACCCTCAGGCCCGACGCCACTGCCCCTGGGCTGCAAGGGGAACTCAGAAGCCAGACTGCTGGGTCCTTCGAGCCTCCAGAGACCCCTGGGGTCTGGGGGGCTACGGAGAGCCCCCCACTGCCCATCCCTGGTTTGCCCAGGAGCGGCGGGTCCAGTCGACGACCCTGCAGAAGCCCAGGGCTGACCCTGGGTCCCAAGATGAGCCGGTCACCTCTGTCATCTCTCCCTAGATCCAGACAAAGGATGACCGAGGCAGCGTGAGCAGAGGGACTGGGATGTTCCAGATTTTTCCCTTGGCAGCTCCAGGTGGAACTGTGGCTTGGGGGCCCCTGACTGAACATACGTGGGCCTCAGTTTTTCCCCCTTGCCCCTGAAATGGGGAGAAGAATCGCTCCAGAGTGCCACGGTGAGGGCTGAGAGGCCGCTCCCTCCCGCCCAGCGCTCCGCCGGGATGTCCCCTCCCTCCCCAGTTCTCGTTCTTCGTCCAGACCAAATGCACAGTGCTCCACACACAGTGCTCCACTGAAGATGTCTCAGGCCCCGAGTTTGAATCACTGGTATAGTCTATGGCCATCCCACCTCAAACAAACCCGATCTTGTCAGACCCCCAGCACAGAACTCAGCGCCTAGCACGTAGTAGGTGCTCAGCAAATAGCTGTGAAATGCACGAGCAGTACAGAGCACACACAGTACCTGAGAGAGCCAGGATTTCCCGACAGCAACTCTGCTGTCACTGTGAGAACTCGCGCCAGTCCAGGACTCCAACAGCGCATTTCTTAAACATCTAATATGGCAGCTAACATGCTAGTCCGTTTCTTTTTGGGGGGGTGGGGGGGTCCAGTCGTGGGTCCTGAACTCTGGGCCTGGGCGCTGTCCCTCAGCTCTTCAGCTCAAGGCTAGCACTCTACCACTTGAGCCACAGCGCTACTTCTGGCTTTTTTTCTTTTGCTTATGTGGTGCTGAGGAATCGAACCCAGGGCCTCATGCATGCAAGGCAAGCGCTCTACCACTGAGCCACCTTCCCAGCCCACTAGTCTGTTTCTTAAAATAAGCCTCTGAGCAACATGTGGTGGCACACATCTGGACTCTGTAAATGCAGATCAATGTGGGTGTGCAGTGAGATCCTATCTCAAACAAATGATGGTAAATGCCAGGGCCGGTGGCTCACGCCTGTCATCCCAGCTACTCAGGAGGCTGAGAACTGAGGATTGTGGTTCAAAGCCAGCCCAGGCAGGAAAGTCTGTAAGATTCTTATCTCCAGTGAACCACTAGAAAACTGGAAGTAGAGCTGTGGCTCAAAGTGGTAGAGTGCTAGCCTTGAGCAAAAGAGCTCAGAGACAGCATCCAGGTCCTGAGTTCAAGCCCCAGGACTGTCAAAAAAGAAAGGAAGGAAGGAAAGAAGGAAAGAAGGAAGGAAGGAAGGAAGGAAGGAAGAAAGAAAGAAAGAAAGAAAGAAAGAAAGAAAGAAAGAAAGAAAGAAAGAAAGAAAGAAAGAAAGAAAGAAAGAAAAAGAGAGAGAGAGAGAGAAAGTGCTGAGGTTTCTATCACTTGTAATCACTCATCTTCAGGAAAAGGCACAGAGCCAAGCACAGTGGCGCACACCTGTAATCCCAGCATTCGAGAGACCTATTCCTATTCTGCGGGAAATCAAGTCAATGAGAAGGGAATTCTGGTCTGTGGACTGTGAGCTTCTGTTTCTGCCATCTTTGAGGCCATTTCAGCACTGGCCCTCGTTCTTCGCGATGTGGCAGCCATCTTAGCTGAGCGTGGTAGTTCATGCCTATAACCCCAGCTACTCAGAAGGAGGAGGTTGGAGAGACTCACAGGTCTATGCCAGAAAAATGGCTGGCCAAAACTCAGTGGGCTTCTATCTGAGAAGCAAACCAAAATCAAAGGCCCAAGCGGTAGCGCGCCTGCTGAGTATACAAGAGGTCCCGAGAAGAATCCCCAGGAAAACCAAAACTAAAACCAGCCAACCAGCAGAAGATGGAGTCAGCCGCCTGCCCGCCCCGGGGAGGCCACAGGCCCTTTTTTAACTCCTGGCCCTGAGAGGCTGTGCTAATAACCGCCTGCCTTGCCCCTGGGGAAGGAAAGGTGAATTGAGTTAGCTAGGGATAGCTGTGTTCATCTCTGAAACATAAAGCTCTCCCTGCTACACGGAGGTCCCCAGAGACCTGGCTGGTCATGCTGTAAGTGCCCAGCGATGTGGCCAAGGAGAAAATCCTAATTGCTGCGATTTGTTACCCACCGGCAGCACGCCGGCCTCCCAGGGAAGCGACACCTGCGCATCTTCATTCATGCTCACAACCGCTCTGTTGGCTAAAACCACAGGCTTTGTGACCACGTGATCTGGCTGGAGATCCCGACCTCTGTGGCTGATGAAGCCACCTCAGGTCCCGGCTGTGATCTTCCTGGACCCCAGTTTCCTCATTGTCAGAGTTGGGGGGGGGTAAAGCTGTCGGCTGAGCGGGTTGGTGACAAGTCACGGGCAGAAGGGACTCTAAATCGGTCTCCATAGTCTCCGTGTAGGTCATGGAATTGATAACAATGGTCAATGAAAAGGCACAGAGCCAGGCATGGTGGTGCATGGTTATAATCCCAGCAATGGGGAGGATTCAAGTTTGAGGCCAGCATCTCAGAGAGGCTAATTAACTTGGCTCAAGTCACATAGCTCCTGGATGACAAAGGCAAGTTCAAAGCCAGGTTAGCCCATTGTGGATGACTTTAAAATTGCACCAGAAGAGGGTCTTCATGCACCCACAACTCTGAGCCCAGGACCCCCACCTCCTGTGCAGCTCTACCCTGAAGAAGCTCCCAGGAACCCCTAGGGTACCAAGGAACACCAGGTTTGAAGACCTGGCCCTCTTCACAGCCCTTAGCAATGTGAAGCCCTTATGGGTGTTCAACAATGCAGGTGGTGGCCTGTCGGGGACCCTCTGCCTACAAGTTTGTCTTCCATACCCGATGAACTAATACAAGGTCTCTGGGTTGTAATCCAGCAAATCAAAGCCTCCTCTACTCAAATCTCAGGGTGTGAGGATGGATGGATGGATGGATGGATGGATGGATGGATGGATGGATGGGTGGGTGGGTGGATGGATGGATGGATGGATGGATAGATGGATGGATGGATGGAAGAATGAATGGATGGATGGATGGATGGATGGATGGGTGGGTGGGTGGGTGGATGGATGGATGGGTAGATGGATGGATGGGAGAATGAATGGATGAATGGATGCATGGATGCATGGATGGATGGGTAGATGGATGGATGGGAGAATGAATGGATGAATGGATGCATGCATGCATGGATGCATGGATGGATGGATGAACAGGTGGATGGATGGGTGGAAGAATGGAAAGATGGATGGATGAATGGATGGATGGAGGACACAATGACCTACTTTATAAATTCTAAAATGCTTCTGATGCTCTAAAAGAAAAGTGAAACACTGCAATTAAGGATGGACTATTATCTCTTAAAAGATAAGCTTGAATATTAAGACCCAGTTTCAATTAAGTATTAAATCTGCTGTTTTCTAACTTTCTCCTCTACTTGAGCATCCATGGTTCGCACAGGGCACATGCATTCCCCAAGAGTCTGCATTGCCCTCATATTTATCACAGTAGTGGCCACAATCCACACTTCATTAAGTCAATAGATTTGTATACCATCAAACTATAAACATCTTTCTACACATGATTTATCTCTCTTTTTTAACTTTCTTAGAATATATCACCAGGAATATAATTAATTACTCTCTCAGAAGAGGTGGTAGAAATTTCTACTTGCCTGTCCTCTAATATTGGTTCTTTTTTCCCATAATAGGATTTTTAGATGGACATATGGCAATCTGGAAGGAGGACTACATTTCCCATAATCCTTCATAGATTCTGTGGCCAGGTGATCAATTCAAGCCAATGGGATGCAAGCATGTGTGTTACCAACATCTTCTGAGGCATGTCCTTAAAGAGATACAAGTCCATTTTTTGTTGGTTGATTGGTTTTATCCCTTTTAACTGACTTATATGCATGTAATCCTAGCTACTCAGGAGGCTGAGATCTGAGGATCACAATTTGAAGCCAGCCAGGGGAAGGAAAGTCTATGAGACTTATCTCCAATGAACCAGCACAAAGCCAGAAGTGGAGCTGTGGCTCAAACGGTAGAGTGCCAGCCTTGAGAGAAAAAGGCAAGTGAGAGCACCCTGGCCCTGAGTTCAAGCCCAAAGGAAGGAGCGTGTCTCTAACAATGTCACCAGTGTCTCCATACCAGCCAGAGCTTTTATCTGAGAAAGACATAAACAATCTCATTCAAGGTGTTGATTCTTGGAGTCGCCCCGGTATTCAACCCAACTAGTGCAAGGCACGCTCGGCTCTCTGGCTCCTTATCTGCACATTTTCAGCATGACCCTTGCAAACAACGTATTTATTGCAACAACAAACAATTGGGCAGTTGCAGGCAGTAGGAAATTAACACCCCTCCCCCAGCCATGCCCAGGCTCCCGGGTGCCCATCAGTAAGCCGTGGACCAGCCCAAGTTCAGAGCATGGGAGTTTCCAGGTCAACTTGAGCTATTGGGCCTAATGGGAATGAAGACAGATCTTGGAATAATCTAGAACCCTAGTGTTGATGCAGTGTCTGTCCCTAAAGTAAGATGGGAACCAAACAGAAGCTAGCACGGAGATGCAGCTCAGCGGCACTCAAGGGCGACTTTTGTCCTCAAAACTTTTCCAGACACACAGGCGGCTTAGTTGGTATGCAGGTGGTGGCTGGCCAGACAAAGCCATCCTGTGTGTCCCAATTGGAGTCCCTTAATTCCCTGCAGCTTTGCTCTTCATCTCAAAGGCAAGGAGTGGCGGGCGGGGAGCTGGTTTTTGCTCAATGGTGACCTGTGCCTTCTGCAGCTAATGAGCCATTAGCTCCAATCAGTTAAAACGACCACCGCCTGCTGTCAGGTCTGGATGGATGAACGGAACAGGAGGACGGACCTTGGCTCCTGCATCTTTGTTCTCCCTGCATCTAACGCCAAGTCCCTTCTGTGCTGTATTTCCATCTAAGACGTGGATCTCCAGCCATCTGGGAGACAGACTACATTTCCCAGAGTTCCTTTGCATGGAGTCATGGCTCAAGTCATAGAGCACCAGCCTTGAGAGAGGGGAAAAAAAAGAAGCAGCAGCCAAGTGCCAGGTGCTGGTTGCTCATGCCTGTAATTCTAACTGCTCAGGAGGCTGAGGTCTAAGGACCACAGTTTGAAGCCAGCCCAGGCAGAAAACTGTGAGACTCTTATCTCCAATGAACTACTCAGAAAATACTAGAAATGGCACTGTGGCTTGAGTGGTAGAGTGCTAGCCTTGAGCAAAGAGAAGTTCAGGGACAGCAGCCAGGCCCCATGTTCAATCCCTAGGACTGACATGCACACATGCATACACACAGGCACACACACACACACACACACACACATACACATACACAGAAGCCAAGCAAGAATATGAGGCCCTGGGTTCTGGGTGCCGAGGCTCAGCTGGGGACATGCATGGCTCGGGGAGATGGTCAGCAAATACGCAAGTTTATAATGATTGTGATTACTTTGGGTGGCAGTGGACATATCAGTTGTGTGGGGTACAGTAGTGTTGTTTTGAAGAAGTGGCCAGGGAAGGAATCTCTAGTTTGAAGTCTGGGGGAGCATGGCCAACAAAAAGGGGAACAGGTGGGCCATGGGCCAGGGCTGGCAGGGGGAGAGGGGAGAGCTGGAGGCCACTGGGGTGAGGAGAAACCAAACCACAGCACCCTTCCACCAAGACAAGAAGTGGGACTCCATCTTGGGAGCAGAGTGAGCCTTTGGATACAGCAGGAAGTGACAGGAAATGTAGGTGATGTAGGCCTGAATGCCAGACAGCACACACAGGGCCTGAGGAAATGTGAGTCAAAGGACGTTTGCTTCTGATGTCAAAGCTAATCGGAACCCGGGGTTAAGGTCATCAGACAGGTCCCAGACCTCGATAAGGGCTAACAGAAACGCAGGAGGTAGATACAAATGGAGGTCCATGGACAGAGCGGCCCTGGGCACTCATTTGCAGCTGAGCAGGACTCAGTCAGTCTGTGCTCTCTGTCCTGAGGAGCAGAGGGCAGATTTGCATGGGGAAACACAGTCAAAATTGGTGGCAGAGAGACTGAGACTCAAAGCCGACAGAGGTAGAGGGGAGTAGGGCAAGCTTTAGGAGGTGGGACCTGGTAGGAAGGTGAGCCACTGGGGGCATCCTTGAAGCAGACACTGGGATCTCCCGCCTCTTCCTGTCTCTCTCCTCCTACTTCCTGGCTACCATGAGATGAGGCACCTCCTTCACCTTGTGCTCCTACCATGGTGTACATGGCTGCCAGTACACGGCTGCCAGTACACGGCTGCCAGTACACGGCTGAGGAGCTGCAGGTGGGGGACTCCTGAAATCAAATACACCTCTCCTTTTCTTAGATGTTTTGCTCTGATGATGAAAAGTTGATTTGGAGGATGTATTTCCCAACTTTTCTACAAATAGTTTGACAAAGTTTTACTTAAATAGAGAGGAAAGACAAAAAGGGGTGAGTATCTCTGCTGTCACCCCCCACGTCCTTGGAGGAGAACTGAAATGTTCTAAGGGAAACATCTCTCTCCTCTCTCCCTCCTCCTCCATCCTCGCCTCTCCTAAAGGGGTAAAAATCCATGGGGCCCACCACAAAAGATCCAGATTGCTCTACAGCTCAGTATTCACAGGACTCAACCTTTATCCCCAGAAAACCTGACCCATGAGCTTCAGCTTTTATTACTTTGTTTGCTTTCCCAGCTCTGTTGCAAAGATGTTTATTTTCAGCCACACAAAGTGATCGATTTTCTTCCCCTTCTCCTCACTCCTGCCCTCTCCTTGTCCCAAAGTGCCTTTGAAAGGCCAGGGAGATCTCAGAGCTGACTAGAGTTGGCTGGACACACCTCCTCATTCTCAGTTTTGGTTCTGTTTCCATATCTTTGTCTTGAATGATTACAAGTTGCCATAAAATAATAATAATAATAATAATAATAATAATATATTTCAGCAATTCTCTGGCCCACATTAAGGCAAGTTTGCGTCTAACACTCAAAAATTCTCACCTACCTAATGGCCCAGTGCTTCATCCAAACCAGCAGCGTGAGTGTGGTTAGTTTGGTCCCCTAGCTATGTTTTAGTTAGCCATATATGTATATATGTATGTGCGTGTGTCCTGCTTTACATTAGAATTCAATTGCTTAACATGTTTTCAAATCAGAAGAATTTACTCCTGGCTTTTCTCAAGAAAAGAATGCCTGAAGGGAGGAGAGCCTGGAGCAGCACAGGAAAGCACTTCAGACCTCCGCTTGGAGCTCAGCACGGGGCAAGGGCTCCCCTGGCAGCCACAGCCCCCACCAGGCCCCACTGTCTCTCAATCCTATGGCCGTGTCCCAACTGTCACCCATTCCTCATACCCGATCTGAGTGACTTCTCATTAGAGCAAGTTTGAAGGCATTATTCCCTAACTCTCCTACAACCGTGTGTGTGCTTTGAGAGGAGAAGAAAGCTGGGTGGAGCGTGTGGCAGAGAGCCAGCCACGGCACCAAGAGGCCTGCAGTTCAGTCTTTGCTCCACCGCTTCCTAGCTGGGGTGTGGGGTGATAAACACCCTTTCCCCTCAGCCACATTCTTGGGCATCTGACCGAGGTGCCAGCAGAGGAACGGAGCTTACTGCACCTTAGCAGCAAGTTCCAGAAAACCTATTCCCAGAGGAATCCCAGGACCCCGGCTGTGGGAGCCAGCCCACCCTAGGCAGGGCAGGTGTGTCACCTTCTGTGGCCCTCCTCTGTCTCTCCCCAAACCTGGCCATCTCTGCGTTCCAGGCCTCCAAGGACAGCTCACGGCCATGGCCATGTCTCTGTCCTCATACACACGGATCAGCACCATGGACAGCACACCGCCACGCCAGGGTGCAGCACCATGAACAGAGCACTCCCCCAGCTAAGACAACTCCTGGATAATAGAGCTCCCCAAAAAAGCAGGCCTGTTCCCCACCATCCTCCCACTTCTTAAGAGCTGTGAGGCTGCAGGTGGAACACAACGGTGGTATGTTTGCGTTGGAAAGGAAGGCCGACCCTGCTCTTACTGACATTAGAAGATATAATCATCCTCACTGCCCGGGCTGAGCAGGCTCCAGCCCCTCCTCTGGGAGAGCTCAGCTCCTGGGCCTGATCAACTAGGGTGGAGGTAGCTTCCTGCTCCTGCTGACCTCTGTGTCTTAGTCCCTTTTGTTTGGCTATAACAGATTATCTGAGCCTGTGTGCTTCAAAGAAAAGAGGTTTCACCCAATGCTGGGAGCTCATGCCTGTACTCCCAGCTACTCAGGAGGCTGAGATCTGAGGATGGAGGTTCAAAGCCAGCCTGGATAGAAAATGTCCCTGTGAGACTTTTATCTCCAATTAACCACTCAAAAACCAGAAGTGGGGCTGTGGCTCAATGTGGTAGAGCACTAGCTTGAGCAATAGAGTTCAGGGACAGCGCCCAGGCACTGAGTTCAAGCCCTGTGACTGACAAAAGAAGAAGAGGAAGAAGAAAGAAGAAGAGAAAGAAGAAAGAAGAAGAGGAGGAGGAGGAGGAGGAGGAGGAGGAGGAGGAGGAGGAAGAGGAGGAGGAGGAGGAAGAGGAGGAGGAAGAGGAGGAGGAGGAGGAAGAGGAGGAGGAAGAGGAGGAGGAGGAGGAAGAGGAGGAGGGAGGAGGAGGAGGAGGAGGAAGAGGAGGAGG